>NC_090933.1:198565050-198875245 GCF_040938575.1 Ambystoma mexicanum | reverse complement strand
TCCAAATAAGTGCAGTGATTGAATTATGTTGGGTCTGCCATTTTGCAAAACTGTACTGGCTAGACCCTACAGAGGAATTTAGGCCAGTTTATGATGAGGCTGGTAAGGATTATCAGGATGGTATGGACTTCTCATCTGAGATCATTCTGAATACAATAAATAGATCGAGTGACTCTAGAGCTCCTGGTCTAAACAAATTATTGAATAAACTATTTAAAGAAAATCCTCTGACTTTGGCAATCATTTTATCATTCATGTTTCTAGACATATGTAAAACAAGGTCATTTTCCTGCCACATGGAAGATCTCTTACATCATAACAGTATATAAACGAGGTGCTCGGGCTGACCCCTAAAACTAACATTCCATATCTATTCTCGATGCTGATAGTAAGAATTTTTGCTGGGATTTTGCTTGAAAATCTAGAGCAATGGGCGGTGAAAGAGGGTTGCCTGAGTCTATGGCAAACGGGTTTTGAAAATCCCGCTGTACAGCGCTGTATGGCTTTCTTCTGAAACTTTGCCAGGACTTGGTCTATGAAGGGAAATATAAATCCATAAATATAGACAGTATCAACCTTACCCCGGCCTTTGATCTTGTCAGCAGAAATAAACTTTTTAAAAAACTTAGGTACTAGGGAATACCTTTGACATTACTAAAGCTCATTAAAGGCTACACAAAATGACTGTGATCCAAGTGAGGATGAATAAAGAAGGGGATAAGACACAAGAAATTCCTGCAAAAAACGGATTAAGACAGGGGTGCATGTTAGCCCTCTGTCTTTTCAACGTATATTTTTCCAATGCGTGGCAAACCTTAAACTCTCCCCCTTTAATTTCTCCTAAACTGGGGCAAGCTCCGTTATTCTGTTTGGCTTACTATGGCAATTTTCTTTTGATGAATTGTACAACTGTGGGCATGCAGAGGTTATTGGTAGCTTTTTATGCGTTTGTTCAGGAAAATTCATTGAAGGTGAATGCAGAGAAAACTAAAATATTGAATTTTACTGCAGGAAGCACATAGGCAAAAGGGAAATTGTTTTTGGGAGGTAAACAACTGGAGATTGTTAAAGAAATAAAATATGTAGGATTCTATATTCTGAGCTCTGCAAGCAACGAAAAAATTAAGACTTATTTTCGGCAGAAGATACAGGTGTTTATTCCCCAGAAGCTCCATATAAAATACAGGTATTGTAAATTCTCTGTCGTTCCATTAGTCAAGTTTTATGTTGGAACTGTTATACAGAAACTGACTTATGGAATCGAGATTTACCCTGATTGGCTTCCGGATTTCCTTGCTAAAATGGAAGGGCAACTCTGGAGATGAGTTCTGGGGATCCGCAATTCCGTTCCTACTTCAGCCATCTTGTTTCACTTGGGTCTTGGAAACATTGTTTGTGTGGTGAAATGGAAAGGACTGTAATTTTATCACAAATTACTATTACCTTGTGCAAACTCGATATATAAGCAAATGCTGAAGAAAAAGGATGTAAAACTATTAATTGATTTTGGTATGTCATATGATCAACAGCTAGGAGATTCAGGCTTTTCAAGCACAGATCTAATGAGCAATCCTTGTGGGGTAAACAAAACGAGTGGTGTATACTTATTAACAGATTCCCTCAACAGAATAGTTTAAAGTTCTTGTCTCATGAGCATAAGTGCATGGGGGCATTGGAGTAGCACTGGAGGCACTTTCCATATTAAAAACTAAGACGAGAGTTCTCTCAGTTTCGATGGAATCTCGTTAAGACTCGTGCCGTGGTAGGTAAATATAAACAAATGGACTTTAATAACATTTTCTGGCGTTTCTGTTGGAGCACACATTCTATTGAAACTTTGAAGTATTTGTTTGTTTGTTTGTTTATTTATTTGGTAATGCACGCCAAACCCTTAGGTAGCCGGGCGCAACAGTATACACAAGAAATCTTAAGCTTCATTACAGTATTTGGCATAAGTATATACAACACATAGGCAAACATATTTAAAAGTACAGGGCGAATCATGGGAAGTCGGGGGCACTCTAGCATGTTTATCTATATAGACAAATATATAATCAAGTTTATAAGTCAATCTCATATATCTATGTATCATGTAGGGTCTTGTAGGTGATAATGCGTGCTCAGTTACCTAGAGTACAGAATAGTTCATGGATGCAAAGGGTTTGGTATGGGCCAGGTGTGGTGGGCTAGGTGTAAGTCGGGTTATGTGTCATTTGCGCAGTGCCATTTAAGTATCTTATGTCTAAATTTAGGGTAAGATTGTTCAGTTCTGAGGTCAAGTGGTAACGTGTTCCAACATTGTGCAGCTTTGACAGGAAAACTGGTTCCTCCCGCAGTCGAACGTTTGAACCTAGGAGTCTCTAACTTGAAGGTGTTAGCAGATCTCGTGGGGCGGGTGGATGTTTTCCTAGCGATTTTTTCCACTAGATACGGTGGAGCTAGGTTGTTCAGGCATTTAGATGTGAGGGAAGCTGTTTTGAGGAGGATTCTGTCCGTTATCTTCAGCCAGGTAACCTCTTTCCTGAATTTGGTAATGTGCTCTCTGTAAGGGATGTCTAATGCTGCTCTCAAGGCATTGTTCTGCAGTCTTTGAATTTTGTCTGTGATTTATTTATTGGCTCCTGAATACAGGGCATTGCAATAGTCTAATCTAGACATGATGAGAGCATTGGCTAAGGTGATACAACTAGAACTAGAGAGGTACGGTCTGGATGTGCGGATGAGTTTGCAGGTGTAAGTGGTAGAGGAGGCAATGGAGTTGACTTGCTTCTTAAGAGTGAGGGAGGAGTCCAAATAGAATCCAAGGGTTTTAACCACAGACATCACCTTGATAGGATTGTTATCAATGTTGAAAGATGTGTAGTTTGGGCTTAGTTTTTGGATGTTAGCTTCAGAGCCTAAGATTAGCATCTCTGTTTTATCGTCATTCAGGCACAGGCCATGGTAGGCCATCCATGTCTGAATGAGGGTGTAGATCTTGTTCACCAAGGCTGAGTCTACCTCAAAGTCACCCGAAAGGGGTATGAGGATCTGTGTGTCATCTGCATAGTTCGTATAGGTGACACCCAGTATGTCCAACTTATCAAACAGAGGCTTGGTGAAGATGTTGTACATGCTAGGGGAGACACAAGATTCTTGTGGGACATGGTAGGTTATTTTGATAGGGTCAGCAGAGTCAGAGGTGGAGAAGACTAGCATAGTGCGATTCACTAAGAAGGATTGGACCCAAGCTATAGCAAAGCCGGTGAAGTTGGCGGCAGATCTGAGGTGGTTGCATAAGACTACATGGTCCACCAAGTCAAAAGCTGCTGACAAATCAAGTAGGAGGAGCAAAGTTGTTTTTCCATTATCCTTTAGTTCCTCAATTTGTGTCTTGAGGTCTAGCAGAGCTGTTTCCGTGCCATGGAGTGGGCGGAAGCCAGATTGCTGTGAGCCAAGCAAGTGGTTGGCTTCCAGGTAGTCCTGGATTTGTATGTAGGCAGCTCTATCTAGGATTTTAAGTAAAAATGGTACAGTGGTGATTGGTCTATAGTTAGTAGGGATGGTCGGGTCCAGGGTTTGTTTTTTAAGTAATGGGAGGACCCAGGATTCTTTGAGGTTGGTGGGTACCGTGGTGGATTTAAAGAAGGAGTTTATAAGCTTGGAAATAAAGGGAGCTAGGTCCCTAGCTGCTTCCTTTATTATTTGTGATGGGCAGGTGTCGCCGTTGCAATTTGAGGGTTTGAGGGAAAGTATTATTTTTACTGTGTCAATTATGGAGATGGTCTTGAATCTGAAGTGTGTGGTTGTCCTATTTTCCTGAGATTGGCGTGTTTGTTGATCCAAGGGTGGCCGTGTGGCATTTTTTTAAACACATTTGCATTAAAGAGAGGATATTTTGTTCGATAAGGCATTTTGTATGTTGGTGCACCATACTTTGTTTTTAGGGGCGTTGTCTATCGGTTGAATTGGGGATTCCAATTCACAGAGGATGGCGAATAGCTCTTTAGTATTAGAGTTAGCTTTCACAATCCTGTCATTGAAGGTGTTCTTCTTAGTTTTGATTATTTCTTTTTTGTAGAATTTGGTGAATTCAGTTAGATTGTTTTTGTTGTTTTCAGAAGGTGAGTGGCGCCAAATAGATTGGAGCTTTCTTTTTTGTAATCTTAAAGATTTGAGATGGGGCGTAAACCAGGCAATTAAATGGGCGTCCTGTTTAGCTTTGCGCAGTTTGGCAGGAGCAATTGCATCTAGTGCATTAATCATAGCATCATTAAAGGTATTTACTAAGGAGTCGGGATTGTTACTTTCCGATCCAGAAATAGCTGGAAGGAGAAGAGGGATAAGATTTTCAGCAGTTATATCCTTCTTACTTCTGGTCAGGAGAGGGGGTACCATATTGTTAGTCTTAGGGCTAAGGAGATCTAGTGTAGTGGAAAAGGTTATTAAGTAATGATCAGTACATGTTTGTGGAGCAATATCAGTGATGCTGATGTTACAGTTTAGTTCAGATACCCAGTCAAGGGTCCTTCCTTTGATGTGGGTAGGGAAGAGGACTTTCTGATCAAGACCGTGGTCATTTAGCAAGGCTGCAACTGACTCTGCGTGTTTGTTATCAGTATCATTGAGGTAGAGATTAAAATCTCCCATCAGTAAAGTTTGGGTATGGTCTTTGGTGTTGTTGGCTATAAGGCTAGTTAGATCGTCTTCAAAAGTGGCTAATGGCTCAGGGGGTCTTTATATCAAGTGGATTGATAGCGTGCGGTTATTGGAGAGGGGCAGTTTAGCTGTGAGTATTTCACAGGATGAATAGGAATCTGACGCGGCAAGTTTAATGGGATGGGTAGATTTGAAGATGATGGCTAATCCACCGCCTCTGGCATCTGGTTATGGAATGTGCACAGTTAATTTCCAAACGAAATCAATACTTTGTGAAATTTAAGAACAAGATTTTGATTACTAATAAGGTTGAGTTATGGAATAATTGCTTGAGAGAGCATCCATTGCTTTGAGCAATTGTGACTTTAATAATTCTTTGGAATTGCAGGAGAACTTTGAAGTGGGTGACAATGTTTACATGTGTTTTAAAAAGAAAATGTTTACTTGTGACTATATTGGAATCAATTGAAAAGTGGAAGGGTTTGAATGTTGTTTTCTTTTTATTGGACTGCAACTTTTTTATTGTTATGCACTATGTATTCTGTTTTATGTATTTCATATTTTTGTTTACATATTGTTAAGGTTAATAGACATTTTTTAACCTATTAATTAAAACATTTAAAAAAAAAACTTTTTTCTGAAAAACATATTTATAATCATTGGAGCTAAAAGTACCTGTGTCTAATTAGATGTGTAACAAAAGGCATAGATCTCTTTGACTAGATGAATTTTCATTTTAAATGCTAGAGTAACTGCATCTGACACCATAGAATGACATTTGCAACCACAGATCAATGTGCGGGATGCTCTAACTGCATCAACGGCATGCAGCTATAAATGAAGAGGTAAGCTCTTAAGACAAGATTTCAATATAAAAGTTATATCGCCTATCTGCACTGATGGTAATTAATTCGTATAATACTTGAGATTACAATCGAAGCTAGAGCAAAGACCCAGTGGAGGTGACTTTGGCTTCTCAGGGCATGCTAATTGTGGATCTCATACCAATATATTCATACTGCGTCACTGTTTCCAACAGGGTCTGGTGACACCAATTATACATTCTTGGCAAACATTCTGGAACTTCATAACTGCCTGTCATAAAAACGTTTCAGAGCAAAACTTCTCAGAAGTATACTTTTTTGAACTTCTGAGAAAAACAGTTTCCAAATGAAGAAAGTAGATAAATGAATTTTGTGCCGTGAGTTTTGTGAGGGAGCGATGAATTGATATGGCTACAAAATATCTGCCTGAAAATCGTTACAAGGCATTCAGTAAAACACCTAGGCTGATGGAGCAGCCAGTTAACGGCAGTAATTCCGCTTGTGATGTCGATGTTATATGTATGTGCTTAGTGACAAAGTGTCTACTTTGTCAATACCTGCTTGACATTTGGTTCAAATAAAGAAGTGAGCATAGTACTGTTCTGACAAGATGAAAGGAGGAGAAAAATGGCCATTACACAGTTAAAATACAGGCACCATAAGGTATCTCACTCTATTAATATGAATTAATATTCAGACAGAATGTTATGGTTAGTAGGCTAATACAGTATTGACAACATTGAGTCTCATTACAAGTATGGTGGTGCAGGAAATAATTGGTGGTAACATAATTACCACCACTTTTCTCACACTGCCATATTACAAGTATGGCCCTGGAGTGGCGGATTTACCTCCAGTATGATGCTGGAGGTAAATCCTCCCGCTTTCTGACGAGAATCAGCACCATCTGTGGAATTACTGCAGTGGTAATTCCACCAAAAATACCCCATAAAGTCCTTGGACTCTATAAAAAAAAGTGGATTAACTCTGCCACTGCCACTAGTAATCTGGTGGTAATTCCGCTGGACCAAGTGGCGGTAACAGTAATTCAGTTGGGCGGTATTTCAGCACATTTACTGACGGAAAACCGCCCAACTTGTAATGAGGCACAATTGTCTTCAAATAAATAACTCTCAATCTTAAATGTTACTATTGGATGTGTAATTCTGATTTGGCATATTTCAAAACGCAAACGCACATTCACTAAATGTTTAAGTGCAAATGTGTTGATTTGCAGGGTGCCTCATTTGTTCATGTTGACTGCATTACAGAACATATAAAGAATAATGACACCTATAACTGTTCTGTTTTTTAACTGTGGATTTCTTGTTTTCATGGACTTCAGACAACACCTTGATGCTAAAAGTCACATGATCCAGGCTAAATTTGAAGTGTTTAAAAGTTGGTAAGGCAGGCGTTCTGTTACCAGTCATTAGCTTCTCCTCCAAACACACTTTTTATGACTCCATCAATCTTCAGGGAGGCTGAGTTTCTTTACTTTTTCAGGCGTGTCTGCATTTCTTTTTTAGGTGTGGCACGTTAATTTACTCTGAGGATTCTGGTACTTGTTTTTTTCGCACTTGATTTTACTGGCAGGTGACTGGAAACAACTCCCTCCATAGCACAAATCTTCCCGTTGATGGGGGAGGGGGAAAGCAATGGTTGTGGCTCTCCATTGAAAGGCATGATGGCCCTGCTGCTGCTGCCTTTGAGCCCGGGACTCCTGGAACAAAGTTTAAAAGTTGGTAAGGCAGGCGCTCTGTTACCAGTCATTAGCTTCTCATCCAAACGCACGTTTTCATGACTCCATCAATCTTCAGGGAGGCTGAGTTTCTTTGCTTTTTCAGGCGTGTCTGCATTTCTTTTTCAGGTGTGGCAAGTTAATTGACTCTGAGGATTCTGGTGCTTGTATTTTTCGCACTTGATTTTACTGGCAGGTGACTGGAAGTGCAAGCAAGATCGTCAATATCCAACAAGAAATCAAAGAAAGGAATACCACAATAGATTGAATTGGCTAAATATACATTTGAGAATTACATTCTGAAAGCTCACAGATGTTGTCATGGTTTACAGATTTGGATTGTAATCAAGATTTCCCTCCACTTCGGCTGCCACAGCATTTTGGAGGACCAGGGACCTAAGGAGTTGCTTGTTAGGAGTAGGCAACACTAAAATGAACATGATTTTCCCTTTGCTTCACAGCCTAGAGGGTGCTGAAGCTGTGATCGCAGGTGATGTACAAAAATGGTACATCATCATTTAGTCACAGCTGCAGGCAGTGATTACCTCCAACTTCCAAACTTTGGAACACTCGTTAATTCTATACCTGCTGAAGGTTCATGTGGTTTGTCTTAGTGCAAATGTGCCTGACTACACCTGTTTACCTCCCTCACCTTTACGGTATGTGAAATATTTTTGAAGTGTTTGATGCAAAATGATTGTATCAAAATCTCATTTACATTTGTGCCAAATTAAGAGACTGATATAAGATTACTGTAACATGTGCATTCTTCAGCAGCAACATCTAATGATTACATTAAAAGAGTGCGTTGTTGTGTAAAAGTTCAAGTGGTGAAGCATTTACATGACATGTGATTAAGCACAGGTCCATATTCTCTATAGATTCTCCAGATCGGGGCTGCGAACCACACTAGTATTGCGTATGTCCCGTTGCTCGAATGCCAAATCACTATCAGTACCAGCTTCTTCTTCTTAACTTTTGTTGTTTGATGCAGTCTCTACCTAATGTGATCACTTGTTTCCAAGATGCTGCCTCCAAGATATCAGGCTATGGGGTGGATGTCTGACCCATGTGGAGACAGGTCGTATGTGATGGCCCCGAATTAATGCCATGACTTGTAAAAGTAGAAAGACAGAGCACATGGATTAATGGAGTACATTATATATGTGTTACTGAGCATCACGCAAACCTGGTACATCTGATAGCCCCAATAAATTGAAGAGTGGGAGGAAGGAGGGAAATATTTGGCCTCATTATGAGGTTGGCGGCAATCCGCCGGAGCTACCGATGGATTGCCGCCGATCTCATGACACTGTTTCCACCACCTGATATCCCGGTGCTGCAGGGATATTACAGGTGGTGACGGGTCAGGATGTCAGGTGGCGGTAACTGTAAGTCCCCATTCCCGAGGAGTCCCATAACACTCCATGCAAATGGGGACATGGAAGAACCGGCACCATTGCGAACGGTGTCCGGTGCTTCCGCGAAAACCATGCCTGCCAGGGCCAGTATTCCCAGTAGGTCAGTCTTGCCGGGAGATCCTGCCCCTGAAGGCAATCTTGTAGTCTGGCAGTTGGGGAAGGGTGCCTATACGTTGCTACCGGCACCCTTATTTCCAGACCGCCAGAATGGGAATGAGGCCCATTGTCTCTGAATCTACTCATGAATAAAAGTAAAAAAAGAAAAATGGGTGCCAACCATTATTGTTCATGCTACCAGAAGGAAGGTGGAATTTGAGGATAGGTGTTTGGGGCTGAAGGAAAGTGGAAGAAGGAAATAGTTTGACTTGTAGAAGCCCATCAAAACAATTTGATAAGGTAACAAAGCAGCCGCAGGATCAGGTTTATTTCCGTGCAGCTTCTAGAAATTGATGGAGAAACTGGCAGAGTATTTCCAGCACAAAAATGAGGCCCTCACGAGATTTCTGGGATTGATAGGCTGGGTCACAAAGGAGTTCATACAGAAAAACTGTAAAATACCATTAGTCAGTTACATTAACAAAGAACACCCTAACAGAACATCATCTGATCTGACCTTGAGGGGCATGGTTTAACAGTGCCATGCAATACCTGTACATCTGACACAATCTCCACCCAATACAGATTGCTTGAGCACACCTGTTGGGCCCCAGCCTTTGAGTAGCACCGATGTACTCTTATTCTGATTTTCAGGCACGAATGCCTCACTAGAGTGTGTGACGTGTCATGTGTGATTGTGCGTGCCTGGGTCCTGGGAAGAGGCAACTGCACAGCCATAGTCTCCACGATTTCTGCCAACCAATCAGGCTCACCTTTGGCTCTAATGTGTCACATCTCTCATCATGGCTAAGGTGCCACATTGTCTGTTACAGAAGCACGGTGAATGTTTGTGGGAAAACATTAAGAGGCCGATTCATGGAATAATTAGCGCGGCGCAAGTGGGCAAAAACGTGCGAATTGCAGTGGAATAGCGAAAATCGCAGTGCAAGTGCAAAAATCGCACGAAAAGCAGCGCACGTCAATTCATGGAAGTCCGTGCGCGAGAAAACCAGCGGATGTGCAATAAAAAAGTGCGCCGCACACGTTGGCGCACAGGCCATCTAACAGCGTGCGCCAGGTCACAGCGAAAATCGCACACGCCACAGCGAAATTCGCACATAGCGCGGCGCACGCAACAAAAGTAGGCGGAACACGGGCGTAACACTCGGAATGGGGAACAACTTGCAAAAACGTGGGCGTCACAGGGGAAGTACAGGGCACAAGTGCACGGAACGCCCACACGCTCGCCTACAACACGTATTCATGGAATAGAATAGGGCAAAAAAGCGCACGCTCAAACCAGCGCACAGGCACAAACACGACCGCCACAAGAAAGCAGGCGGTAGCGTCTCTGCGGCTGTAAGAAATGTGCGCCAAAAGGTGCGCCAACAAATAGCACCTATATACTGCCATGATGAATGTCCTATACTGTGGCCCTCCAGGACAAATGACGTGCAAAGGGGTACCGACAAACACGGACACCCGCTGACAAAAAATACGTGTGCGTGTATACCGGGGTGCGCGGGAAGTCTCACACGCGATTTGGCCAGGTACGTGGATTTCAGGGGTGCGCGGGAAGTGCCACACACGATTCCATCAGGGTAGGTGTATTTCATGGGTGCGCGGGAAGTTCCACACGCGATTTCAGCAGGGTACGTGTATTTCAGGGGTGCGCGGGAAGTTCCATACGCGAATGGGCCAGTGCGAGCAGGGTACGTGTATTCCATGGGTGCGCGGGAAGTCCCACACGCGATTCCATCAGAGTACGTGTATTTCAGGGGTGCACGGGAAGTCCCACACGCGATTTCAGCAGGGTACGTGTATTTCAGGGGTGCGCGGGAAGTTCCACACGCGAATAGCCTGGGCGCGTGTATTTCAGGGGTGCGCGGGAAGTTCCACACGAGAATAGCCTGGGCGCGTGTATTTCAGGGGTGCGCAGGAAGTTTTACACGCAATTTCAGCAGGGTACGTGTATTTCAGGGGTGCGCGGGAAGTCCCACACGCGATTTCAGCAGGGTACGTGTATTTCAGGGGTGCGCGGGAAGTTCCACACGCGAATAGCCTGGGCGCGTGTATTTCAGGGGTGCGCGGGAAGTTCCACACGCGAATAGCCTGGGCGCGTGTATTTCAGGGGTGCGCGGGAAGTTCCACACGCGAATAGCCTGGGCGCGTGTATTTCACGGGTGCGCGGGAAGTTCCACACGCGTATAGCCTGGGCGCGTGTATTTCAGGGGTGCGCGGGAAGTTCCACACACAAATAGCCTGGGCGCGTGTATTACAGGGGTGCGCGGGAAGTTTTACACGCAATTTCAGCAGGGTACGTGTATTTCAGGGGTGCGCGGGAAGTTCCACATGCTAATAGCCTGGGCGCGTGTATTTCAGGGGTGCGCAGGAAGTTCCACACGCGAATAGCCTGGGTGCGTGTATTTCAGGGGTGCGCGGGAAGTTTTACACACGATTTCAGCAGGGTACGTGTATTTCAGGGGTGCGCGGGAAGTTCCACACGCGAATAGCCTGGGCGCGTGTATTTCAGGGGTGCGCGGGAAGTTCCACACGCTATTAGGCTGGGTGGGTCCTCACAGGTGTATCCTGTACACCCTCGACGGCCCCTGCAGGCAGCCCACAAAACAGGGGACTACCCTGCACACCTGCTCATGTCCCCCTGCACCCCCACCCCCCAGCAGTGCAGGGGCAGCCTCCACCAGGCCCCCACCCATGTCTCCCACCACCCCCACCCCCCAGCATCCAGGGGCACCCTCCACCAGGCCCCCACCCATGTCTCCCACCACCCCCACCCCCCAGCCACCAGGGGCAGCCTCCACCAGGCCCCCACTCATATCTACCACCACCCCCACCCCCCAGCAGTGCAGGGGCAGCCTCCACCAGGCCCCCACTCATGTCCCCTATCACCCCCACTCCCCCGCCACCAGGGGCACCCTCCACCAGGCCCCCATCCATGTCTCCCACCACCCCCACCCCCCAGCAGTGCAGGGGCAGCCTCCACCAGGCCCCCACTCATGTCTCCCACCACCCCCACCCCCCAGCATCCAGGGGCACCCTCCACCAGGCCCCCACCCATGTCTCCCACCACCCCCACCCCCCAGCCACCAGGGGCAGCCTCCACCAGGCCCCCACTCATGTCTACCACCGCCCCCACCCCCCAGCAGTGCAGGGGCAGCCTCCACCAGGCCCCCACTCATGTCTCCCACCACCCCCACCCCCCAGCAGTGCAGGGGCAGCCTCCACCAGGCCCCCACTCATGTCTCCCACCACCCCCACCCCCCAGCATCCAGGGGCAGCCTCCACCAGGCCCCCACCCATGTCTCCCACCACCCCCACCCCCCAGCAGTGCAGGGGCACCCTCCACCAGGCCCCCACCCATGTCTCCCACCACCCCCACCCCCCAGCCACCAGGGGCAGCCTCCACCAGGCCCCCACTCATGTCTACCACCACCCCCACCGCCCAGCAGTGCAGGGGCAGCCTCCACCAGGCCCCCACTCATGTCTCCCACCACCCCCACCCCCCGGCATCCAGGGGCAGCCTCCACCAGGCCCCCACTCATGTCTCCCACCACCCCCACCCCCCAGCCACCAGGGGCACCCTCCAACAGGCCCCCACCCATGTCTCCCACCACCCCCACCCCCCAGCCACCAGGGGCAGCCTCCACCAGGCCCCCACTCATGTCTACCACCACCCCCGCCCCCCAGCAGTGCAGGGGCAGCCTCCACCAGGCCCCCACTCATGTCCCCTATCACCCCCACCCCCCCCCGCCACCAGGGGCACCCTCCACCAGGCCCCCATCCATGTCTCCCACCACCCCCACCCCCCAGCAGTGCAGGGGCAGCCTCCACCAGGCCCCCACCCATGTCTCCCACCACCCCCACCCCCCAGCCACCAGGGGCAGCCTCCACCAGGCCCCCACTCATATCTACCACCACCCCACCCCCCAGCAGTGCAGGGGCAGCCTCCACCAGGCCCCCACTCATGTCCCCTATCACCCCCACTCCCCCGCCACCAGGGGCACCCTCCACCAGGCCCCCATCCATGTCTCCCACCACCCCCACCCCCCAGCAGTGCAGGGGCAGCCTCCACCAGGCCCCCACTCATGTCTCCCACCACCCCCACCCCCCAGCATCCAGGGGCACCCTCCACCAGGCCCCCACCCATGTCTCCCACCACCCCCACCCCCCAGCCACCAGGGGCAGCCTCCACCAGGCCCCCACTCATGTCTACCACCGCCCCCACCCCCCAGCAGTGCAGGGGCAGCCTCCACCAGGCCCCCACTCATGTCTCCCACCACCCCCACCCCCCAGCAGTGCAGGGGCAGCCTCCACCAGGCCCCCACTCATGTCTCCCACCACCCCCACCCCCCAGCATCCAGGGGCAGCCTCCACCAGGCCCCCACCCATGTCTCCCACCACCCCCACCCCCCAGCAGTGCAGGGGCACCCTCCACCAGGCCCCCACCCATGTCTCCCACCACCCCCACCCCCCAGCCACCAGGGGCAGCCTCCACCAGGCCCCGACTCATGTCTACCACCACCCCCACCGCCCAGCAGTGCAGGGGCAGCCTCCACCAGGCCCCCACTCATGTCTCCCACCACCCCCACCCCCCGGCATCCAGGGGCAGCCTCCACCAGGCCCCCACTCATGTCTCCCACCACCCCCAGCCACCAGGGGCACCCTCCAACAGGCCCCCACCCATGTCTCCCACCACCCCCACCCCCCAGCCACCAGGGGCAGCCTCCACCAGGCCCCCACTCATGTCTACCACCACCCCCGCCCCCCAGCAGTGCAGGGGCAGCCTCCACCAGGCCCCCACTCATGTCCCCTATCACCCCCACCCCCCCCGCCACCAGGGGCACCCTCCACCAGGCCCCCATCCATGTCTCCCACCACCCCCACCCCCCAGCAGTGCAGGGGCAGCCTCCACCAGGCCCCCACCCATGTCTCCCACCACCCCCACCCCCCAGCCACCAGGGGCAGCCTCCACCAGGCCCCCACTCATGTCTACCACCACGCCCGCCCCCCAGCAGTGCAGGGGCACCCTCCACCAGGCCCCCATCCATGTCTCCCACCACCTCCACCCCCCAGCCACCAGGGGCAGCCTCCACCAGGCCCCCACTCATGTCTACCACCACCCCCACCCCCCAGCAGTGCAGGGGCAGCCTCCACCAGGCCCCCACTCATGTCCCCTATCACCCCCACCCCCCCGCCACCAGGGGCACCCTCCACCAGGCCCCCATCCATGTCTCCCACCACCCCCACCCCCCAGCAGTGCAGGGGCAGCCTCCACCAGGCCCCCACTCATGTCTCCCACCACCCCCACCCCCCAGCACCCAGGGGCACCCTCCAACAGGCCCCCACCCATGTCTCCCACCACCCCCACCCCCCAGCCACCAGGGGCAGCCTCCACCAGGCCCCCACTCATGTCTACCACCACCCCCACCCCCCAGCAGTGCAGGGGCAGCCTCTACCAGGCCCCCACTCATGTCCCCTATCACCCCCACCCCCCCACCACCAGGGGCACCCTCCACCAGGCCCCCATCCATGTCTCCCACCACACCCACCCCCCAGCAGTGCAGGGGCAGCCTCCACCAGGCCCCCACTCATGTCTCCCACCACCCCCACCCCCCAGCATCCAGGGGCACCCTCCACCAGGCCCCCACCCATGTCTCCCACCACCCCCACCCCCCAGCCACCAGGGGCAGCCTCCACCAGGCCCCCACTCATGTCTCCCACCACCCCCACCCCCCGGCATCCAGGGGCAGCCTCCACCAGGCCCCCACTCATGTCTCCCACCACCCCCACCCCCCAGCCACCAGGGGCACCCTCCACCAGGCCCCCACCCATGTCTCCCACCACCCCCAGCCCCCAGCCACCAGGGGCAGCCTCCACCAGGCCCCCACTCATGTCTACCACCACCCCCGCCCCCCAGCAGTGCAGGGGCAGCCTCCACCAGGCCCCCACTCATGTCCCCTATCACCCCCACCCCCCCGCCACCAGGGGCACCCTCCACCAGGCCCCCATCCATGTCTCCCACCACCCCCACCCCCCAGCAGTGCAGGGGCAGCCTCCACCAGGCCCCCACTCATGTCTCCCACCACCCCCACCCTCCAGCATCCAGGGGCACCCTCCACCAGGCCCCCACCCATGTCTCCCACCATCCCCACCCCCCAGCCACCAGGGGCAGCCTCCACCAGGCACCCATCCATGTCTCCCACCACACCCACCCCCCAGCAGTGCAGGGGCAGCCTCCACCAGGCCCCCACTCATGTCTCCCACCACCCCCACCCCCCAGCATCCAGGGGCACCCTCCACCAGGCCCCCACCCATGTCTCCCACCACCCCCACCACCCAGCCACCAGGGGCAGCCTCCACCAGGCCCCCACTCATGTCTCCCACCACCCCCACCCCCCGGCATCCAGGGGCAGCCTCCACCAGGCCCCCACTCATGTCTCCCACCACCCCCACCCCCCAGCCACCAGGGGCACCCTCCACCAGGGCCCCACCCATGTCTCCCACCACCCCCACCCCCCAGCCACCAGGGGCAGCCTCCACCAGGCCCCCACTCATGTCTACCACCACCCCCGCCCCCCAGCAGTGCAGGGGCAGCCTCCACCAGGCCCCCACTCATGTCCCCTATCACCCCCACCCCCCCGCCACCAGGGGCACCCTCCACCAGGCCCCCATCCATGTCTCCCACCACCCCCACCCCCCAGCAGTGCAGGGGCAGCCTCCACCAGGCCCCCACTCATGTCTCCCACCACCCCCACCCTCCAGCATCCAGGGGCACCCTCCACCAGGACCCCATCCATGTCTCCCACCAGCTCCACCCCCCAGCCACCAGGGGCAGCCTCCACCAGGCACCCATCCATGTCTCCCACCACCCCCACCCGCCAGCAGTGCAGGGGCAGCCTCCACCAGGCCCCCACTCATGTCTCCCACCACCCCCACCCCCCAGCATCCAGGGGCACCCTCCACCAGGCCCCCACCCATGTCTCCCACCATCCCCACCCCCCAGCCACCAGGGGCAGCCTCCACCAGGCCCCCACTCATGTCTACCACCACCCCCACCCCCCAGCAGTGCAGGGGCAGCCTCCACCAGGCCCCCTCTCATGTCCCCTATCACCCCCACCCCCCCACCACCAGGGGCACCCTCCACCAGGCCCCCATCCATGTCTCCCACCACACCCACCCCCCAGCAGTGCAGGGGCAGCCTCCACCAGGCCCCCACTCATGTCTCCCACCACCCCCACCCCCCAGCATCCAGGGGCACCCTCCACCAGGCCCCCACCCATGTCTCCCACCACCCCCACCCCCCAGCCACCAGGGGCAGCCTCCACCAGGCCCCCACTCATGTCTACCACCACCCCCACCCCCCAGCAGTGCAGGGGCAGCCTCCACCAGGCCCCCACTCATGTCTCCCACCACCCCCACCCCCCAGCATCCAGGGGCACCCTCCACCAGGCCCCCACCCATGTCTCCCACCACCCCCACCCCCCAGCCGCCAGGGGCAGCCTCCACCAGGCCCCCACTCATGTCTACCACCACCCCCACCCCCCAGCAGTGCAGGGGCAGCCTCCACCAGGCCCCCACCCATGTCTCCCACCACCCCCACCCCCCAGCCACCAGGGGCAGCCTCCACCAGGCCCCGACTCATGTCTACCACCACCCCCACCGCCCAGCAGTGCAGGGGCAGCCTCCACCAGGCCCCCACTCATGTCTCCCACCACCCCCACCCCCCGGCATCCAGGGGCAGCCTCCACCAGGCCCCCACTCATGTCTCCCACCACCCCCAGCCACCAGGGGCACCCTCCAACAGGCCCCCACCCATGTCTCCCACCACCCCCACCCCCCAGCCACCAGGGGCAGCCTCCACCAGGCCCCCACTCATGTCTACCACCACCCCCGCCCCCCAGCAGTGCAGGGGCAGCCTCCACCAGGCCCCCACTCATGTCCCCTATCACCCCCACCCCCCCCGCCACCAGGGGCACCCTCCACCAGGCCCCCATCCATGTCTCCCACCACCCCCACCCCCCAGCAGTGCAGGGGCAGCCTCCACCAGGCCCCCACCCATGTCTCCCACCACCCCCACCCCCCAGCCACCAGGGGCAGCCTCCACCAGGCCCCCACTCATGTCTACCACCACGCCCGCCCCCCAGCAGTGCAGGGGCACCCTCCACCAGGCCCCCATCCATGTCTCCCACCACCTCCACCCCCCAGCCACCAGGGGCAGCCTCCACCAGGCCCCCACTCATGTCTACCACCACCCCCACCCCCCAGCAGTGCAGGGGCAGCCTCCACCAGGCCCCCACTCATGTCCCCTATCACCCCCACCCCCCCGCCACCAGGGGCACCCTCCACCAGGCCCCCATCCATGTCTCCCACCACCCCCACCCCCCAGCAGTGCAGGGGCAGCCTCCACCAGGCCCCCACTCATGTCTCCCACCACCCCCACCCCCCAGCACCCAGGGGCACCCTCCAACAGGCCCCCACCCATGTCTCCCACCACCCCCACCCCCCAGCCACCAGGGGCAGCCTCCACCAGGCCCCCACTCATGTCTACCACCACCCCCACCCCCCAGCAGTGCAGGGGCAGCCTCTACCAGGCCCCCACTCATGTCCCCTATCACCCCCACCCCCCCACCACCAGGGGCACCCTCCACCAGGCCCCCATCCATGTCTCCCACCACACCCACCCCCCAGCAGTGCAGGGGCAGCCTCCACCAGGCCCCCACTCATGTCTCCCACCACCCCCACCCCCCAGCATCCAGGGGCACCCTCCACCAGGCCCCCACCCATGTCTCCCACCACCCCCACCCCCCAGCCACCAGGGGCAGCCTCCACCAGGCCCCCACTCATGTCTCCCACCACCCCCATCCCCCAGCATCCAGGGTCACCCTCCACCAGGCCCCCACCCATGTCTCCCACCACCCCCCACCCCCCAGCCACCAGGGGCAGCCTCCACCAGGCCCCCATTCATGTCTCCCACCACCCCCACCCCCCAGCATCCAGGGGCAGCCTCCACCAGGCCCCCACCCATGTCTCCCACCACCCCACCCCCCCAGCCACCAGGGGCAGCCTCCACCAGGCCCCCACTCATGTCTCCCACCACCCCCACCCCCCAGCATCCAGGGTCACCCTCCACCAGGCCCCCACCCATGTCTCCCACCACCCAGCCACCAGGGGCAGCCTCCACCAGGCCCCCACTCATGTCTCCCACCACCCCCAGCATCCAGGGTCACCCTCCACCAGGCCCCCACCCATGTCTCCCACCACCCCCACCCCCCAGCAGTGCAGGGGCAGCCTCCACCAGGCCCCCACTCATGTCCCCTATCACCCCCACCCCCCAGCCACCAGGGGCAGCCTCCACCAGGCACCCATCCATGTCTCCCACCACCCCCACCCGCCAGCAGTGCAGGGGCAGCCTCCACCAGGCCCCCACTCATGTCTCCCACCACCCCCACCCCCCAGCATCCAGGGGCACCCTCCACCAGGCCCCCACCCATGTCTCCCACCATCCCCACCCCCCAGCCACCAGGGGCAGTCTCCACCAGGCCCCCACTCATGTCTACCACCACCCCCACCCCCCAGCAGTGCAGGGGCAGCCTCCACCAGGCCCCCTCTCATGTCCCCTATCACCCCCACCCCCCCACCACCAGGGGCACCCTCCACCAGGCCCCCATCCATGTCTCCCACCACACCCACCCCCCAGCAGTGCAGGGGCAGCCTCCACCAGGCCCCCACTCATGTCTCCCACCACCCCCACCCCCCAGCATCCAGGGGCACCCTCCACCAGGCCCCCACCCATGTCTCCCACCACCCCCACCCCCCAGCCACCAGGGGCAGCCTCCACCAGGCCCCCACTCATGTCTACCACCACCCCCACCCCCCAGCAGTGCAGGGGCAGCCTCCACCAGGCCCCCACTCATGTCTCCCACCACCCCCACCCCCCAGCATCCAGGGGCACCCTCCACCAGGCCCCCACCCATGTCTCCCACCACCCCCACCCCCCAGCCGCCAGGGGCAGCCTCCACCAGGCCCCCACTCATGTCTACCACCACCCCCACCCCCCAGCAGTGCAGGGGCAGCCTCCACCAGGCCCCCACTCATGTCCCCTATCACCCCCACCCCCCCGCCACCAGGGGCACCCTCCACCAGGCCCCCATCCATGTGTCCCACCACACCCACCCCCCAGCAGTGCAGGGGCAGCCTCCACCAGGCCCCCACTCATGTCTCCCACCACCCCCACCCCCCAGCATCCAGGGTCATCCTCCACCAGGCCCCCACCCATGTCTCCCACCACCCCCACCCCCCAGCCACCAGGGGCAGCCTCCACCAGGCCCCCACTCATGTCCCCTATCACCCCCACCCCCCGCCACCAGGGGCACCCTCCACCAGGCCCCCATCCATGTCTCCCACCACCCCCACCCCCCAGCCACCAGGGGCAGCCTCCACCAGGCCCCCACTCATGTCTCTCACCACCCCCACCCCCCAGCATCCAGGGGCACCCTCCACCAGGCCCCCACCCATGTCTCCCACCACCCCCACCCCCCAGCCACCAGGGGCAGCCTCCACCAGGCCCCCACTCATGTCTACCACCACCCCCACCCCCCAGCAGTGCAGGGGCAGCCTCCACCAGGCCCCCACTCATGTCCCCTATCACCCCCACCCCCCGCCACCAGGGGCACCCTCCACCATGCCCCCATCAATGTCTCCCACCACACCCACCCCCCAGCAGTGCAGGGGCAGCCTCCACCAGGCCCCCACTCATGTCTCCCACCACCCCCATCCCCCAGCATCCAGGGTCACCCTCCACCAGGCCCCCACCCATGTCTCCCACCACCCCCCACCCCCCAGCCACCAGGGGCAGCCTCCACCAGGCCCCCATTCATGTCTCCCACCACCCCCACCCCCCAGCATCCAGGGGCAGCCTCCACCAGGCCCCCACCCATGTCTCCCACCACCCCACCCCCCCAGCCACCAGGGGCAGCCTCCACCAGGCCCCCACTCATGTCTCCCACCACCCCCACCCCCCCAGCATCCAGGGTCACCCTCCACCAGGCCCCCACCCATGTCTCCCACCACCCCCACCCCCCAGCCACCAGGGGCAGCCTCCACCAGGCCCCCACTCATGTCTCCCACCACCCCCAGCATCCAGGGTCACCCTCCACCAGGCCCCCACCCATGTCTCCCACCACCCCCACCCCCCAGCAGTGCAGGGGCAGCCTCCACCAGGCCCCCACTCATGTCCCCTATCACCCCCACCCCCCCGCCACCAGGGGCACCCTTCAGCAGGCCCCCATCCATGTCTCCCACCACCCCCACCCCCCAGCAGTGCAGGGGCAGCCTCCACCAGGCCCCCACTCATGTCTACCACCACCCCCACCCCCCAGCAGTGCAGGGGCACCCTCCACCAGGCCCCCACTCATGTCTCCCACCACCCCCACCCCCCAGCAGTGCAGGGGCAGCCCCCACCAGGTCTTCACAATCCCCAATCATGTGCGTAATGGACAGCCACAACAGCCAAAAAGCCCTACCAAGTAACCCATTCACCCACATGGAAATGGAAATCACATGTTACACCCCCAATGTTCATTAAGCTAATGAACCCATGTCCGTCACACACAATGGTTGCAATTGAATGGGAAAACACACAACATGACATGCATGAAACCAATGAGATGATACCACACAGTGAAGCATGGAAACAAAAATTGTATTGAAAAAAATAAAGAATGCTAAAGAAAGAAAACAAACTACAATGTGAATGAGAAGAAAAAGCTGCATGTCCGTATAAAAACACAAAACTGAAAATCAGAATCCAAAAAATATTTGCCCAAAGTCAAAAGTTAAAAAATCTCCATGCAATAACGAACTATGTAAAAAACTACCAAGGGTCCATGAGCCTAACTGAACAAAGGAAACCTACTAAAAAACCTACCCAAAAATCAACTATATACAAAAAGTGGAGCAGTGTCCGTCGACTCCAAATCATAATAAGAAAGAAAGGAAACCTAAAACTAAAGAACTATATACAAAGGCGGCGGGCAAGTCCGGCGGCTCACTCCGTGGTGTCCCGGGCCAGGGCATCATCGAACTCCTATTCGATGTCCCGGAGGCGGTCCAGTTCCATGGCCCGAGGGTCCGCAGGGACGACGCCGTGTCCTCCTCAAACGCCCTGCGGATTGCCTCGAGGCACTCGGCCCGCCTCAGGGCCCTCCGCATGGAGTTCTCCGCCCTGACCATTGTGAGCCGCGCCTCTTCCGCCCGCCGCCGCTCTGCACCTAAGGCGTGGCCCAACCGCTGCCACACGGAAGACACTCTCTGTCCTGGGTCCCCCTGCCCTCCAGCTAATGCCTGCCCCTCCGATGCCGAAAGCCCCGAGCCTTCATGTCTCCCACCATGTTGCTGCTGCTGCTGCTCTGCCTCTGCCCGTGCACTGACTCCTGCTGCCTGCACATTCTCCGCCGGCTGGGGTGCAGTTGTTGATGTGGCCACCCCTGCTGGACCTCCGACTCCCGACTGTGGCAGGGATGCCTCCTCCACCAGCCTGGCCGCACCATCAGAGGCAGCTCCACAGGGCACCCAGATGACTGATGGGTGGGAAGATAGCACAGAGGACGACTGGTGCGTAGGGGGTCCAGTTGAGGAGGGGGTCGGAGCAAGCCCCATCAGATGGAGGAATCCGGCCTGGGTGACCTGTCCCAGCAGGCTGACGTGGTCAACGAGCCATTCGAGATGACGTGCAGTCTCTCCATGAAAAGACTGCAGGTCACCTCGCATGGCCCGTTGACGCAATGCCACACCAGCCAGGACAGGCTCAACCCGGACCTGGATGGCCACGTCTGCAGGCAGAGGAAGGCCAGTTGACATCAGCTCATCCCCTGCCTGAAAATGGGTCTGGACGTAGGCATCCCTGCTGGTGCAAGATGATGCAGGGACAGGATCGGGGACAGGATTGCACACAGGCACCTCCGCGGCAGCCTGTGCTGCCTCCTGTCCCTGGTCCTGCACTGCACCACTAGCACCAGTGGGATCCCCACCTCCAGACCCCATCTCTGGTGCTTGCACGGCCCCCTCCTCCACCAAACCCCCCACCAACCTGGATGACTCCGTGCCATCTTCCCCTGTTGGGCCCTGTGGGGTCCCAGCTGCCCCTTCTGCTGCCGAGGAGTCCAACTGCAACCTCCGCCTCTTGGACCTCCTCCAGGCAGCTGCGGCCTGGGACGCGGCACCGGACTCCTCACTCCCTGACGAGATGACAACACGGGAGGGGAGCCGGGCCTTGCGTCTCCGGCTGGCGGTCGGATCCCCGGCGCTGTGCTCCACAGCACCTTCTCTGCCCTCTTCATCAGTTGACGCTGCAGACAGGGAGAAACAAAACACAGGCATCAGGGCACTGTACAATGGACACATACACGCATGACAGTTGCACATGAGTGGCATTGGCAAACCTCAGACATGTCATCACAATCCCCAACACACATGTCATTGCAACTCAAACACATGAGCCATACCACAGCCATATCGCAACTGCCACCACCATCCCTACACATACAACAGCATCAGCAGCCAAAGGGGAGCCAGACATCACATGCAACACAGGAAGTGCACCACACATGTACACACAGCACCACACTTGCATGCATGTCTACACCTCTGCCAAGTGTTGCACTGTTCAGACGGGCATCCATGTCACATCTGCCAATCAGGCTTCCACATACCGCTGTCACATGCATCCATGTTGCATCACTGTTGCACCCTTGACAAATACACACACATGCACATGTACACAGTGCTCATACATGCATCCGAAAACAACATACATGCCTGACATCACGGACATGTCTACTTACATACACATTCATCCAAACATGTGTGCACGCACAACTGCATTTGCCATGCAAGCCCACACACACAAGCACCATCCATGTCTCACACATTACAGCCCTCGCATGTGTCACGGCCCTGTACACCCCCACCCATACTCGACCCCATACAAACAGATGTGTAACCGGCACAATGCCGAATAATCACCACACGCACTGCTCACAATGAGGATGCATGTACACTCACCGCTCGACTCCAGACGGGTCTGCTTCTCTAGGACCTGGACGTGGAGGGCTGGGGATATGCGTACCAGGACCCCCATCTGTTCTTCCGACAAGTAGCCCAGGCGCCCCTTGGCATACGCTGCCTTCAAGAGGCGCCGGGCCTTGTTCAGGGTCCTGGACCTGAAGTCCTCCCAGCGCTTCCTGACATGTTGTAAGTCCCGGACTGCCACCCCCTCCGCGTTGATGGCAGTCATGATGTCAGTCCAGATCCAAGTCCGTCCTTCCTTGTCGCCGCGGGAACTTCCGAAGAGGGCATCATACTGCCCCAGGACTTGCTCCACCAGGACACCAACTTCCGTGGCACTGAAGCTGGTGCCCCTCTGCCTCTCTGGCCGGGGGTTGTCAGTGGTCACAGATGGTGTTTGCCCCGACATGACAACCCCAGAGGCAGGAGTGGGTGGGCAACTGGGTCCTGGGTCTGGGCTGTGGAGCGATGGAATTCCAGTCGGGAGTCTTCGGTTCCAGCAGGGGTGGTCACAGCAACAGCACCCCTGGCTGATGTGCAGGCAGCAAATGGCAGTGCACGTGGGCAGCAGGCAGTCAGGCAGCAGCAGATGGCAGGTGGGAGCGTGCTCGGGGCTCTGGGGGGCAGTAGTCCGGCCTTCTGGGCAGGAGCGTGGTCTTCCGTGTGCTTACGCGTGGCCAGCTTGGTACGGAGTGATTTGGCACGTGAAAATCCTGCACGTCAGCGTGAAAACCGAGGAAAGGCCCTTAGCGCGTAAGTGCGTCAGCACGCATACGCGAATCTATTGGACCAAAGGCCCTCAGCGCGTAAGCGCGTCTGTGACGTGACCCGCACGGGTGTTTCCCACACAGCACATGATGACAGAGCACACGTGGAAAGACTGCACGTCAGAGTGTCATCGCGTGTAATTGGACAGCACGGCAGAGTCTCATTGCGTGTAATTGGACAGCACGTCAGGATGTCATCGGGTGTAATTGGAGAAAAGTGCGCGTACACGCGATTGTCCTATGTACGTGTATATCAGGTGTGCGCGGACACTTACACACGCAAGTACGTCAGCGCACCTGTATCCCGGTGTGCGCGGGAATTTCCACACGCTATTGGACTGGGTACTGGATTTCAGGGGTGCGCGGGTCACACGCTCGCCTACAACACGCGCGAAGCATTAATTTGCGCGCTAAAAAAATAACAAGCTCAGACCCAGGATGAACATACCGTTCCTAGCAGCAGTGGGCGTGGCCTACCCAAGGAGGAGGAGGAGGAGGATAGTCAGGGCCAGAATATTCACACCCAGAACCAGCCTTTTCAGGATGCCTGATGACCAGGTGCATGGGAGGTACAGGTTTCCACCACACATCATACTGGACCTGGTGAGTGAGTGGGAGGATGACCTCACATCACCCACCCTGTGCTCCCAAGCACTCAGCCCCCTGGAGAAGGTCCTCAATGTACTGCACTTCTTAGCCACTGGATCATTTCAGCGGACAAGTGCCATTGTGGGTGGTGTATCACAGGCCACCCAGTCACGCTGCCCACACCAGGTCTTGAACATCATCACTGCACGCCCATCAGTCCGCAGGCACATATACCTGCCCAGAACCCCTGCAGAAAGGCATGCTGCCGCCCTGGATTTCTACGCTGTGGCACGATTCCCCAAAGTGCTAGGTGCCATCGACTGCACCCATGTGGCTCTACGTCCCCCCGGGGCATCTGAGCACATCTATAGGAACCGCAAGCACTGGCATTCCATCAACGTGCAGGTAGTATGTAATGCCAAGGGAATCATCACCTCAGTATATGCCAACTATCCCGGGTCCACCCATGACAGCTTCATTTACCGAATGTCCACCCTAAGCCGGGACCTAGAAGCTGGGCGGCATGGCGATACATGGCTGCTTGGTGAGTATGAATGCCACTGCACATGCATGCATGTCAGATACTGAGCAAGGTCACAACCCCACCAATGATACCAATCACCACCTCCACAGGGGACAGTGCCTACCCTCTCAGCCCCCACATGATGACGCCAATTCGGAACCCCACCACGCCACCCCAGGTAAGATATAACGCAGGCCACATTACAACCCGGGGCATAGTGGAGCGCACATTCGGAGTGCTGAAGTCACGCTTTTGCTCCCTTGACCGTTCTGGCGGGCAGCTGTTGTACGCTCCCCCAGTAGTGTGCAGGATCATAGTGGCAGCATGTGTCCTGCACAACATTGCAACACGCCGGGGCCTGGCCGTGGACATGGTGGTGCCCCCCCATCCCCAACCACATGCACAGCCGCTGCGCATGGGAGGGGAAAGGGCACGGGGGGAGGCAGCTCGTACACAGCTAGTGGCTAATTACTTCACATAGAAATCACACCCCTGTGGAGTGCACACTGCCCTGCCACATTCCATCTGACAATCAATGATGACTCAACCTGACACTGACCCTGAATGTCTGGAGAAAGAACCGTGAAAACCATATTAGCCTGAGATTGTTCACCTGGAAGTGTCACAATGTGTGCATCCCTACCCACACAGACACCACCAATGCAGTTTTGTGAAGTTGCACATTCAAGCAGCTAAAATGAATACCCACTTGCAAAATGCAACAAGAGGACAGTGCCATGTCAGCCAACCCAACCCCAGCACCGCCACACCACACACCGTGCCATGTCATGCTATTTGCAGGTAAACAAAGTAATCCACACAACATGACACTAGTGTCACAATGTACAGTGTCCCTATTAGATACTTGCAACACCTGAAATGCTCACAGTAATGCCGGACCAACAACAAACTTGAGCACGTACTACCATTAACATGACATCACTAATGTTAAATATTTGTAGTCTCACCACCTGGAAATGCCTGCACTCCCACCACTACCAACTGTGCAGTGTTGGCGCCATGTAGAGTTGTAGGTGCACTGCTGCCAACATGGACCACATCTCCAGACTAGAGGTCCTTGTGTAGACATGAGGAAGGGACCTGCAAATTGGGAGGTAGACACAGAAGATGAGTTACACATCAATGCAACATGCAGTGTACAACACAACAGCAATATGCACTAGGAATGTATACACAGTATTGACTACAGACTGCCCACACAGCTCATGGGAGTCCAAAGTCACTGTGTAATTCACTGTCACTTGGGCACACCCTTTGCAAGCCCATGGAAACGGGAAGCAGGAGGGGTGTGTGTGACTCAAACCCAAGCATCTGAACCAAATACATTACAAGCCTGCATGTGCCCAGCCACAATGCAGCGTATGCCCACAGGAACCACGGAAGCCAACAAATCGTCCCAAAAAAATAGGGAATAAAATAAATAAAAAAATAAATAAAAAAAAAAAAATCAATAATGGCCATTGAAGGGCCCGGGGGGGTTGGGGAGGCCACCCAGGAGGTCCGAGGACAGGATGCACACCAGAACCCACCTGCGTGGATCCTGGGAAAAAAAACACCTCCATGGGCTCATGGCCCACACGGCTACCCTTTTGTGGGAGTATCACTGCTGTCGCTATTATCACCCTGTGCAGCTGCATCCGGAGGTGGTTGCACTATGGGACGCAGCCCACGCAAGGCCCTAGTCTGCTCCTCCATGGCTGCAAGCATGCGGGTGTGGTAGGTCTGGTTCTGGAGGATGAGTGTGCGGAGGTCCCCATGCAACAACTCACGGGATGCCCGGACCTCCGCCCTCGTTGCCTGCATCTCAGCTGAGAGCGTACGGGTGAGACGCTCCAGCTGCTGTTCTGTCCTTTGGTGTGTTGAAGCCTCAAGCTCAACAAGAGTCGTCCTGAGGTGAAGGAGCTCCTGCCTCAGGGCTTCCCTGTGGCCCTGGGACTCAATGGAGATGGCCTCCTGCAGAGTCGCCAGTGCCGCCCGCCTGTCCCTGTTGGACCCCAACATGTCCTCGCTGTGTGACTGGCAGATGGAGTCGGTTGCCTGCTCTAGTCGCTCCATCAGCCTTTCAGGGGGGACAATGGAAGTGGCCACCCTATCCATGGCCTGAGCCATCATCTCGGATGATGCTGCCTGTTGGGTTGCCATACCGTAAATGGATTGCTCCCATGCGGCATTGCCAGGTGGCGTACGGCCACCACGTCGGCGGGCACCACACCTGTCTGGGGCAAGGCGAACTGCGCCTTGCTGTGCCGGCACTGCCTGAGGCTGCAGGACTGCATTCCCCCTCTGATCTGCTGGCCCAGGAACAGGATCAGATGTCGCGGAGTGTGACCCTGCATCCGTAACCACCAAAGGCGTAGCTGCCAACACTGACATCCCCATTGAGGGTTCTGACCCTGGTGCAGGTGCGTGAGACAGAACAGAATCCCTCCCTGGAACACTCACCTGCGACGGCACGTAGGTCTCATCCGAATCAACACCTGAGTACAGCTCGGGGGAGGTGCAGCCAGAGACACCCCTTGAGAGCAGGACCTGCAGCACTTGTGGGTTCTCACCCACCACCACACCACGTCCCTCACTGGTGGTTGGTCGGCCCTCGGACCCCTCCTGGGTCTGCACCATCTCCACAACCCCAGCAGTATCAGGTGCGTCTTCCCCTGCAAAGACATTAAAACAAAGAAATGTAAACAGGCATTAGCACCATGGCACACAATGAGGGCTGAGAAGCAAGAGAACCAGTACTTGTTTGACACATGTCCCACATGACTAAAACCCTCCCATGCATGCACCCTCACTGCGTATGAAGGGCAGGCAAATGGCACACACTGATGACACCAAGATGGAAGATGAACACATTTTCTGCATGCTGCCTGGCAGTGGCATCACACATTGGCCTGTGATTGGCAGGTGAAACACACATGCCATCACACAGATGGCATGTACCATTGCTATTGAGTGAAGATGGAGAGGAGGGCAGCACCTATTCATTCAGTCCAGTTCCCGCATGTAATAGCTTTTCTAATTCAAACAGGTCAGATTTTTCACCTGGAGCTGCCAGTCCGAAATGGTGCAATTGCACAGGGACATGTTTGTACAAATGATATCCAGGTAACAAAGTCACTCCACTTTACCATAGCCATGTCAGACATGTGACTAGAGGACTGCGACATGCCTAGTAATAGTGGTGGAATGCAAACAATCTGACTAAATGAACAGTGAAAAATCAAGCAACAATGTTGTGGCAAGGTGACACTTCAAGGGCAACTGGCGTGCAGTTGGGCTAGATGTCTACTGTTGGCAGAAGGGATACTGCTATGGCCAAATGCAGCTGCACAGGATGTATTGCATGAAGCACATGGCTGACCCATACGACTCAGGCGCACACACTCTCACCTGTCACACAAACAGAAGCCCTCAGACACACCATGCACATGGATGACACACACATGCATGTGCACTCACCGGACAATGCCTCGTAATCAGCCAGATCTCCCACGCCTTGGATCTGTTCCTCCGTGACGTAGGTCCCAGCGACTGAATCATGTGGAGTGAGTTCCATGTCTACTACTGGAGACCCACCTCCAGTCACTAGAGTTGCGGCATGACTTGAGGCCAGCTTACTCTTTGCCCTGCGCTTTAGGTCATTCCAGCGCTTATAGCAATCATTGGCTGTGCGCCTCACGATTCCAAGGGCATTTACGATGTCCGCAATGGTCTGCCAGTGTGCCTGGCGTTGTGCAGGTGTGGTCTTGGATCCTCCAACAATGACCATCTCGTTGTCATGTGCGGACACATACTCGACAAGTGCATTCAGTTGGTCATCCGTGAAGCTGGGCTTCCTGGATGGGCCGGACTGTGTAGCCGTGTCTGGGGCATCAGCCTGTGCCGGACGAGCACTCTTCCTCTTCCGCTTGGAAGGTGGTGGTGATCCTGAGTGTCCTGCGCCGCTCTGGACACTAGGGGCAAGAGCCCTGTTGGACTCTGTATCAGGAGTGTGGGATTGCACACTCAGCATGGGAGTTGGTGCAGGCATTGGCTCTAGTGTGATGGTGTCAGGGGGAATGTCAGCAGCATGGACTAGGACCGACACTGTCTGGGCTGGGTGTGTGAGGGCTGGGGTGGATGGAGCCGCAGCTGCCCCTGCAGCCTCTCCGCCCTGCCTACTTGGTGCAGCAGATGACCTTGCTGCCCCAGATGCACGTGGCATGGTGACATCAACGTGCACCAGCGCACGTGTCATAGGCCTGCTGACCTGGAAGTCAGCCATGGAGTCAGCCAGGTCTGGTGCCACAATGGGTTGGTCCAACAAGAGCTGAGCATGGATGGTGTCAGCCACATCAGCCTCAACAGGAGGGGGGGATTATGGGTGCCCTTGACTGGTCCTCCACACATGGGGGGACAGGCTCACCCTGCAAGTAACGACCACGTCCCCTACCGGATCCACCACGGCCACCACTTGTGGCTCTTCCACCTTTGCCACCCTTACGGAATCCTCGCCTCCCAGCCATGGCACTGATGTTAATGTGCGTATGGAAGTGGCTGTAAAATATTGTCCTGGGCAATTGTACCCTAGTGCTCTTGCAAGGCTGATTGTAACCCCTGGGGAAAGATGACGGGTCACGCTACGCACAGGAGCCCCAAAAAAGGGAGATGACGTGCACGCAACCCCTCCTAGACCACGTGTGCAGAAAGAAAAACCTGCACTACGCTGTGGCACCCAGTAACACAAGAATGAATGTATGCTTGTCACACGCAGCCTAGAATGACCTCTGAAGGGGTAGGCTACACACGGGGCAAGCACAGATGTTAGATACGTGCATAACTCACCGTCTGCCAGGTAAAAGAGCGTGAAAAAGGAGCGCGTTTGGTTGGCAACACCCCCGCCAAAAGAAGATTTGTACGCTGTCTGAGGAGACAGGACAACAGTAGAAGGGAACACTGTTTGAGGGAACAGGCCCAGGTAAACCAGTAAAAGAGAAAAAAGAGAATAAGCTGTCAGAGGTAACAGGGAATACGAACTTGAAACGCTGTGAAGTAAATCGCGTGTGAAATGACAAGAAGTACAGAATTCACCCACTCGCTCTCCACGAAAAGCACGTACAAGGAAATGGTGTTCTACGCGTACCTTTTATACAGGCCCACACGTCCAGCGTCACTTACGCGGCGTGTACGCGCTAGGGCCATTTCCACCAATTACACGCTTTGTCACTTCTGCGTGTAGGGCCATTTCCACCAATCACACGCGATTACACTCTGACGTGCAGTCTTTCCACGTGTGCTCTGTCATCACGTGCTGTGTGGGAAACACCCGTGCGGGTCACGTCACAGACGCGCTTATGCGCTGAGGGCCTTTGGTCCAATAGAATCGCGTATGCGTGCTGACGCGCTTACGCGCTAAGGGCCTTTCCTCGGTTTTCACGCTGACGTGCAGGATTTTCACGTGCCAAATCACTCCGTACCAAGCTGGCCACGCGTAAGCACACGGAATACCACGCTCCTGCCCGGAAGGCCGAACTACTGCCCCCCAGAGCCCCGAGCACGCTCCCACCTGCCATCTGCTGCTGCCTGACTGCCTGCTGCCCCTGCACTGCTGGGGGGTGGGGGTGGTGGTAGACATGAGCGGGGGCCTGGTGGAGGGTGCCCCTGCACTGCTGGGGGGTGGGGGTGGTGGTAGACATCAGTGGGGGCCTGTTGGAGGCTGCCCCTGCACTGCTGGGGGGTGGGAGTGGTGGGAGACATGAGTGGGGGCCTGGTGGAGGGTGCCCCTGGTGGCTGGGGGGTGGGGGTGGTGGGAGACATGGGTGGGGGCCTGGTGGAGGCTGCCCCTGCACTGCTGGGGGGTGGGGGTGCAGGGAGACATGAGCAGGTGTGCAGGGTAGTCCCCTGTTTTGTGGGCTGCCTGCAGGATCCGTCGAAGGTGTACAGGGAACACCTGTGAGGACCCACCCAGCCTAATCGCGTGTGGAACTTCCCGCGCACCCCTGAAATACACGCGCCCAGGCTATTTGCGTGTGGAACTTCCCGCGCACCCCTGAAATACACGCGCCCTGGCTATTCGCGTCTGGAACTTCCCGCGCACCCCTGAAATACATGTACCCTGCTGAAATCGCGTGTAAAACTTCCCGCGCACCCCTGAAATACACGCGCCCAGGCTATTCGCGTGTGGAACTTCCCGCGCTCCCCTGAAATACACGCACCCCGGCTATTCGCGTGTGGAACTTCCCGCACACCCCTGAAATACACGTACCCTGCTGAAATCGCGTGTAAAACTTCCCGCGCACCCCTGAAATACACGCGCCCAGGCTATTCGCGTGTGGAACTTCCTGCGCAACCCTGAAATACACGCGCCCAGGCTATTCGCGTGTGGAGCTTCCCGCGCACCCCTGAAATACACGTACCCTGCTGAAATCGCATGTAAAACTTCCCGCGCACCCCTGAAATACACGCGCACATGCTATTCGCCTGTGGAACTTCCCACGCACCCCTGAAATACACGCGCCCAGGTTATTCGGGTGTGGAACTTCCCGCGCACCCCTGAAATACACGTACCCTGCTGAAATCGCGTGTAAAACTTCCCGTGCACCCCTGAAATACACGCGCCCAGGCTATTCGCGTGTGGAACTTCCCGCGCACCCCTGAAATACACGCGCCCAGGCTATTCGCGTGTGGAACTTCCCGCGCACCCCTGAAATACACGTACCCTGCTGAAATCGCGTGTAAAACTTCCCGCGCACCCCTGAAATACACGCGCCCAGGCTATTCGCGTGTGGAACTTCCCGCGCACCCCTGAAATACACGCGCCCAGGCAATTCGCATGTGGAACTTCCCGCGCACCCCTGAAATACACGTACCCTGCTGAAATCGCGTGTAAAACTTCCCGCGCACCCCTGAAATACACGCGCCCCGGCTATTCGCGTGTGGAACTTCCCGCGCACCCCTGAAATACACGTACCCTGCTGAAATCGCGTGTAAAACTTCCCGCGCACCCCTCAAATACACGCGCCCCGGCTATTCGCGTGTGGAACTTCCCGCACACCCCTGAAATACACGTACCCTGCTGAAATCGCGTGTAAAACTTCCCGCGCACCCCTGAAATACACGCGCCCAGGCTATTCGCGTGTGGAACTTCCCGCGCATCCCTGAAATACACGCACCCAGGCTATTCGCGTGTGGAACTTCCCGCGAACCCCTGAAATACACGTACCCTGCTGAAATCGCGTGTAAAACTTCCTGCGCACCCCTGAAATACACGCGCCCCGGCTATTCGCGTGTCGAACTTCCCGCGCACCCCTGAAATACACGTACCCTGCTGAAATCGCGTGTAAAACTTCCCACGCACCCCTGAAATACACGCGCCCAGGCTATTCGCGTGTGGAACTTCCCACGCACCCCTGAAATACACGCGCCCAGGCTATTCGCGTGTGGAACTTCCCGCGCACCCCTGAAATTCACCTAGCATGCTGGGAGACATGAGTGGGGGCCTGGTGGAGGGTGACCCTGGATGGTGGGGGGTGGGGGTGGTGGGAGACATGAGTGGGGGCCTGGTGGAGGGTGCCCCTGGATGGTAGGGGGTGGGGGTGGTGGGAGACAAGAGTGGGGGCCTGGTGGATGGTGCCCCTGGATGGTGGGGGGTGGGGGTGGTGGGAGACATGAGTGGGGGCCTGGTGGAGGCTGCCCCTGGTGGCTGGGGGGTGGGGGTGGTGGGAGACATGGGTGGGGGCCTGGTGGAGGGTGCCCCTGCACTGCTGGGGGGTGGGGGTGGTGGGAGACATGAGTGGGGGCCTGGTGGAGGGTGCCCCTGCACTGCTGGGGGGTGGGGGTGCAGGGGGACATGAGCAGGTGTGCAGGGTAGTCCCCTGTTTTGTGGGCTGCCTGCAGGGGCCGTCGAGGGTGTACAGGGAACACCTGTGAGGACCCACCCAGCCTAATCGCGTGTGGAACTTCCCGCGCACCCCTGAAATACACGTACCCTGCTGAAATTGCATGTAAAAATTCCTGCGCACCCCTCAAATACACGCGCCCAGGCTATTCGCGTGTGGAACTTCCCGCGCACCCCTGAAATACACGTACCCTGCTGAAATCGCGTGTAAAACTTCCCGCGCACCCCTGAAATACACGCGCCCAGGCTATTCGCGTGTGGAACTTCCCGCGCACCCCTGAAATACACGTACCCTGGCTAATCGCGTGTATAACTTCACGCGTACCCTTGATATGCACGTTACCCGCTTTGCGTTCCTTGTTTGGCAGCCCTGTAAACTGGTCCAGGGTTAGCGCAGCCCTTTGCGATGATTTAGCGATTTTGATGCCTTTTCCTTGCGCGAGGGCGTTCTTGGGGGCGTTACTGGCGCTGCTGCAGGGTCGCTGCGATACTCTGCGCCACGGCTGGTTTGGGAGCCTAAAATCCATGAATACGCTGTGCGCAGAAATCGGTTTTAGCGCACGTGCCTGGCGCAGACAATCGCACGCGGACACTCTGCGCCAGCCGCTTGCGACACTTTTCTGCGAAATTCTATGAATTACCCTGTAAGTATTGTTTGTTTCAAGAGTTCCCTCTTTTTGCGCTTTCTAGCACAGTCTCGTATGTGTTTTATTTGTCATTGAGTACAATCAAGAATGGATCTTCCCTCACAATTCAAGGCCGCATTTGGACCTGTATTTGCTATCCATGCCTAACAAGCCTTTCTAAGGAGTTTGTTCAATGTTCGTGTTGTTTATCATTTGCTACCTCTTACATTATATTTATTTTCTCTTGTTAGTGTGTGCTCTTCTTACATACATTCGATCGCCATCAGTTTCCTTATTTCATTATTCATGTTTTATTGGCTGTCTTAGCAACACTGCAGCAAAGAAGGAAAGCCGTCGCAGTGGCAACAATTACGCCACAAGGTGCTGCCCACATTTATGAATCAGTTCATTTAATCACCTGTGTAGAATTACGTGCTATACCCATGGATGTGCAAAGAACAACTGTCTGATCGGGTATTCCCCATTTTCACAGCATTACGCTTTCACCAAATTTCTTTTTGCTGCATTTTGTACCACTCGTTTTTACTGCAAAGAAGCAGATGGTAAGTTGGTTCATGGTACATGGAAGAGGGGAGAGTGGGGAGAAACGAAAGGTGGGGATGTCAGAAGTGGTAAAATCGGTTAGAAAAGTCAGCAAAAGTGTATTTTAGCTAAAAATAGTCAAGAGTGGTTCATAGATCCTTCGAAGGGCTAATTTGAAGACCAAAGTGTAATTGTCATGTTATTTGCAGTACATGACGTCTATGCTTTACATCTTCAATCACCTGAATCTGCAGCAGTGTGTCTAACAGATTGTCAAAACAATATCGGACAATAGTTGATGATTAAGAACTGACTTCATATATCAAGTGTACCTCAATTTCACTTCTGCTCGGAAAGCACTCATTATTGTGTCTCTCAGTTTCGGTGACCACCACAGAGTTTACATCAGTTAACAGTTTTGCAATAGAATGGGTACAGCTGCTATTTCTGAAAAACTGTTCTGCTTCCATTCAGCAGCATCAGGCCTTTGCCCATTCCTTCCAGGCATATACAGCCTTGCCTGCTCAGGCCTTACTTTGTGCATTCATTGCAGTTGCAGTGGTTCGTTCGGCCATATGTTCCACTGATTTCCATTTACAATCCACATGTCTTGCTTTCCTGCAGGAATACATACAATAATTCAACATGGTTCTTTGGGGACATCAAATCGTATCTCCCAGTCTCATCTGCAACCGTCCCACATGACAACTGTTACCTGATATGCTGAAGCCCACACTCCATTGGCAGACTCATACACGTTGAAGGAACACTGGGCCAAATCAAAGTCACACTGCCAGCTGGAAAATGTCCACAGGTTCCACCAGGACCACAGCACAGCCAGTACTCCTGAAGCTGCATGTACCACATCAAGTCAGGACTGGTACTTGATAGCATCTTGGGTTGCTATTAGCTTGCAATTCAGGTTATCTTGGACTTCCTGGCATGTGATAGCCCACTTCATCCTTTAATCTGAATATGTGATAGTAAATATAAGACTCTTTATCACACTTTTTGGGACACTATTCAAGGAGGGGAGCGATTGATATGAGGTTGCCTTTGAGTATGAATGAGGTGAAGGCTGTGATGATGAGACGGGTCCTGGATGAATGGCAGGAGAGGTGGGTGAATGGGGTGAAGGGCAGGTGGATGTTCGGTGTTTGTGGGAAAGTATCGGTGAAGGTGGATGCAGGGAGTTTAGAATGGAGAAGGGGGGAGGAGGTGATGCTGAATTGGTTGAGGATAGGTCATGTGGGGCTGAACGACTGTCTATTTCGAATAGGGAAGCGTGAATCAAGGGACTGTGAGGTGTGTGGGGTACCTGAAACGGTGGGACATTTTTTGATTAGGTGTGAAAGACATGTTACGGAGAGAGAATTGATGAGGGTTCGGTTGAATGCGTTGGGAGTGGCTGAGCTGAGTGAGAGGATTATACTGGGAGGTGATGGGGAGAGAGGCAGGAGGAGGAGTAGTATGATGTTGGATTTTGTGAGACAGACAGGGAGGTGGGAGGAGTTGTGAGCTTAAATGGAGCCAAATAATAATTAGTGGGTGCGGTGCACATCATCCTATAGGATGGGGAAGCACCTGCGTGGGTCCGCCCACGCTTCCGATAATTAAGAAGAAGAAGAAGAAGAAGGTCTCTCATGCTTGGATCTATGTTTTGCAGCTGAGTCTCACTTATGTATCCTGTTGCCTTCTTTAGGTGACCTAACCTTTTTTCATGGATTTGCCCATGATATACACACCAAGCCGAGGGTACTGAAGTTACCCAATCCCATGTCCCTCTGTCTCCTAATGTTGCCAAGTTTATGTAGAACAATTTGAAAAATTAAATGTAATTTGAAAGTTCAGCATTTACAGAAACAATGGTATACTTTCAAATGCTTTAAACCCTGTTCAGCTCTCTCGGCAACGTCCATTACACAGCATTTTGTGTCTGGGTTTCTAGTTTTTCAACACAATAGAAACTCTTTATAGTTTATTCTTAGGGAGATGATGCGGATCAGAGTGTGTACTGTTCATGAGAAAGACAGTTTATATATACTTCCCCCTCACATAAGCAGTGATGTTCTACTGTAAGCTAGCAGTGCATTCTGTTAGTAAATATGTAGCACTTTCCATTCATTTTGCTCTTTATCGCGAACAGAGCACCATGACGTTACTGCAGTCCCTGCTTATTACAGCATTGTAATGCAATAGAATAACATATGGTTGAATAATGCCTCCCTAATCACTTCTTCTTTTACTATTCACCATTCCAACAGTATTCCACTGCAGCGCTCACTTGGAAAAATTTTTGACTAAAAATGTAGATTTGTTGAACACTAAGAGGTTAAATTGTTTGTTTGTGTCAGACATGCCCACCAAGTTTGTTTGAAAATTGGTATACTAATTTATGGAGAAGGTGCCTCCATTCTCTTTAAAAATCCTGCTGTTTTCAACAGTGTCTCTCTATCACAATCATTTGGGACCCAGTTCACAGGAGTCCAGCAACGTCATCGCACTTACTCAAACCAACATTTACTAGCTATGAATAAAAAATCCTAGAAGTAGGTACCTACACACTTCCATGATGCAGATCAGCAGTTACCCTGCTGCCACACAACTATGGCCTACTTTTTCTACCAGGGCCAGTTCCTCACTTTTATGTTCTCACTACTTCAGTATTGTTGGTCTCATTTTGAAAGGGCCTCACTTTCAATTGCCAACAAATGTTGTTTTAACTGTATTTAAGCCAAACAAATAAATACGGTCTGCTAAACATTATCACAATCAGAAAGTGCTGCATCAGCTACCTGTGGCATTCCCTGCCAAAAACAGATGGATTAAGAATGGGAAATGTTTGCAGCACAAAGTGGTGTTCATCACCAACAACACCTTAGAGGTTCCACGCCACCTAGCATCCAGATACTCCTTTTGATGGTGGTATCAGAGTAACAAGACTCTCATATCATGTTTGGTGATGATAAAAACAAAAAGTGATGTATTAGTTTGTTTGCACGACAAACAGACAACAACCTATTAGCCTGTTTCATTATAATGAACCCGACCCACCCTCCAGACTGATCCCTTAATATGGTCATGACCACAGAACTGTCAAAAACGTTTCTACTAGGCCTTCCTGCATGCTATTCTCACCTCTCACCTTAAACAAACAATGTAATCACAAGGACGTTTAGTCTGTTCTATATTACAGTGCCCAAAAAAGGACATGAGAGACTAGCACTTCTGGTTCTCCTGAAGTGGTTCTGGGTTACTCCTGGACTCGCCCCCTTAGGTGAGAGGTGTAAGGCATCCACCTCATGACAACATCAGGCTACTCTGAAAGACTAATTGTCTGATCCAGCCCTTGCTGGTGTAATCCACTGGCCTTAGGCCCCAGCCCCTCGGACATCAAGTTTTGGCACATATCCGCAGTCTCATCCATAGCTGACAAGAATTGTCCACAACCAACAGGGAAAAGGGAAACCCTTTGAATAATCAGCTAACAGATTACAAACAGCAAATAATGCTAAGGGTATGGTTGTGGAACGTTGTAATAGGGGCAAGAAAGCAGAATAGTGCTTTGAGGACATATTCTTGGAAAAAAGAAACACCCAATCCATGTTTCCCCATATGCTTTATTTATTTATTTGGTAAAGGATATGCATGCTACCACAGTGGCTTTTGACAAAAAACAACTTCCAGGCTTGAAATGATGAGAGGCCTTCTCAGGTTATTTTAACAATTTCTACAGGACCTGTGAATAGACACGCCTGACAACTTTCAGCAAATTCGGACAACATTGTATGCATACGTAGATGCACATTTCCCCAACTTATTGGTAGTGGTGGTGGTGATTCTGGTAAGCAAATTATTCAGCCAGAGCTCCTGAATTACTTTCCCTTTTTATCCCATGATCAGTATTTATGCTCACGGGTACTTCACAACTTGGAATCCAATCTCGAATTAGCATATTATTGCCTGTGTGTCTGCTCCCTGGGTAGGATACACTTCAACAGAATTTGAAAACATGTCTACAGCTACAAGTAGATATTTTCCCCTGAACCCTCCAGTAAGTGTATACAATCACAAAGAATCTTGTTAAATCCCAAGGTGCGGATGCGGCCTTGGTCAATACTCGTGCCTTTAACAATGCTTTGTTGCTTGCACAATAAAGGTTACTTGCATAATTACTGCCATTAGAAAAAACCTGGAGCACACCATTCTTTCCATTGCTGAGCCACCATCTGATCTTTGGCTACATGTGTGGCTCCATATACTTACTATACGTCACATTATTGCATGATGAACCTGGGTACCACTAAAAGTCCATCCTTATAATGTCAAAACTTGTCTGGGTTATGTACACACGCTGCCTTGCTACATGCATTATTTTCTACATCGTAAGCACATTCTTGGATTTGTGCAAGTCATCAAGAGTAGAATATTTGGGGCATTCATTTTCCTGCTAAGGGAACAGGAGAAATGGCAGCCCCTTCACCACTCTATGAATGTGGCCATTTTCACATGTGAAGTCATTTCCAGTTGGCAAGATTAATGAAATACGAATGGAGTCTATATATGAGGCATTCTTGATTGGTGTACCTGTTGCGGGGAAGACTCCTCTTTCCTTCAGAGAAACTCATAATCATGAATAACTTCCAAAGCATTGCGCACATTGGTAAATATTGTAACTTTTATTTGTCCGCACTGTGATTTCATTTCCCCTTGTTCATTTTTAAACATCGTCCATCTACATGTTACACCTCTTTGAGGGTTTCAAACACATCTTTCGATAGTTTAGTAAAAGCTGCGTTTGCTAAAATGCAATCATGTGGCCCACCATCTGCAAGGCTTCACACTTCATTCGCAAGGCAGGATTCAAAACTAAACATTGTGTTCATTTAATATTTGAAGAGTTAAGCAAGACTAGTTCATATTTGGTAAGGCATGACGCAGATAAACGTTGTATTGCTGTTTATAAAATAAATGTGGTAACTTTAGAGGGCACTGATACAATTTGGTAAGCCTTAATACCAAATTCTCTGAAGATTGTATAGCTAAAACAGCCACTGTGGCTGACTACAAACCAGTTAGCAGTCCAGGTATAACTGTGGCAATGTCAGTGCAGTATGGTAATAGGCACTTAGGCTATGCTTCTCGTTACATGTATGTGTCATCACTGCTTGTACATTGCCTCATTTATCATGACAGCATGAAATACATGTCTTTATGTTATCTGTAATCAACCAACCCAAGAGCCACAGTGTTAGTCTGTGTTTGAATTCTTTTCTAAGACTGCTTTTTCTGCTACCAGTGTCCATGCTAAAGGCTTTGGTGTGTGCACATTTGGCATTTCTTTCAGAGACATGGCCATAGCAGCCCAGCCAATGATCCATTGCATATAATGCATGACTGCCCCCAGGAGTGTTTAGTTAAAGACAATTGGTTCGCAGACATAAACCACAGCGATGCCTGTGAACCTCTTTTGAAACTGTTCACCTATTGTGGTGCGGCTGTTCTTGTAATGTAGAACCTAGCATAGAACCCTATGCAGTCTTAAGTTAGAGAAGGAAAAAGGTATTCATGCAGGCACCAAAACTATTATTTCTTTCTGGAAAAAATATTTTGTTTGTCTAGTATTATTCATCAATCCATTTAATGTAATCATTAATTAAAGAAAGGGTGCTGTGTGTGTTTCGTTAGTTAATGCTCTTTATCCTTAAGTTCCATACAATTGTATGTGCACAATGATTTATTGGAAAAATACATTAGCTGTAATATCAGAATATAAGTTTAACACCTAGTAAACATGTACAATCTCAGCCAACTGCATGGCTATGGGTTTCGCCCAAATGTCCTTTTCAAGGCTAGTATATGGAGATACAATCCTTGTCCCTTACGTTGTTATTAAACTGAAACAAAGTCCATAAAATACATGAAAATATAGAAAGGGAAAGAAAGGGAGTAAAAAAAGGAAGAAAGTTAATTAATAATGTAAGAACTTTGCCTGTGAAGCAAAACACTAGATGACAATCATCTATTTATGATCTATAGGGCTAAAATATTGAACGTTTATTGTTTTGTGCAGAAAATAATTCTTTGTATGGCGTCTGAATTCTTCACATATGTTTGAAAGACACCTGTACAATACATATTTACATATACAGGGTAATTCATAGAATTTCGCAGAAAAGTGTCACAAGCGGCTGGCGCAGAGTGTCCGCGTGCGACTGTCTGCGCCAGCCGCGTGCGCTAAAATCGATTTCCGCGCACAGCGCATTCATGGATTTTCGCATCCAAAACCAGCCGTGGCGCAGCGTGGTGCAGTGACCCTGCAGCAGTGCCAGTTACGCCCCCAAGAACGCCCTCGCGCAAGGAAAAGCCTTCAAAATCCCCAAATAATCGCAAAGGGCTGCGCTAACCCTGGACCAGTTCACCGGGCTGGCAAACAGCAAACGCCAAGCGGGGAACGTGTATTTCAGTGGTTCGCGGGAAGTTCCACACGCGATTGTCCTGTGTACGTGTGCATCAGGGGTGCGCGGGAAGTTCCACACCAAAATCAGCAGGGTACGTGTATTACAGGGGTGCGCGGGAAGTTCCACACGCGATTTCAGCAGGGTACGTGTATTCCATGGGTGCGCGGGAAGTTCCACACGCGATTTCAGCAGGGTACGTGTATTTCAGGGGTGCGTGTGAATTTCCACACGCGATTCCATCAGGGTACGTGTATTTCAGGGGTGCACGGGAAGTCCCACACGCGATTGGCCCCATGCAAGCAGGATACGTGTTTTTCAGGGGTGCGCGGGAAGTTCCACACGCGATTTCATCAGGGTACGTGTATTTCAGGGGTGCGCGGGAAGTTCCACACGCGATTGGCCCAGTGCGAGCAGGGTACGTGTATTTCAGGGGTGCGCGGGAAGTTCTACACGCGATTGGCCCCGTGCAAGCAGGGTACGTGTATTTCAGGGGTGCGCGGGAAGTTCCACACGCGATTTCATCAGGGTACGTGTATTTCAGGGGTTCTGGGGAGTACTACACGTGAATTGGCCGTGTGGGTCCTCCCAGGTGTACGCTCGACAACCCCCACGGTCCCTGCAGGCAGCCCACACCACGGGGGACTACCCTGCACCCCTGCTCATGTCCCGCAGGCAGCCCATCCACCATGGGCATGCCCCCCAGCCAACCCACATGTCACCTTGCACTACTGATCAACAATGCTTGTCTCCCACCACCCCTACCCCCCAGCAGTGCAGGGGCAGCCTCCACCAGGCCCCCACTCATGTCTCCCAGCACCCCCACCCCCCAGCCACCATGGGCATCCCCCACCAGGCCCCCACTCATGTCTCCCACCACCCCCACCCCCCAGCCACCTTGGGCATCCCCCACCAGGCCCCCACTCATGTCTCCCACCACCCCCACCCCCCAGCAGTGTGGAGCACCCTCCACCAGGCCCCCACTCATGGGCCCTATCACCCCCACCCCCCAGCATCCAGGGGCACCCTCCACCAGGCCCCCACTCATGTCTCCCACCACCCCCATCCCCCAGCCACCATGGGCACCCTCCACCAGGCCTCCACTCATGTCTCCCACCCACCCCCACCCCCCAGCCACCATGGCCATCCCCCACCAGGCCCCCACTCATGTCTCCCACCACCCCCACCCCCCCCAGCAGTGTGGGGCACCCTCCACCAGGCCCCCACTCATGTCTCCCACCACCCCCACCCCCCAGCAGTGTGGGGCACCCTCCACCAGGCCCCCACTCATGTCTCCCACCACCCCCATCCCCCAGCCACCATGGGCACCATCCACCAGGCCCCCACTCATGTCTCCCACCACCCCCAGCCCCCAGCATCCAGGGGCACCCTCCACCAGGCCCCCACTCATGTATCCCACCACCCCCACCCCCCAGCAGTGCAGGGGCAGCCTCCACCAGGCCCCCACTCATGTCTCCCACCACCCCCATCCCCCTGCAGTGCAGGGTCAGCACCACCAGGCCCCCACTCATGTCTCCCACCACCCCGATCCCCCAGCCACCATGGACACCCTCCACCAGGCCTCCACTCATGTCTCCCACCCACCCCCACCCCCCAGCCACCATGGCCATCCCCCACCAGGCCCCCACTCATGTCTCCCACCCACCCCCACCCCCCAGCATCCAGGGGAACCCTCCACCAGGCCTCCACTCATGTCTCCCACCCACCCCCACCCCCCAGCCACCATGGCCATCCCCCACCAGCACCCCACTCATGTCTCCCACCCACCCCCACCCCCCAGCATCCAGGGGCACCCTCCACCAGGCCCCCACTCATGTCTCCCACCACCCCCACCCCCCAGCAGTGTGGAGCACCCTCCACCAGGCCCCCACTCATGGGCCCTATCACCCCCACCCCCCAGCATCCAGGGGCACCCTCCACCAGGCCCCCACTCATGTCTCCCACCCCCCCACCCCCCAGCAGTGCGGGGCACCCTCCACCAGGCCCCCACCCATGTCTCCCACCACCCCCACCCCCCAGCAGTGCAGGGACAGCCTCCACCAGGCCCCCACCCATGTCTCCCACCACCCCCACCCCCCAGCAGTGTGGAGCACCCTCCACCAGGCCCCCACTCATGGGCCCTATCACCCCCACCCCCCAGCATCCAGGGGCACCCTCCACCAGGCCCCCACTCATGTCTCCCACCACCCCCACCCCCCAGCTGTGCGGGGCACCCTCCACCACGCCCCCACCCATGTCTCCCACCACCCCCACCCCCCAGAAGTGCAAGGGCAGCCTCCACCAGGCCCCCACCCATGTCTCCCACCACCCCCACCCCCCAGCAGTGTGGGGCACTCTCCACCAGGCCCCCACTCATGTCTCCCACCACCCCCATCCCCCAGCCACCATGGGCACCCTCCACCAGGCCTCCACTCATGTCTCCCACCCACCCCCACCCCCCAGCCACCATGGCCATCCCCCACCAGGCCCCCACTCATGTCTCCCACCACCCCCACCCCCCCCCCAGCAGTGTGGGGCACCCTCCACCAGGCCCCCACTCATGTCTCCCACCACCCCCACCCCCCAGCAGTGTGGGGCACCCTCCACCAGGCCCCCACTCATGTCTCCCACCACCCCCATCCCCCAGCCACCATGGGCACCATCCACCAGGCCCCCACTCATGTCTCCCACCACCCCCAGCCCCCAGCATCCAGGGGCACCCTCCACCAGGCCCCCACTCATGTATCCCACCACCCCCACCCCCCAGCAGTGCAGGGGCAGCCTCCACCAGGCCCCCACTCATGTCTCCCACCACCCCCATCCCCCTGCAGTGCAGGGTCAGCACCACCAGGCCCCCACTCATGTCTCCCACCACCCCGATCCCCCAGCCACCATGGGCACCCTCCACCAGGCCTCCACTCATGTCTCCCACCCACCCCCACCCCCCAGCCACCATGGCCATCCCCCACCAGGCCCCCACTCATGTCTCCCACCCACCCCCACCCCCCAGCATCCAGGGGAACCCTCCACCAGGCCTCCACTCATGTCTCCCACCCACCCCCACCCCCCAGCCACCATGGCCATCCCCCACCAGCACCCCACTCATGTCTCCCACCCACCCCCACCCCCCAGCATCCAGGGGCACCCTCCACCAGGCCCCCACTCATGTCTCCCACCACCCCCACCCCCCAGCAGTGTGGAGCACCCTCCACCAGGCCCCCACTCATGGGCCCTATCACCCCCACCCCCCAGCATCCAGGGGCACCCTCCACCAGGCCCCCACTCATGTCTCCCACCCCCCCACCCTCCAGCAGTGCGGGGCACCCTCCACCAGGCCCCCACCCATGTCTCCCACCACCCCCACCCCCCAGCAGTGCAGGGACAGCCTCCACCAGGCCCCCACCCATGTCTCCCACCACCCCCACCCCCCAGCAGTGTGGAGCACCCTCCACCAGGCCCCCACTCATGGGCCCTATCACCCCCACCCCCCAGCATCCAGGGGCACCCTCCACCAGGCCCCCACTCATGTCTCCCACCACCCCCACCCCCCAGCTGTGCGGGGCACCCTCCACCACGCCCCCACCCATGTCTCCCACCACCCCCACCCCCCAGAAGTGCAAGGGCAGCCTCCACCAGGCCCCCACCCATGTCTCCCACCACCCCCACCCCCCAGCAGTGTGGGGCACCCTCCACCAGGCCCCCACTCATGTCTCCCACCACCCCCATCCCCCAGCCACCATGGGCACCCTCCACCAGGCCCCCACTCATGTCTCCCACAACCCCCACCCACCAGCAGTGCAGGGGCAGCCTCCACCAGGCCCCCACTCATGTCTCCCACCACCCCCATCCCCCAGCAGTGCAGGGTCAGTACCACCAGGCCCCCATTCATGTCTCCCACCACCCCCATCCCCCAGCCACCATGGGCACCCTCCACCAGGCCTCCACGCATGTCTCCCACCCACCCCCACCCCCCAGCCACCATGGCCATCCCCCACCAGGCCCCCACTCATGTCTCCCACCACCTCCACCCCCCCAGCAGTGTGGGGCACCCTCCACCAGGCCCCCACTCATGGCCCCTATCACCCCCACCCCCCAGCATCCAGGGGCACCCTCCACCAGGCCCCCACTCATGTCTCCCACCACCCCCACCCCCCAGCAGTGTGGAGCACCCTCCACCAGGCCTCCCCTCATGGGCCCTATCACCCCCACCCCCCAGCATCCAGGGGCACCCTCCACCAGGCCCCCACTCATGTCTCCCACCACCCCCACCCCCCAGCAGTGTGGGGCACCCTCCACCAGGCCCCCACCCATGTCTCCCAACACCCCCACCCCCCAGCAGTGCAGGGGCAGCCTCCACCAGGCCCCCACCCATGTCTCCCACCACCCCCCCTCAGCAGTGTGGGGCACCCTCCACCAGGCCCCCACTCATGTCTCCCACCACCCCATCCCCCAGCCACCATGGGCACCCTCCACCAGGCCCCCACTCATGTCTCCCACCCACCCCCACCCCCCAGCCACCATGGTCATCCCCCACCAGGCCCCCACTCATGTCTCCCACCACCCCCACCCCCCCAGCAGTGTGGGGCACCCTCCACCAGGCCCCCACTCATGGCCCCTATCACCCCCACCCCCCAGCATCCAGGGGCACCCTCCACCAGGCCCCCACTCATGTCTCCCACCACCCCCACCCCCCAGCAGTGCGGGGCACCCTCAACCAGGCCCCCACCCATGTCTCCCACCACCCCCACCCCCCAGCAGTGCAGGGGCAGCCTCCACCAGGCCCCCACCCATGTCTCCCACCACCCCCACCCCCCAGCAGTGCAGGGGCAGCCTCCACCAGGCCCCCACTCATGTCTCCCAGCACCCCCACACCCCAGCCACCGTGGGCAGCCCCCACTAGGCCCCCACTCATGACTCCCACCACCCCCACCCCCCAGCAGTGTGGAGCACCCTCCACCAGGCCCCCACTCATGGGCCCTATCACCCCCACCCGCCTGCATCCAGGGGCACCCTCCACCAGGCCCCCACTCATGTCTCCCACCACCCCCACCCCCCAGCAGTGTGGGGCACCCTCCACCAGGCCCCCACCCATGTCTCCCACCACCCCCACCCCCCAGCAGTGCAGGGGCAGACTCCACCAGGCCCCCACTCATGTCTCCCACCACCCCCATCCCCCAGCAGTGCAGGGTCAGCACCACCAGGCCCCCACCCATGTCTCCCACCACCCCCACCCCCCAGCAGTGTGGGGCACCCTCCACCAGGCCCCCACTCATGGCCCCTATTACCCCCACCCCCCAGCATCCAGGGGCACCCTCCACCAGGCCCCCACCCATGTCTCCCACCACCCCCACCCCCCAGCCACCATGGGCAGCCTCCACCAGGTCCTCACAATCCCCAATCATGTGCGTTATGGTCAGCCTCCACAGCCAAAAAGCCCTACCAAGTAACCCATTCACCCACATGGAAATGGAAATTACATGTTACACCCCCAAAGTTCATAAAGCTAATGAACCCATGTCCGTCACACACAATGGTTGCAATTGAATGGGAAAACACCCAACATGACATGCATGAAACCAATGAGATGATACCACACAGTGAAGTATGAAAACAAAATTGTATTAAAAAAAAGAAAGAATGAAAAAGAAATGAAACAAACTACAATGGGAATGAAAAAAAGATAAGCTGCATGTCCGTTTAAAAAAATAAAAACACCAAATCCTAATCCAAAAAAATGTCGTCCAAAGTCAAATGAAAAATAAAATCAATCCAATGAAGAACTATGTACAAAACATCCAAGGGTCCATGAGCCCAACTGAACAAAGGAAACCTACAAAAAACCCTAACTAAAATGCAACTATATACAAAAAGTGGAGCAGTGTCCGTCGACTCCAAATCATAAGAACAAACAAAGGAAACCTAATACTAAAGAACTATATACAAAGGCGGCGGGCAAGTCCAGCGGCTCACTCCGTGGTGTTCCGGGCCAGGGCATCATCGAGCTCCTGTTCGATGTCCCGGAGGCGGTCCTGTCCCATGGCCCCGAGGGTCCGCAGGGACGACGCTTTGTCCTCCTCCAACCCCCTGCGGATTGCCTCGAGGCACTCGGCCCGCCTCAGGGCCCTCCGCATGGAGTTCTCCGCCCTGACCATTGTGAGCCGCGCCTCTTCCGCCCGCCACCGCTCCACACCTATGGCGTGGCCCAATCGCTGCCACACGGAAGACACTCTCTGTCCTGGGTCCTCCTGCCCTCCGGCCGATTCCTGCCCCTCCGTCTCTGGTGCTTGCACGGCCTCCTCCTCCACCAAAGCCCCCACCAACCTGGATAACTCCGTGCCATCTTCCCCTGTTGGGCCCTGTGGGGTCCCAGCTGCCCCTTCTGCTGCCGAGGAGTCCAACTCCAACCTCCGACTCTTGGACCTCCCCCCGGCAGCTGCGGCCTGGGACGCGGCACCAGACTCCTCACTCCCCGACGAGATGACAACACGGGAGGGGAGCCGGGCCTTGCGTCTCCGGCTGGCGGTGGGATCCCCGCCGCTGTGCTCCACAGCACCTTCTCCGCCCTCTTCATCAGTTGACGCTGCAGACAGGGAGAAACAAAACACAGGCATCAGGGCACTGTACAATGGACACATACACACATGACAGTTGCACATGAGTGGCATTGGCAAACCTCAGACATGTCATCACAATCCCCAACACACATGTCATTACAACTCACACACATGAGCCATACCACAGCCATATCGCAACTGCCACCACCATCCCTACACATACAACATCATGAGCAGCCAAAGGTGAGCCAGACATCACATGCAACACAGGAAGTGCACCACACATGTACACACACCACCACACTTGCATGCATGTGTACACCTCTGCCAAGTGTCGCACTGTTCAGACGGGCATCCATGTCACATCTGCCAATCAGGCTTCCACATACCGCTGTCACATGCATCCATGTTGCATCACTGTTGCACCCTTGTCAAATACACACACATGCACATGTACACAGTGCACATACATGCAGCCGAAAACAACATACATGCGTGACATCACGGACATGTCTACTTACATACACATTCATCCAAACATGTGTGCCCACACAACTGCATTTGGCATGCAAGCCTACACACACAAGCACCATCCATGTCTCACACATTACAGCCCTCGGATGTGTCAGCCCCACGGCCCTGTACACCCCACCCATACTCGACCCCATAGAAACAGATGTGCAACCTGCACACTACCGAATAATCACCACACGCACTGCTCACAATCAGGATGCATGTACACTCACCGCTCGACTCCAGACGGGTCTGCTTCTCTAGGACCTGGACGTGGAGCGCTGGGGATATGCGTTCCAGGACCCTCATCTGTTCTTCCAACAAGTGGCCCCGGCGCCCCTTGGCATCCGCTGCCTTCAAGAGGCGCCGGGCCTTGTTCAGGGTCCTGGATCTGAAGTCCTCCCAGCGCTTCCTGACATATTGTAAGTCGCGGACTGCCACCCCCTCCGCGTTGATGGCAGTCACGATGTCAGTCCAGATCCGAGTCCGTCCTTCCTTGTCCGCGCGGGAACTTCCGAAGAGGGCATCATACTGCCCCAGGACTTGCTCCACCAGGACACCAACTTCGGTGGCACTGAAGCTGGTGCCCCTCTGCCTCTCTGGCCGGGGGTTGTCAGTGGTCACAGATGGTGTTTGCCCCGACATGACAACCCCAGAGGCAGGAGTGGGTGGGCAACTGGGTCCTGGGGCTGGGCTGTGGAGCGATGGAATCCCAGTCGGGAGTCTTCGGTTCCAGCAGGGGTGGTCACAGCAACAACACCCCTGGCTGATGTGCAGGCAGCAAATGGCAGTGCACGTGGGCAGCAGGCAGTCAGGCAGCAGCAGATGGCAGGTGGGAGCGTGCTCGGGGCTCTGGGGGGCAGTAGTTCGGCCTTCTGGGCAGGAGCGTGGTCTTCCGTGTGCTTACGCGTGGCCAGCTTGATACGGAGTGATTTTGCACGTGAAAAATCCAACACGTCTCCGTGTAATTCGAGGAAAGGCCCTTAGCGCGTAAACGCGTCGCCAGCATATACGCGTCTATGAAGTCACGTGCACGTTGAATTGGGCACACGTTTGAAAATGTTGCGTGTGAAAAAAATGAAAGACACGTCCGAGTGTCAAAGCGTGTAATTGGTGGGAATGGGCCTAGCGCGTACACGTGGCAGTGACAAAGCGTGTAATTGGTGGAAATGGCCCTACACGCAGAAGTGACAAAGCGTGTAATTGGTGGAAATGGCCCTAGCGCGTACACGCCGCCTAAGTGACGCTGGACGTGTGGGCCTGTATAAAAGGTACGTGTAGAACACCATTTGCTTGTACGTGCTTTTCGTGGAGAGCGAGTGGGTGAATTCTGTACTTCTTGTCGTTTCACACGCGATTTACTTCACGGCGTTTCAAGTTCGTATTCCCTGTTACCGCTGACAGCTTTTTCTCTTTTTTCTCTTTTACTGGTTTACCTGGGCCTGTTCCCTCAAACAGTGTTCCCTTCTACTGTTGTCCTGTCTCCTCAGACACCGTACAAATCTTCTTTTGGCGGGGGTGTTGCCAACCAAACGCGCTCCTTTTTCACGCTCTTTTACCTGGCAGACGGTGAGTCACGCACGTATCTAACATCTGTGCTTGCCCCGTGTGTAGCCTACCCCTTCAGAGGTCATTCTAGGCTGCGTGTGACACGCATACGTTCATTCTTGTGTTACTGTGTGCCACAGCGTAGTGCAGGTTTTTCTTTCTGCACACGTGGTCTAGGAGGGGTTGCGTGCACGTCATCTCCCTTTTTTGGGGCTCCTGTGCGTAGCGTGACCCGTCATCTTTCCCCAGGGGTTACATTCAGCCTTGCAAGAGCACTAGGGTACAATTACCATCTGGTACCCAACCCCTTTGACCCCCAATTGCCCAGGACAATAGTTTACAGCCACTCCCATACGCACATTAACATCAGTGCCATGGCTGGGAGGCGAGGATTCCGTAAGGGTGGCAAAGGTGGAAGAGCCACAAGTGGTGGCCGTGGTGGATCCGGTAGGGGACGTGGTCATTACTTGCAGGGTGAGACTGTCCCCCCATGTGTGGAGGACCAGTCAAGGGCACCCATAATCCCCCCCCCCTCCCGTTGAGGCTGATGTGGCTGACACCATCCATGCTCAGCCCTTGTTGGACCAGCCCATTGTGGCACCAGACCTGGCTGACTCCATGGCTGACTTCCAGGTCAGCAGGCCTATGACACGTGCGCTGGTGCACGTTGATGTCATCATGCCACGTGCATCTGGGGCAGCAAGGTCATCTGCTGCCCCAAGTAGGCAGGGCGGAGAGGCTGCAGGGGCAGCTGCGGCTCCATCCATCCCAGCTCTCACACACCCAGCCAGGACAGTGTCGGTCCTAGTCCATCCTGCTGACATTCCCCCTGACACCATTACACTTGAGCCAATGCCTGCACCAACTCCCATGCTGAGTGTGCAATCCCACACTCCTGATACAGAGTCCACCAGGGCTCCTGCCCCTAGTGTCCAGAGCGGCGCAGGACACTCAGGATCACCACCACCTTCCAAGCGGAAGAGGAAGAGTGCTCGTCCGGCACAGGCTGATGCCCCAGACACGGCTACACAGTCCGGCCCGTCGAGGAAGCCCAGCTTCACGGATGACGAACTGAATGCACTTGTCGAGTATGTGTCCGCACATGATAACGAGATGGTCATTGTTGCAGGATCCAAGACCACACCTGCACAACGCCAGGCACACTGGCAGACCGTTGCGGACATTGTAAGTGCCCTTGGAATCGAGAGGAGCACAGCCAATGATTGCTATAAGCGCTGGAATGACATAAAGCGCAGGGCAAAGAGTAAGCTGGCCTCAAGTCATGCCGCAACTCTAGTGACTGGAGGTGGGTCTCCAGTAGTAGACATGGAACTCACTCCACATGAGTCAGTCGCTGGGACCTACGTCACGGAGGAACAGATCCAAGGCGTGGGAGATCTGCCTGATTACGAGGCATTGTCCGGTGAGTGCACATGCATGTGTGTGTCATCCATGTGCATGGTGTGTGTGAGGGCTTCTGTTTGTGTGCCAGGTGAGAGTGTGTGCGCCTGAGTCGTATGGGTCAGCCATGTGCTTCATGCAATACATCCTGCGCAGCTGCATTTGGCCATAGCAGTATCCCTTCTGCCAACAGTAGACATCTAGCCCAACTGCACGCCAGTTGCCCTTGAAGTGTCACCTTGCCACAACATTGTTGCTTATTTTTCACTGTTCATTCAGTCAGATTGTTTGCATTCCACCACTTTTACTAGGCATTTCGCAGTCCTCTAGTCACATGTCTGACATGGCTATGGTAAAGTGGAGTGACTTTGTTACCTGGATATCATTTGTTCACACATGTCCCTGTGCAATTGGACCATTTTGGACTGGCAGCTCCAGGTGAAAAATCTGACCTGTTTGAATTAGAAAAGCTATTACATGCGGGAACTGGACTGAATGAATAGGTGCTGCCCTCCTCTCCATCTTCACTCAATAGCAATGGTACATGCCATCTGTTTGATGGCATGTGTGTTTCACCTGGCAATCACAGGCCAATGTGTGATGCCACTGCCAGGCAGCATGCAGAAAATGTGTTCCTCGTCCATCTTGGTGTCATCAGTGTGTGCCATTTGCCTGCCCTTCATATGCAGTGAGGGTGCATGCATGGGAGGGTTTTAGTCATGTGGGACATGTGTCAATCAAGTACTGGTTCTCTTGCTTCTCAGCCCTCATTGTGTGCCATGGTGCTAATGCCTGTTTCCATTTCTTTGTTTTTATGTCTTTGAGGGGAAGACGCACCTGATACTGCTGGGGTTGTGGAGATGGTGCAGACCCAGGAGGGGTCCGAGGGCCGACCAACCACCAGTGAGGGACGTGGTGTGGTGGTGGGTGAGAACCCACAAGTGCTGCAGGTCGTGCTCTCAAGGGGTGTCTCTGGCTGCACCTGTCCCGAGCTGTACTCAGGTGTTGATTCGGATAATGAGACCTACGTGCCGTCGCAGGTGAGTGTTCCAGGGAGGGATTCTGTTCTGTCCCACCCACCTGCACCAGGGTCAGAACCCTCAATGGGGATGTCAGTGTTGGCAGCTACGCCTTTGGTGGTTACGGATGCAGGGTCACACTCCGCGACATCTGATCCTGTTCCTGGGCCAGCAGATCAGAGGGGGAATGCAGTCCTGCAGCCTCAGGCAGTGCTGGCACAGCAAGGCGCAGTTCGCTTTGCCCCAGACAGGTGTGGTGCCCGCCGACGTGGTGGCCGTACGCCACCTGGCAATACCGCATGGGAGCAATCCATTTACGGTATGGCAACCCAACAGGCAGCATCATCCGAGATGATGGCTCAGGCCATGGATAGGGTGGCCACTTCCATTGTCCCCCCTGAAAGGCTGATGGAGCGACTACAGCAGGCAACCGACTCCATCTGCCAGTCAAACAGGGAGGACATGTTGGCGTCCAACAGGGACAGGCGGGCGGCACTGGCGACTCTGCAGGAGGCCATCTCCATAGAGTCCCAGGGCCACAGGGAAGCCCTGAGGCAGGAGCTCCTTCACCTCAGGACGACTCTTGTTGAGCTTGAGGCTTCAACACACCAAAGGACAGAACAGCAGCTGGAACGTCTCACCCGTACGCTCTCAGCTGAGATGCAGGCAACAAGGGCGGAGGTCCGGGCATCCCGTGAGTTGTTGCATGGGGACCTCCGCACACTCATCCTCCAGAACGAGACCTACCACATCCGCATGCTTGCAGCCATGGAGGAGCAGACTAGGGCCTTGCGTGGGCTGCCTCCCATAGTGCAACCACCTCCGGATGCAGCTGCACAGGGTGATAATAGCGACAGCAGTGATACTCCCACAATAGGGTAGCCGTGTGGGCCATGAGCCCATGGAGGTGTTTTTTTTTCCCAGGATCCACACAGGTGGGTTTTGGTGTGCACCCTGTCCTCGGACCTCCTGGGTGGCCTCCCCAACCCCCCCGGGCCCATCAATGGCCATTTTTTATTTTTTTTTATTTTTATTTTTATTTTTATTTTAATTATTTTTTTCCCAATTTTTTGGGACAATTTGTTGCCTTCCGTGGTTCCTGTGGGCATACGCTGCATTGTGGCTGGGCACATGCAGGCTTGTCATGTATTTGGTTCAGATGCTTGGGTTTGAGTCACACACACCCCTCCTGCTTCCCGTTTCCATGGGCTTGCAAAGGGTGTGCCCAAGTGACATTGACGTACATGGTGACATTGGACTCCCACTACATGTGTGGGTAGTCTAGTCAATACTGTGCATACATTCCTAGTGCATATTGCTGTTGTGTTGTACACTGCATGTTGCATTGATGTGTAACTCATCATCTGTTTCTACCTCCCAATTTGCAGGTCCCTTCCTCATGTCTACACAAGGCCCTCTAGTTTGGAGATGGGGTCCATGTTGGCAGCAGTGCACCTACAACTCTACATGGCGCCAACACTGCACAGTTGGTAGTGGTGGGAGTGCAGGCATTTCCAGGTGGTGAGACTACTAATTTATAACATTTGTGATGTCATGTTAATGGTAGTACCTGCTCAAGTTTGTTGTTGCTCCTGCATTACTGTGAGCATTTCAGGTGTTGCAAGTTTCAATTAGGGACACTGTGCATTGTGACACTAGTGTCATGTTGTGGGGATTACTTTGTTTACCTGCAAATAGCATGACATGGCACGGTGTGTCGTGTGGTGGGTATTCATTTTAGCTGCTTGAATGTGTTTCTTCACAAAACTGCATTGGGGGTGTCTGTGTTGGTAGGGATGCACACATTGTAACACTTCCAGGTGAACAATCTCAGGCTGATATGGTTTTGACGGTTGATTCTCCAGACATTCAGGATCAGTGTCAGGTTGAGTCATCATTGATTGTCAGATGGAATGTGCCAGGGCAGTGTGCACTCCACAGGGGTGTGATTTCTATGTGAAGTAATTAGCCACTAGCTGTGTACGGGCTGCCTCCCCCTGTGCCCTTTCCCCTCCCATGCGCAGCGGCTGTGCATGTGGTTGGGGATGTGGGGCCACCACCATGTCCACGGCCAGGCCCCGGCGTGTTGCAACGTTGTGCAGGACACATGCTGCCACTATGATCCTGCACACTACTGGGGGAGCGTACAACAGCTGCCCGCCAGAACGGTCAAGGGAGCGAAAGCGTGACTTTAGCACTCCGAATGTGCGCTCCACTATGCCCCGGGTTGTAATGTGGGCTGTGTTATATCTTACCTGGGGTGGCGTGGTGGGGTTCCGAATTGGCGTCATCATGTGGGGGCTGAGAGGGTAGGCACTGTCCCCTGTGGAGGTGGTGATTGGTATCATTGGTGGGGTTGTGACCTTGCTCAGTATCTGACATGCATGCATGTGCAGTGGCATTCATACTCACCAAGCAGCCATGTATCGCCATGCCGCCCAGCTTCTAGGTCCCGGCTTAGGGTGGACATTCGGTAAATGAAGCTGTCGTGGGTGGACCCGGGATAGTTGGCATATACTGAGGTGATGATTCCCTTGGCATTACATACTACCTGCACGTTGATGGAATGCCAGTGCTTGCGGTTCCTATAGATGTGCTCTGATGCCCTGGGGGGACGTAGAGCCACATGGGTGCAGTCGATGGCACCTAGCACTTTGGGGAATCGTGCCACACCGTAAAAATCCAGGGCGGCAGCATGCCTTTCTGCAGGTGTTTTGGGCAGGTATATGTGTCTGCGGACTGATGGGCGTGCAGTGATGATGTTCAAGACCTGGTGTAGGCAGCGTGACTGGGTGGCCTGTGATACCCCACCCACTATGGTACTTGTCCGCTGAAATGATCCTGTGGCTAAGAAGTGCAGTACATTGAGGACCTTCTCCAGGGGGCTGAGTGCTTGGGAGCACAGGGTGGGTGATGTGAGGTCATCCTCCCACTCACTCACCAGGTCCAGTATTATGTGTGGTGGAAACCTGTACCTCCCATACACCTGGTCATCAGGCATCCCGAAAAGGCTGGTTCTCGGTGTGAATATTCTGGCCCTGACTATCCTCCTCCTCCTCCTTTGGTAGCCCACGCCCACTGCTGCTAGGAACGGTATGTTCATCCTGGGTCTGAGCTTGTTATTTTGTTAGCGCGCAAATTTATGCGTTGCGCGTGTTGTAGGCGAGCGTGTGACCCGCGCACCCCTGAAATCCAGTACCCAGTCCAATAGTGTGTGGAAATTCCCGCGCACCCCGGTATACAGGTGCGCTGACGTACTTGCGTGTGTAAGTGCCCGCGCACCCCTGATATACACGTACATAGGCCAATCGCGTGTACGCGCACTTTTGTCCAATTACACGCAATGACACTCTGACGTGCTGTCCAATTACACGCGATGACACTCTGACGTGCAGTCTTTCCACGTGTGCTCTGTCATCACGTGCTGTGTGGGAAACACCTGTGCGGGTCACGTCACAGACGCTCTTACGCGCTGAGGGCCTTTGGTCCAATAGAATTGCGTATGCGTGCTGACGCGCTTACGCGCTAAGGGCCTTTCCTCGAATTTCACGCTGACGTGCAGGATTTTCACGTGCCAAATCACTCCGTATCAAGCTGGCCACGCGAAAACACACGGAAGACCACGCTCCTGCCCAGAAGGCCGAATTTCTGCCCCCCAGTGCCCCGAGCAGCCTCCCACGTGCCATCTGCTGCTGCCTGCCTGCCTGCCTGCCTGCTGCCACCGTGCCCTGCCATTTGGTGCCTGCACATCAGCCATCTGCAGGGGTCCAGTTGCTGTGTCCACCCCTGCTGGTACTGAAGACTCCCGACTGGGATTACATCGTTCCACAGCCCAGCCCCAGGACCCAGTTGCCCACCCACACCTGCCTCTGGGGTTGCCATGTCGGGCACTTCCACATCTGGCACCAGTGGCAACCCGAGGCCTGAGGGGCAGAGGGGCACCAGCTTCACTGCCACCGAAGTTGGTGTCCTGGTGGAGCATGTCCTCGGGCAGTATGATGCCCTCTTTGGATCGTCCCGCGCCAGCAAGGAAGGACGGGAGAGGATCTGGGCCGACTGTGTGGTTGCCATCAACGCAGAGGGGGTGGCAACCCGCGACGTCCAGAAGATCAAGAAGCGCTGGGAGGACTTGAGGTCCAGGACCCTCGTGAAGGCCCGGCGCCCCGTGGAGGGGGGCCGGGGCCGCATAAGTTCCATCCAGATGAGGGTCCTGGAACGCGTACGCCCAGCGCTCCACGCCCAGATCCTTGAGAGGGAGACCCGTCTGGAGTTGAGCGGTAAGTGTCCAAGCATTGCTGTGTGAGACAGGGCATGTTGCGGTGTGCTGGTTCTCTGATACTTGCTTGTATGTGTGACATAGGCCATGTATGCATGTATGTGTGCAGGGACATCATGGTAATGCATGTGCGACCAGTGATGTGTGAACCACATGGTTGTTGCATGTGTTTAAATGCCACATGGGGAGCCCTATGCAGATTTTAGACATGAGAGCATGCCAGTCTCTCTTCCTGGACATGGGTGGGGGTGAGGGATGGGTGCTGATGGCAGGTACATATATGGTAGCCATGTCTGTGTGCCTGACCTGCGTGTCTGTGACTTGTGCATGCCATGGATGCATGACACATGTGTGTGACAATGCACAGATTCACTGATGCAGCCTAGTTACCCTTGTATCCGCTGTGTTTGGGGTGTATGGGGCCAGATGGATGTGACTGAGGTGAAGTGTGTGCATGTGATAGGCATGACCCATGATGCATGTGAGTTCCATATCATTGTATGTTTCAAGAGTCCATTGGACATGTATGGAAATGTCCATGGCATGCACCATGCCTGTTACTGTGTGTGTTTTGCCTGGACTGACCCATGTGTTGTGGAGGGACATGATGGAAGTGTACTTTGATAGTGGTACTCATCTGCTATTGCTTCCTGTCTAGGGGACCATTGTACAGTACCCTGATGCTTGTGTTCTTTGTCTCCCTCTATGCAGCGGCTAGTGAAGAAGAGGGCGGAGACAGCGCTGTGGAGCAAGGCGGCGGGGATGCCCCCACGGCTGCAGCGGAAGGGGTGGGTGAGCCCCCACAGGGGCCTGCTACGGTGGAAGACGGTGAGGAGCCATCCAGGTTGGTGGTTTCCACAGAGGAGGAGGAGGCCGCCACAGGGGCACACATGGGGCCTGGTGGGGGCATCCCTGCTGGTGCAAGTGGTGCAGTCCAGGGCCAGGGGCAGGAGGCAGCACAGGTCACCGTGGAGGGGCCTGTGCATGTCGCTGTCCCTGACCCTGTGAGTGCACCACCATGCACCAGCAGGGTTGCCCCGTCCCAGGCCCGTCCGCTGGTAGAGGGGATGTCCATGTCACCTGACTCCCCTCCACCTGCGGACGAGGGGACCCGTGTCCGTATGGAGAAGGTCCTGATTGGGGTTGCGATGCGCGCGGGTGCAATTCGTGATGACGTGCGTGCTTCCCGGGAGGAGCACGCACATCATCACGAAGAGCACCGTGCCGACGTGGCCCAATTGGGATCTTCCATGTTCGGGGGTTTCCTGCATGTGTCGGCCAATCTGGCGGCCCTCTCCTCCTCTGTGGAGGCTATACGCCAGTCGTTCTCCTTGCCGTCTTACGGCCCAGATGCCACCAGGGCCCCCTGTGGACCTGCCCTGACCTATGCAGCCAGCTCGGTGGGGATCCCATTCCTGCCACAGTCGGGAGTCGGAGGTCAAGCAGGGGTGGACACCACAACAACTGTACCCCAGCAGATGGAGGATGTGCCGGCATCATCAGGCAGGGCACGTGCACGACGGCGTCGGTGGATTCCATCAGCCTGGATGCCGTCGTGCTGGCAGAGGCAGTTGCGTCGGAGGCAGCAGCAGAGTCAACGTGGGAGGCATCATGGCTCGGGGCCATCAACATCGGAGGGGCAGGCATCGGCCGGAGGGCAGGAGGACCCAGGACAGGAAGTGTCTTCCGTGTGGCTGCGGTTGGGCCAGCAGATAGGTGCGGAGCAGCGGCGGGCAGAAGAGGAGCAGCTTACGATGGTCAGGGCGGAGAACTCCATGCGGAGGGCCCTGAGGCGGGCCGAGTGCCTCGAGGCAATCCGCAGGGGGTTGGAGGAGCAGATGGCGTCGTCCCTGCGGACCCTCGGGGCCATGGAACAGAACCGCCTCCGGGACATAGACAAGGAGTTTGATGATGCCCTGGCCCGGAACACTACGGAGTGAGCCGCTGGACTTGCCCGCCGCCTTTGTATATAGTTCTTTAGTTTTAGGTTTCATTTGTTTATTCTTATGATTTGGAGTCGACGGACACAGCTCCACTTTTTGTATATAGTTGCATTTTTGTTAGGGTTTTTTGTAGGTTTCCTTTGTTCAGTTGGGCTCATGGACCCTTGGATATTTTGTACATAGTTCTTCATTGGATTGTTTTATTTTTTAATTTTATTTTTTCTTCTCCATGGAGCAATGGTGTTTGGATTTTTGTTTTTTTCTGTCGGATTGATTTCATTTTTAATGTGACTTTGAAGTACTTTTTTTTGGATTTGGTGTTTTTCATTTTTTGGGACGGACATGCACCTTTTCTTTTTTTCATTGGCATTGTACTTTGTTTCATTTCATTTGCATTCATATTTATTTAATACATTTTTGTTTTCATACTTCACTGTGTGGTATCATCTTATTGGTTTCATGCATGTCATGTTGGGTGTTTTCAAAATCATTTGCAACCATTGTGTGTGACAGACATGGGTTCATTTGCTTTATGTACGTTGGGGGTGTAACATGTAATTTTCATTTCCATGTGGGTGAATGGGTTACTTGGTAGGGCCTTTTGGCTGTGGAGGCTGACCATTACGCACATGGTTGGTGATTGTGAGGACCTAGGTGCAGGGGGCCTGGTGGAGGGTGCCCCTGGATGCTGGGGGGTGGGGGTGATAGGGCCCATGAGTGGGGGCCTGGTGGAGGGTGCTCCACACTGCTGGGGGATGGGGGTGGTGGGAGACATGAGTGGGGGCCTGGTAGTGCTGACCCTGCACTGCTGGGGGGTGGGGGTGGTGGGAGACATGAGTTGGACATGAGTGGGGGCCTGATGGGGGCTGCCCATGGTGGCTGGGGGGTGGGGGTGGTGGGAGACATGAGTGGGGGCCTGGTGGAGGCTGCCCCTGCACTGCTGGGGGGTGGGGGTGATAGGGGACATGAGTGGGGGCCTGGTGGGGACTGCCCATGGTAGCTGGGGGGTGGGGGTGGGTGGGAGACATGAGTGGGGGCCTGGTGGTGCTGACCCTGCACTGCTGGGGGCTGGGGGTGGTGGGAGACATGGGTGGGGGCCTGGTGGAGGCTGCCCCTGCACTGCTGGGGGGTGGGGGTGGTGGGAGACATGGGTGGGGGCCTGGTGGAGGCTGCCCCTGCACTGCTGGGGGGTGGGGGTGGTGGGAGACATGGGTAGGGGCCTGGTGGAGGCTGCCCCTGCACTGCTGGGGGGTGGGGTGGTGGGAGACATGGGTGGGGGCCTGGTGGAGGGTGCCCCACACTGCTGGGGGGTGGGGGTGGTGGGAGACATGAGTGGGGGCCTGGTGGAGGGTGCCCCTGGATGCTGGGGGGTGGGGGTGATAGGGCCCATGAGTGGGGGCCTGGTGGAGGGTGCTCCACACTGCTGGGGGGTGGGGGTGGTGGGAGACATGAGTGGGGGCCTGGTGGAGGGTGCCCCTGGATGCTGGGGGGTGGGGGTAATAGGGGCCATGAGTGGGGCCTGGTGGAGGGTGCCCCACACTGCTGGGGGGGTGGGGGTGGTGGGAGACATGAGTGGGGGCCTGGTGGGGGATGGCCATGGTGGCTGGGGGGTGGGGGTGGGTGGGAGACATGGGTGGAGGCCTGGTGGAGGGTGCCCATGGTGGCTGGGGGATGGGGGTGGTGGGAGACATGAGTGGGGGCCTGGTGGTGCTGACCCTGCACTGCTGGGGGGTGGGGGTGGTGGGAGACATGAGTTGGACATGAGTGGGGGCCTGGTGGAGGCTGCCCCTGGACTGCTGGGGGTGGGGGTGGTGGGAGACATGAGTGGGGGACTGGTGGAGGGTGCCCCTGGATGCTGGGGGGTGGGGGTGCAGGGGGACATGAGTGGGGGCCTGGTGGGAGCTGCCCATGGTGGCTGGGGGGTGGGGGTGGTGGTAGACCTGAGTGGGGGCCTGGTGGAGGCTGCCCCTGGTGGCGGGAGGGGTGGGGGTGATAGGGGCCATGACTGGGGGCCTGGTGGAGGGTGCCCCTGGATGCTGGGGGGTGGGGGTGCAGGGGGACATGAGTGGGGGCCTGGTGGAGGGTGCCCCTGCACTGCTGGGGGGTGGGGGTGATAGGGGACATGAGTGGGGGCCTGGTGGGGGCTGCCCATGGTGGCTGGGGGGTGGGGGTGGTGGGAGACATGAGTGGGGGCCTGGTGGGGGCTGCCCATGGTGGCTGGGGGGTGGGGGTGGTGGTAGACATGAGTGGGGGCCTGGTGGAGGATGCCCCTGCACTGCTGGGGGGTGGGGGTGATAGGGGACATGAGTTGGGGCCTGGTGGGGGCTGCCCATGGTGGCTGGGGGGTGGGGGTGGGTGGGAGACATGAGTGGGGGCCTGGTGGTGCTGACCCTGCACTGCTGGGGGGTGGGGGTGGTGGGAGACATGGGTGGGGGCCTGGTGGAGGGTGCCCCGCACTGCTGGGGGGTGGTGGGAGACATGAGTGGGGGCCTGGTGGGGGCTGCCCATGGTGGCTGGGGGTGGGGGTGGTGGTAGACATGAGTGGGGGCCTGATGGAGGCTGCCCCTGCACTGCTGGGGCGTGGGGGTGGTGGGAGACATGGGTGGGGGCCTGGTGGAGGCTGCCCCTGCACTGCTGGGGGGTGGGGGTGGTGGGAGACATGGGTGGGGGCCTGGTGGAGGGTGCCCCGCACTGCTGGGGGGTGGGGGTGGTGGGAGACATGAGTGGGGGCCTGGTGGGGGCTGCCCATGGTGGCTGGGGGTGGGGGTGGTGGTAGACATGAGTGGGGGCCTGGTGGAGGCTGCCCCTGCACTGCTGGGGGGTGGGGGTGATAGGGGACATGAGTGGGGGCCTGGTGGGGGCTGCCCATGGTGGCTGGGGGGTGGGGGTGGGTGGGAGACATGAGTGGGGGCCTGGTGGTGCTGACCCTGCACTGCTGGGGGGTGGGGGTGGTGGGAGACATGGGTGGGGGCCTGGTGGAGGCTGCCCCTGCACTGCTGGGGCGTGGGGGTGGTGGGAGACATGGGTGGGGGCCTGGTGGAGGCCGCCCCTGCACTGCTGGGGGGTGGGGGTGGTGGGAGACATGGGTGGGGGCCTGGTGGAGGGTGCCCCGCACTGCTGGGGGGTGGGGGTGGTGGGAGACATGAGTGGGGGCCTGGTGGGGGATGGCCATGGTGGCTGGGGGGTGGGGGTGGGTGGGAGACATGAGTGGAGGCCTGGTGGAGGGTGCCCATGGTGGCTGGTGGATGGGGGTGGTGGGAGACATGAGTGGGGGCCTGGTGGTGCTGACCCTGCACTGCTGGGGGATGGGGGTGGTGGGAGACATGAGTGGGGGCCTGGTGGTGCTGACCCTGCACTGCTGGGGGGTGGGGGTGGTGGGAGACATGAGTTGGACATGAGTGGGGGCCTGGTGGGGGCTGGCCATGGTGGCTGGGGGGTGGGGGTGGTGGGAGACATGAGTGGGGGCCTGGTGGAGGCTGCCCCTGCACTGCTGGGGGGTGGGGGTGATAGGGGACATGAGTGGGGGCCTGGTGGGGGCTGCCCATGGTGGCTGGGGGGTGGGGGTGGGTGGGAGACATGAGTGGGGGCCTGGTGGAGGCTGCCCCTGGTGGCGGGGGGTGGGGGTGATAGGGGCCATGAGTGGGGGCCTGGTGGAGGGTGCCCCTGGATGCTGGGGGGTGGGGGTGCAGGGGGACATGAGTGGGGGCCTGGTGGAGAGTGCCCCTGCACTGCTGGGGGGTGGGGGTGATAGGGGACATGAGTGGGGGCCTGGTGGGGGCTGCCCATGGTGGCTGGGGGGTGGGGTTGTTGGGAGACATGAGTGCGGGCCTGGTGGGGGCTGCCCATGGTGGCTGGGGGGTGGGGGTGGTGGGAGACATGAGTGGGGGCCTGGTGGAGGGTGCCCCTGGATGCTGGGGGGTGGGGGTGCTGGGTGACATGAGCAGGTGTGCAGGGTAGTCCCCTGTGGTGTGTGCTGCCTGCAGGGGCCGTGGAGGGTGTACAGGGAATACCTGGGAGCACACAGCCAAATCGCGTGTAGAATTTCCCGCTTACCCCTGTCATACACGTGCCCAGCCAAATCGCGTGTGGAACTTCCCGCGCACCCCTGTAATCCACGTACCCTGACAAATCGCGTGTGGAACTTCCCGTGCACCCCTGAAATCCACGTACACGGGCAAATCGCGTGTGAGACTTCCCGCGCACCCCTGAGATCCACGTACCCAGCCAAATCGCGTGTGGAAATTCCCGCGCACGTACCCGGCCAAATCGCGTGGGCAACTTCCTGCGCACCGCTGAAATCCACATACCCTGCCAAATAGCGTGTGGGACTTCCCGCGCACCCCTGAAATCCACGTACACGGCCAAATCGCGTGTGGAACTTCCCGCGCACCACTGAAATCCACGTACCCTGACAAATCGCGTGTGGAACTTCCCGCGCACCCCTGAAATCCACGTACACGGCCAAATCGCGTGTGGAACTTCCCGTGCACCCCTGTAATCCACGTACCCTGACAAATCGTGTGTGGAACTTCCCGCGAACCCCTGAAATCCACGTACCCAGCCAAATCGAGTGTGGAAATTCCCGCGCACGTACACGGCCAAATCGCGTGGGCAACTTCCTGCACACCCCTGAAATCCACGTACCCTGCCAAATAGCGTGTGGGACTTCCCGCGCACCCCTGAAATCCACGTACACGGCCAAATCGCGTGTGGAACTTCCCGCGCACCACTGAAATCCACGTACCCTGACAAATCGTGTGTGGAACTTCCCGCGCACCCCTGAAATCCACGTACACGGCCAAATCGCGTGTGGAACTTCCCGTGCACCCCTGTAATCCACGTACCCTGACAAATCGTGTGTGGAACTTCCCGCGCACCCCTGAAATCCATGTACCCAGCCAAATCGCGTGTGGAAATTCCCGCGCACGTACGCGGCCAAATCGCGTGGGCAACTTCCTGCGCACCCCTGAAATCCACGTACCCTGCCAAATAGCATGTGGGACTTCCCGCGCACCCCTGAGATCCACGTACCCAGCCAAATCGCGTGTGGAAATTCCCGTGCACGTACCCGGCCAAATCGCGTGTGGAACTTCCCACGCACCCCTGAAATCCACGTACCCTGCCAAATTTCGTGTGAGACTTCCCGCGCACCCCGGTATACACGCACACGTATTTTTTGTCAGCGGGTGTCCGTGTTTGTGGGTACCCCTTTGCACGTCATTTGTCCTGGAGGGCCACAGTATGGGACATTCATCATGGCTGTATATAGGTGCTATTTGTTGGCGCACCTTTTGGCGCACATTTCTTCCAGGCACAGAGACGCTACCGCCTGCTTTCTTGTGGCGGTCGTGTTTGTGCCTGTGCGCTGGTTTGAGCGTGCGCTTTTTTGCCCTACTCTATTCCATGAATACGTGTTGTAGGTGAGCGTGTGGGCGTTCCGCGCACTTGTACCCTGTACTTCCCCCGTGACGCCCACGTTTTGGCAAGTTGTTCCCCATTCCGAGTGTTACGCCCCGTGTTCCGCCTACTTTTGTTGCGTGCGCTGCGCTATGTGCGATTTTCGCTGTGGCCTGTGCGATTTTCGCTGTGACCTGGCGCACGCAGTTAGATGGCCTGTGCGCCAACGTGCGCCGCACACTTTTTTATCGCACATCCGATGGTTTTCTCGCGCACGGCCTTCCATGAATCGATGTGCGCTGCTTTTCGTGCGATTTTCGCACTTGCACTGCGATTTTCGCTATTCCACTGCGATTCGCACGTTTTTGCCCACTTGCGCCGCGCTAATTATTCCATGAATCGGCCTGATAGTTGGTTAATGTCTGTAGCCTGGTGAACTTTAGCAGGGTAGCTCTTCTATCTTATAACACATTAGATAATAGACACAGTGTATAATTTTACTTACAATTATGTTCAGATGTTAAATCCATCCTGCCGTGATCGGCGTGTTCCATCTATTTTCCTGTGAAGCAAAACAGTGAATGACAGTCATCTATGTATGATCTATAGGGTGCTCACCTTCATACTAAAATGTTTACATTTTATTGTTTTGTGCAGAAAATAATTATTCTAATGACATCTGAAGCCTTCACATATGTCAGAAAGACACCTGCACAAGACATAGGGCCTCATTACGAGAATGGAGGTAGCCATGGAGCTATTAGCTCCATGGCTGCCTCCGTTCCGGGCTCCATTACCGGGTTCCTGCAATGGGGACTTACCGGGTTACTTCGACATAGGAGGACCCGGTAATTCCTCCTGGCAGGAACCCATCCCCATTCCCATTTGAGCCCTCATAGGGCTCAATGGGAATGGGGATGGAGGTAATAACGGGTAGATTACATTTGGCCCGTTATTGCCTCCCTCTTCCCCTCGCGGGAACCAGAAAGCACGCCTGGTTTTACCAGGCGTACGATCCGGGTCCCGCGATGGGAAGCCTGTAATCGGCGCTCCTGGAATGAAGGGGGACGGTGCTGTACCGGCCCCCTTCATTCCGGGAGTGCCAGCCTTATAATGAGGCCCATAGTTGCATATAGTTGCCTTATGTCTGTACCCTGGTGAACTTAAGCAGGATAGCTCTTCTATTTTACAACACATTAGCTAATAGACACATTTTATTATTTGACCTACAATTATGCTCAGATGTAAAATCCATCCTGCTGTGATCAGCTTGTTCCTTCTATTTTGCAATGTTTTGAAGAAATTATTAGGTCACCTATATAAGAAAATGTTCTACAGTATCATTAATCTTATTTGGAAACCATCACAATCACCCTAAGTAATTAAAATGTTCTCAGATATTCACATTGTAGAATTATCCCATTCCAGCGTGTTCATCAATATTTGGTGATCCAAGTGTAGCTCATGCTACTATTTTAAATATCATGTTTAAATATTGTGCATGATGTCATCATGTACCGTGTGACATCATCTATGAACAAAGCATTTGTGTTTGTCAAATGTGATGATTGTCTTCAACCTAAATGGTTATGTATTCATATAACAACTCAATTTAGATGTATCCCGAGTCTTATAATATGTAAATTGATGACTTTCTAAAGCTACTGTAGAATGTAGTTAATTGTTATAGTGGAAGTTCATCCTATATGTATCATGCACTTTGTGTGCACCTGTATGTCTAATACTGTCTATCTAACAAGAGAGGATCTATATATGTAGGTACATTTTTGATATCTTAAATATATATCAATGTTTGTCATCCAGTGTTTTTGGTTCAGGGCCATAATAGATATTTAAATGGTCAATAATACACATGGAAACTCCGATGTTGAATCCAATGAAATGCTTATACAGTAAGATAGCCCATTTTCTTAGTAAAACAGTTTAGGTTTAGAGGTCATTTCATCTAATGCTAATAGGTCCCTTATTACTGTTGTATCATCAATGTAATGTATGTGAATGACTACAAAAAATGCAATATACAACTTGCATAGTAAATATTCTTTTTGTTCAGTAATGTGATTTGGGTTTAGATGTCAGTTGGTTCTGTCAAGTCAAAGTTCAGAAAAAACAACCTCTAAAACCTTTCTAGGTCAAATGTTCTATACAGTAGTGTGCACATAAAATAAAGCAATATTAAGCATGTACAGTAAAATAATCCCTTTGTTCAGTAATGTGATAAAAGTTAAGCCATAATTCTTTCTTGCTAAGACAAAGATCAAAAAACAAAACAACCTTTTTTGAAATGATAGTGAATCAAATGCTGTACACAGTTGATGCACAATATTGCCTTTCATAGAAGAACTTCCAGTTCATTATTTGTATTTAGACCTTGCATTGTGATGTGGAATGTGCATATATATTTACCCTCTAGTTGTTTAAAGTGAGTTTTCTGTTCCGCCTTTAATTGATTGCTTGACATGATCCATTGCCAGGAATGTTATCTCAATTTTGCTGTCCATCTACTGTGTGTCATTCCAAATCAAGGTCAAAAGCAATTTTGGGTCATGTCTTACAATACAAAATGTTCTCTTATTTGGATCCTGAGCTCCTGGATCATGCTGCCTATGTTCAATTTCTTGCGTATACAAACAGTGACATAAATCGCGTACCTACTCCGACAATTCATGAAGTGTCTAATATCAACAGTATGCATATATTTAATTGAGAAATGACATGTTTTTTTTTATTTCTTTTTATTGGTTTAAACAAACCTTTAAAGAAAAAATAACATCACATTTAATTATTCATAAAAAAGAAATCACAATTAACAAATAAAGCAAAAAGAAGCAGAGGATATCACAGAATAAAAATATATAAACAATTAAAATAATAAAAAGTAATGAGAAGAAATGAACACTGAATTGGCCAAAGTGCATCATTAATTGCAAGCCAATATTTAGGTCCATTTTTCGTGTGATTTGGCTAGTTCATCTTCAATGTTTTTAAGGAGAAATGTCAGGGTGTATGTTAGTTTATTATTTATCTCTGTAAAACAATATGTTGTCAAGTGCACGTTTGCACATACTATAGTGTCCACAAGAAACTCTTAGGTGATTGAGCTAATTCTAACCAGTTCTTGTTACATTCATCTACAGCCATATAGCTAGGACTTAGTTTATTCCGTGAGGTCCGTGCCCTTCGATAAATGATGGTGGGCGTAGTGCCACTACATGGACAGAGAGTCTAGTTCATTGTCAGGCAATGCCAGACATTATTGAGTATTCTCTATATTTGTTGACTTTACACTACTCTACTATCATGAGGAAATATCTTACTTGACTTATAGTTCTAGGGTTGGGAAATTCTGGAATGGTTTTGATATGTGTGTCTGTTACACTTCTAACACTGGAGACTTGTGCCCTAATCAGTGCAATTTATCTTTGCAGAGCTGCAATTTCTGCTGAAATGTGGTATGTCATTTTTCAGAAATTGCTGTTAAAATGACCAATTTATATGAATCCTACATGGCCAGTAAGTCATTCATATGAACATTAACAACCCACTGGAAATTCAATTTCATCAATGATTTTCTTGTAGATCTGGCAGAAGAGGTGAGTGCTTTCTTTGTACCCCTTTGGCAGACTAGTCCACATATACTGTATACACGAATGGGCAAAGGCAATCCAATATTGAATATCTGGATATATGGTATTAAAAAGAAAGCAGAACACACATCAACAACATTAAAAAAACATATAGAAGAAAGCAGATTGTGAGAGAGTATAGTTTCTGTATTTGGCATCACTGGGACCAAAGGCAAAACTACTGAATTCACTGCTCATAAATCATACACCGGTATAATTGGGGTGTTGCATGGGCTAGTAGTTTGAGCAATAATCCACTGCTGCAGCAGTTACTCTATTGCTATGCCAATACTCTTCTCTGCTTCAGGTTTCAGTTGGTGTTGGTGCTTTCATGTTGAGGGGTTAAATAGATTTACTTGAATGTGTACTGGCTTAGCTTTTCTAATGAGCGCCAACTCATTTGCATTCTGGCACCACAATTGACCATGTACTTTGGATAAAAGTACTTCCAAATCTGAATATATTACCATATCAGTTTGTACTTGTTTACGTTCAATTTTTAGCATAGCCACAACATCAATTTCATTTTAAAATAGGATATCTAAAAGAGTTAGAATAATGGGTGCTCCTTAACTTACTCAGGGGCTCATTCAGAGGTCCATGCAAACAAACAAAAGTGTTCATCAATGAAGGATGAGCACTTCCTTCACAAGCACCCTATTCTGATGAAATGCTAATGCGGCGGTCTGGCATCAAAGCCACGACTTTAGCATGAGCCTGATTTACTGGCTGGCAACATTCTTAGCAACCATGTGAAATGCTGGACTGGCATTGCAAGGGGATTCTGCTCTCAAGAGCACAGCCTTAGCACGGCAACACAATACGTCAAGAGTGAAGTGCCAGTAATGGCTGCTTTACACTTTTTCCGGGACTGCAGCACCACTTTTCTTGTTTAATGAAAGCTTAAGGAAACTTTCTTCAACTATAAAAGTGGCAGTCTTTTTGAAAATGCTTGCAGTGCCACATAGCACTTTCTTCTATTCATACAGTAGTTTTATGCAGCTTTTGCACCCACATCAGGATGATAGTTCTGGAAACTGTAGGGGGGGATTGTCGACTTTCCACACTATTATTATCACAACCTCTGAATCATCCCCACACTTGGTTTTGGCGTAAGAGATTATTTGGGGCTTATGAAAAATGTGTGCTTGTCTAAACAGGGGCTAAACATCACTGACCAGGGGACAATAACCGAGTTGATCATAGGGCTTTTAGAAATACCAACAGCTTTGTAAGCAAAAGAAGAAAAGGGGCATTGGGAAATGTTTAGATCTGATTGCTTACTGATTTGCTCCCAAATCATCATGGTGCAATACTTCTCTCAATTTCACATTTGCAAATGGTTCTTCATAGTCTTGGGTCTAATGTGTGGATGATACCAACACTTCACCTTGGCTGTCCTAATCCTCACACTTCACCTTGGTTTGGAACCTATGTGCATTCAAATTAGAAAAAGTAGGTGCTGTGGAGTTCCTGCAGCCTAAAACTGTGGCCCATAATGGCACGCAAACTTCCAGTGTGCTCCCAGCTTACAATAATGGAATACAGTATTGCTTTTCACAAAGTTAATTTGCAATCCTTGTATATCCTGAGAATTGAGTGCATCGACACTCAGTCCACAAACCTGTTTATTTGCCAATTCTTGATCCTTTGAGACTCATTGGCTCCCCTATTCCCACATTTGCAGTCATACTCATACTTATGTTCAGACCCCAACCCCACCTTTGCTGGTTCTCTAATTGAAGATCCATTAGATGGCCTTATTTTTTTTGTTCAAAGATTTACAACCACCACTAGTTCTGAGAGGTGTTTAAGGAGCCAATACAACACAAATAGTCTTCAGCTGTTAGAGCAGTTTTAGCATTAGCTCTTGGGCAAAGATTGATCCTGATGCTCAGTGAATACAACCTCATTCAAACTCTGTAGTCCACTGGAGACTCATCTTCCTTGTGTTTATGGTTATTTATTTTAGCACAATCTTTTTTCTGTGACATACCACTGCAATTTTCAATATTAAATTATCTCTTGCCTATACCAATTCCATACCAATTCCCGGTCCTTCAGTGGGCCAATCACTTAATTGTGTTAAATGTTGGCTCACCTCAACAAGCATTATTACCCTTGGGAGTCTATTCATATCAGACCAATAATATTGAATGACAGTTTAATATTCAATTGTAATATTTTCAGATTCTTCACTAAAATATGGAAATTTTTTACAAGAAATGTTGACATCCTTGAGTATCCAAGGAGCATGCACTTTTACAAAGTTACCATCACTATCTGCACCAACGTCGCCTCGGAGATTGCAGCTAAATACCATTTGCACTATATGCAGTGCCTTTGCATGTGTGTGAGGGGTTGCATGTGTATGAGGGACCTATGGTTGCAATGGAAGTGTGGCTCATTTGCTCAGGTGGGGCATGCCCTACTTGGTCTGGGTTGTGCTTGTGAACCAGGTTCTGTGAGGCTTCAGGGCTGTGGAAGTTGTGCAGCTGCAGGGTGAGGGTGTTTCACTGGTTTTACTTGTAGAATGATTAACATTGTATTTTTTTCTTGATGTGCCTAGCGTTTCTGTAATAAACTCCCTTCCTCCTCCCTGTCCTCCTCTTTGCCTTGTCCTCCAATGCCCATTGGGGAAACAGTAACGAAATCTGAAGTTTTGGGCTAGGTACTCCTAACCCAGCCTCCTTCCACTATTCTACCCATTCCCTTTTTCTGTTTATTTTTGTAATTTCTCCTGTTCATTTATCTCGGACAGACCCATGCCCCCCCCCCCCCGGCTTTCATCAGAAACAGAAAAAACATCACAGTCCCCAACCTTCTGCCTCTACTACAACCCATAATTAACTCTCTCAACCCTCCCTCCAACCCCACAGATCTAGTTGACCTGTATAATAGCACTGTCAATGCCGCTATCAATACCATTGCACCTCTCAAACTCAGTAAAGAGAAACCCATGGCTCACCTGAACACTTGGTTTACTCCCCACCTTAAAGCCCTATGCTTGGAGAAAAGACTTGCTGAAAACAAATGGAAAAAAAAAAACACAGCCCAAAATAAACTCTCTTTCACGTCACTGGCCTCTAAATACAAAAAGGAAATCATTCAAACTAAAAAAATATACCTTCAATGACAGAATTGAAAAAGCCAACTCCAACACTAGAGAAATATTTACCATACTAAGGGATCTATAAATCCCAGTCAAGCCCAGAGACTCATGCACCAAAAACAAATCCTGGTGTATTGACATCCAAAATGCCCTATGCAATAAAATTGCCTTACTTCAAGGCAAAATCAATGACAAAAAAGCAACCCACCACCAATAAGATCGCATTGGACACACAAGAAGCCATTCTGCAAGAAATCTCTGCCAAACTATCACCACCCAGTCACCAATTCAAATTCAATTCCATCTCAATCGCCGAAACTGAAAGAATAATTCTGTCCCTTAAACCATCCATATGTCTGGGAGATATTTGTCCAGCTCCCATCATGAAAGAAGCCACAAGAAACCTCGCAAAATAATCTCCACCTTTATCAACACCTCCTTCAAATCCTGTTCAGTTCCCACCATTCCCACCAACCTCAAAGATGCCTGGGTACTACCATTGCTAAAAAAGCTGAATCTTTACCCTAATATCCCGACCAACTACAGGCCAATCACAACGGTCTCCTTCTTCTCAAAATCCTGGACAAAGCTGCATACCTCCAGATCCAAGCTTATCTGGAGATCAATAACCTACTATGCACACACCAATTAGGTTCAGGCCCAGACACGGGCCAGAGACAGCACTCATTGACCTTAAGAACCAATTAGACCACCGGAAAGACCTAGGCAATGCATCCATCCTTCTCCTCTCGGACCTATCCACTGCATTCGATCTCGTAAACCATAATGTCCTTTGCAACCATCTCCAAACAGCTGCTCACTTTTCCAAAGAAGCCACCACATGGATAAGCTCTTTCCTTGACAACAGGGACATGCAGGTCTTCTCGTCTATTGCTGCTGCAGACCCAGTATCCATCACCTGCGGAGTACCTCATGGCTCCTGCGTCCCCCCTACCTTATATAATATCTTTACTAAGCCCCTGTTCGACATACTTGACAATCTGGGTGTCTCAAACTATGCTGATGACACCCAGATTCTCATCCCCATCTCAGGTGATTACGAGAATGACACCTCCATGACCAACAAAATATATCTAATTATACAAACATGGATGGCCACCCACGGCTTATGTCTCAACAAAGACAAAACAGAGCACCTAAATGTTGGGTCCCCTAATAAACTGGCTAAATTGTCCACTAGATACAAATCCATCCTCATTGACGGAATCTCTATCAAAGTCTCTCACGCGGTCAAAACTCTTGGTTTCTACCTCGACTCTGGTCTTAACCTTAACAAACAAATCAGTGCCACAACATCTGCCACTAATTACACTTGCAAACCCTTCCTGTCAACAGCAATCTGCATCACAATTGCCAGAGCCCTAATCCTCTCCAAAGTAGACTATTGCAATGCTTTTTACCTAGGCACCAGCAAACACTATACCTCCAAATTACAAACTATCCAGAATAAGGCCGCCCTGGCAGTGCTTGCATACCCAAATCCCTACATAACTCACACGTGAGATGTGACACACACTGTATTTTGCTTACCTCTTATTTTGTGACACTTTAAACATGTTTCTTGAATTACTTTACTGTGCAATGTATTATGCTGCTATATCTAATTGTTCATATCATTATTATGTTTCAGATTTTACTGTAGTCTAACATGGCTGCCCTGGTTTTTACAGCATAGTAGTTGACTTGTGGAAACAGGCAAAATGGAAGAGGGACTACTGTGCAATATGTATTGTGTTTTTCACTGTGGTTCCCTAACGTGACCAAGCGCTCAGGGAAGCGCGAAACGTGTCGTTCAGGACCCATCCTTGGCGTCCTGCTTTGTTTGCTGTGTGTGCTTTGCTTTTTTGCCTTTTTTTACCATCATTAAAACTCGTGTCTTTACCTTGATTCGAGTTTGTCATTTTTGGGACCTGCAGTACCTCATGGTGGAGTGCGTTTTTTTTCCTCTGTTGTGCTTTTTGATATATATATATATATATATATTCACTAAAAAACAAAACACTTTTTTAAGGGGACGTTATGGTTAAGTTGCGCTACTAAAAACCTGTGAAATTCACTAAAAGTTTTTTACAACCGTGACATAATACAAAAGTCTCATTATGGTTCAAAGTAAAACCTAAAAACCCTTGAAATTCGCCAGTTATGGTACACAAAGCAACCATAACTCCCTGCAGCACTGTGCACTGCTAACACTAACACCCAGGACATCAAAGATGACATCACAAATGTAATTGATGACATCACTGATGACATCACATGTGTAGGCCCTTCGTTTTTCTTCAGTGCCATATGTAGGCAAGGTGGCTTTATTTACTGAAATTTGCATACACTCCAAAAACTGCATATTTCTCAGTAAAGTACATAGACGCCATAATCTTTGCCAGTAATACTCTAAATGAGCAAAGCAGTAACATGTGCTACTGAAAAGGAAGATTAGTTGTAATCCGGGGCGGCGGTCGCAGTTTGGATTACAAAACAAAATCCTCTTTCAAGATGGCCGCCTTAGAAATTCCATACATAGCCCCTCTTCCCTTTCCATGGTAGGCTGCAAAATGCACAAGTACATGACGTGAGGCCGCACTTGTAAACAAACATACAGCGACATACAACCTAATAACTAACATTTGGAAATGATGCAGTTCAATGTAAAAGAAAACGTGAAAATGTTACAGTTTGCAAAGTAGGTTTATTTAACAACAAAGTGGCAGAGACCATCGGAGTAAGGGCATTTTTGGTACAATTATAACAATAGTTCTAAGGGCGGCATTGCAAATGTCGAAGATCACAAATACGTTGTTTTTTTGGCAGACACAAATCTTGGGATTTCGTTGAAGCAGTCGCTTTGTTTCCACAGTGATTTCCCAAAAGTCGTCATGACCTCCAGCCTACAGCACCGTAAATGAAGTGACGTTGCTCCGCATAGCGAGTTCAGCTTACGGACAAAACGGACTTAAAGTCTCATTCCACATAATTGTTATGGACAGGCAACCACTCACCAGCAGCTGAATTTGCCGTCCGAAGAAGCCGTCACTCGGCAAGTGAAACCTATGACACGCACAATACGGCAAGATATACCTAGACGGGAAAGGTTACAGAAAATACGTGTCAATAACCAACCTGTACCAAAATTTTTTAAAAAAGACACATAAAATGTGCAAAGTACTGCACAAAGGTACGTGTTCAAACATGACATTTTAATAAAATGTTACTAATGTCCATTTGTACCTATAGTGCCAAGCTACAAACGCTGAGATTTTGCATTCGCCGTAAGAGAAAAAAAATGGCAACGACACAGGAAGAGGATAATGCAGTTATAAATTGAAAAGGAAGGGAGAATTAAAAAAATTACGTCGCATGATTTCAAAAAAGACTACAAAAACGTGCAAAGGTTTACAAAATGCTATGTGGAGATAGTTAAGTTTTCAAATAAGAAATAGTAATGCTAAAAAAGAATGAGTGCAGTCATACACTACAAATGTACAACCTGGGCACTCTCAAATATTACTGCAATAATGTAATAGCGCAGAAAGATAATACAACAATTATATTGGCACAATTAGATGTGCGGTAAGAGATCAATAAAGCGCGGTTCCCTGCAGAGTGGGCAAAATTAAACTTACACAATATTTACTGCCTCCATTCTGTAAGTGCAAGGTACACCAATGTGTTCACATGGAAGATTCTTCGTATGCTGATGTTCCATGTCCCTTACAAACTTTTTGAAACATGACGTTATCAATTGCTATTTTTTTCAACCCTTTCATTCCGTGAACTGCCAGTAAGTTTCCCTTTTCACTCAAGGTCAAAAAACAATTGCCCCTTATACATTCACTCAGATGTGCGGGTGTATTGAGCAGTCAACCAAAAAAGCAACTCATGTGGCCTTCACTCAGAAGCTAAATACATTCTTTCTTTGAAGCAACATATTGCAATCCAATTATGAGAACCGCTACTCCCATACACATCCAGAAGGGATGTTTCCAGCAAACACTGCAGATGGGTGCCGTAGTTTACAAAAATGAGGACGCCAGTCTGACAGCAATTTTATTCCAAAAACATTTTAACCCACATGCAGTAATTGAACGTGGAACAGTAAGCAGGAACTTCCATTTAAACATATCACTTTGATGAGAAAAATGCTCCACTTTTTGTTTTTGTACTTCCACATCCCTTTCCGGCCCCCTCAAAGGTCAACTTCCGAAATACTGTTACATGAGTGTGTGAAGTCCAATGCAGTGTTGGTTTCGATGTTTTACTGGCGATATCCGCATACACTAAAAATTGAATAAAACATGGGGGGGCACCGAAAAAAGCTCACTTTCTTTACGCTGTTGTACATCAGGCAATGAGTCACATGTTCACGTGCACATACTTTTTCCCCCATTCAATCTAAGGAGAAAAGAGACTTTTTCAGAACCCCCGCCTCTTATAACTTGCACCCCCCTGCACCAAACATCATCAAACTTTCCAAATAAAGTCACAGTGAGCGATACCATTTTTTTGAAAACTTTGGTGACGATTCATCCAAGTATAGCAAAGGTATAAGGCAGTCAAAAAGTGTTCTTCCTATGGAAACAGCAACTCCACCATAACAACATAGCCACTAACGTGCCTGTCTTATATGCTGTAGTGCTTGTTGACTGGACCTACAGATTTGGATATATGTCCGCATACATTTGAATGTATACGTGTACATTGGCTTAAAACTCCAATGCTTAGAAGGTCATTTCTGACAGTACACACTCCCCAGAACCATCTCACATGCTAACATATACTACAGGTGTATGCATTGCTCTAATATGATGCGGTAGATTTGGGCAGGGCCTAGGATTTTAGGAGTATGTTGTATGGGCTACAGCCTGCAGCCATGCAACCAAAACTGTACATCCTGCCAACAACCACCTCAGTGATGTGCAGTAGTACGGGTGTATTGATAGGTGTAGTTTGCTTCACTTGTTCTGGCCAGAGACTGCACTCCTAGCTGTATGTCCAAAGATATTGCGATGTGTGGGTGTGCACTGAATTACACCTCTAGCGCTTATAACTTTATTCTTGGGTGCTGTACACACTCCCCACAACCATGTAATTGTTAGTCAATACTACAGGTGTATCCATGGTTGTGACATGCTGCAGTGGTTGTGGCCAGGGCCTACAGTCTTGAAAGTATGGCCTCTGGCCTACGGCCTGCGGCCATGCATCCAAGACTGTAGGCCCTGGCCACAACCACTGCAGCATGTCATAAGCATGGTGGCACATTAATCAATAACAGACCCATAGGAAAATGTCATCTAATAACGTCATGTACTCAATTTGAATGGTCAGTAACACAACGCGTGTCCTTCGAACATTTTCAAGGTGCCTCTACACAGCACAGAATAAAATACTACCCTTATCGCACCCCTCATTTTCTGCATGTACAAATATCCTGAACAAGGTGGCAATGGAGAATACATCATTAACAGTTGCCGCCTAAACAAGTACAGTATTTCAGTCATCTCTTACTCTGTGATCCTCCTCACGCACTGTAGGAGAACAAAACAGTTTCCAAAACAGCAAGATGTCGGGCGCATCCACATATTCTAACGCACATCACGGCTCACTGTAGCCAATCGGCGAAGACGTTGCATGTCTGCGGTCGTGACGCCACCCCCCTGGCCAATCGGTATCTTGTCCGGGGAGCAAACAGGGAACTGTGACCGCGGAGCAGACATACATATCACTAATTTTTTTAGACACATTTTTTGTTCATTTTAAAGGAAACTACTGCACGGATTGGCACCAAATTTACAAAAGCACGCTTTTGGGAGCAAGGCCCTGCCCCTGCCGCAAATTGGATGACAATCCGTCAAGCGGTTTGGCCTGTAGGCGTGCGCAATGTTTTTCCCCCATTCACTCTATGGGAAAAAAAGACGTTTTGGGAGCCCCCCCTATAAATTTTGCCCCCCTGAACCAAACATCACCAATCTTTGCAAAAAAATTCAGAGTGGCCCATATACTTTTTTTTGCAAAATTTGGTGAGGAATCGTTCAGGGGGAGCGAAGTTATAGGCCGCCCAAAAAGTGCTCTTCCTATGGAAACAGCAACTTAACCATAACTACACAGCCACTACTGTGGCCGTGTAATATATATATATATATTTGTACTTATGGATGCACATTGATAACATTAGTACATTTTATGGAATTAGGTGAGAGTCTCAATTTGTCAGATTGAGCATTTGTTGTTGTGTTTCTGAATGGGAGGATACTGACCACACGCACCTCAAAGATTTAGCATTATATTTTAATTGTGAAGATATATGTGTAAGTGCATTCCAAATGATACAATAGCCTCATCAATTGAAATCATGTATTATATATAGACATTATTTGGAGGAAGAGGATAGGAAATTAAAGTACAGTAGAGGTTGTAGGTGGAACACAGGAGTTGGAGGTAGGGACTGGATTTGAGACACATGATTGGTATGAAGGCAGGGCTAATGGAAGGAGCTAAAATTCACAAGGTCAGAGATTAACATCACAAATTAGGGGACTGAATGTACACCGTCAGATATGTCTGAGATTAAGAGGAAAGAGAAGGGAGGTAATAGGTGGCAGGGGCTTGACATATGTTAGTAGCTGAGATATATGTTTAATAGCAAGGAGTTTTCAATAAGTGGTTGGGAAACACATGAGGTATTAGGTGTTTGGGCTAGGATATTGTAAATGGCGATTAGGAAAAGTCACAAAGCAAATTAGAACACTCTAAGTATTGCTGTGGCTATTCATTCATCAGCAATCATGATGCAACAACATGTTGAGAGACAGATGGTTATGTCATCCATAGCTACTGTACCTCCACCGGTCCAATATGGCAAAGGTGAGTAACATTACTCACTAAGGCAACAGTATCCGCCATATCCCAGGCAGGTACAACAAGAGATGAAAATGATCTAAAGCTAAAGATGGCAAAAATAAACAAACAAACATTAAAACACCCCATGTGCATGCATTGGGCACAAAGCAGATGTGCAATGAACATGAGGAATGCAAACACTAGGTAACATATGCATTTATACATGAAGAATATTGACATGGCATACATAAAGACATGAAGAATAGTAACAAAAGCAATGTATAAGATGAATGCAACATGAATGCTACGCAAATATAGCTCACTAACATAGCAATGCAAGAGTACATATCTTTTCCAAAATGGAAGCCACAGTATTCTTCCAAGTAAATGAAAGGACTCAAGGCTTCACGAGATCTCAAAATGCTGAAATACCAAAATACAGATCTGTGCAGAGATCAGACAGTAGTTTACAAACCAAGCCAAGGTTGAAAAGAACTTATGGAGTGTCCAAATGTTGCAGTGAAAGCACAGGGTAACGATTCCTAAGGCACAAGCCATACATTCTAAGAGTAATTAAAAGAACAACTAGCCTTCGTAAGGCAGGTGAGGGACAACAAGAAGCCAAAAGACTCCATGAAGAATAACCCAAGAGTGTCCCAAGTGGTAAAAGGAATCATCACATTCATTAATATTAGCTAAAGTCCAAATAAATGCAGAGTGAAACAATTCCAAATGCCGTCTCACCACATGTGACCCATAACTGAAGAACACTGTCTATTCATTAGTACAAACACAGATATAATTCCTCATTCCCAGACACGATACGCTGTACAAGGGCAACTACAAAGAGACCATCCTGGCTCATGGCCTAGGTATAAGAGATGGAATTTTCTTTAATTGAAGGAACAGCAGTTCATGGACTCCCCCTACTCCTGTTTGGCTCATGACTTGGTGACCTGTCAGTTGCCCACAGTTGGTCAGTAGAAAGCCAACCAATCAAAACCCCCAATGTTAGGACGTCCAGTACTTATTAAGCCAACCGATAGTGTATTGTAGAAGTGATGTCTTTTACTATTATCAATTTAGAGGTGATCTCAGGAGGAGGCATCAGAATTTTGTTACCCAGTCAGTAGTATTAATACCTATAGAATAAATATGTAGTCAATCCCCTTAACCAATCCCTGTACCAGAAGGTTTTCATAGCTAAAATTACTGCATGATGTCAGTTATGGCAAATAGTGAGCATAAAACCAGTTCCTTTTGATATGCATGCTGAAAGCGATAACTCTCTATGTTTGTGTCCTGTTCCTGCTTAATTTGGATGATAATAAAGCTGGGTTTTGCCTTTCACTTTGTCAATTTTTATTATTGTGTCCGCATGTATCTGGCTCCTGGTCCTCTGTGTAATGTTGAGGTTGTTCCCAGGCCGTGTTCACAGATGGTAGCAGAGGATGGTATGCTAGAGCCCTCGCATTGTCTTGGGTTCCCTGATGTGGGCCGAAAACTGCAGAGGTGGCCCGTGGAGAGCGGTATTACGTGCAACAGAGAAAGGTGGACAGTAGCCCCCTTAAAGAAAATCCTGTCCATTCCCCACATGATGCCCGATAGGGTGGAAGGCAGATGGCAGTTGAGGGAGACTCGAAACGAAGCCCGCAGCAGATCCACAGATGTAACTATGACATTGGCCTGGCAAAATGGGGGAAAGGGATTGTTTTGTATATTGGGGGATTGTGATGACATACAGAGATAAGAGATATCTTCTGACACGGGTTGGGTACGACCATGTGATACACCGTTTTACGATGTAATAATAAGTGAAGGATAACCTTACCAGAATTTGAGAAGACGACCGTAGTGTATTTATTTGTATAGTAGTTCCTGGTGCCAGCTTTATGTTGTAAGACAGCTCAGGCTTCGTAAGAAAGGGAAACATTTGTGTGTAGTGGTGTATATCACTGTGACTGCATGATGGCCATGCGCTCGACTGGGCTTTTTCAAATTATTTATTAAATTGAATGATGATAGACCAACCTCAGGAAAATGTGTGGGGCTAATCCACACACGTGTTCCTATGCTCACACCAACACAAAAGCATAGGCCCTTGTACTTTGGGCAGGACAATGCTTACAGGCACTGTCTTGTTTAGTTGGAAAGTGACAGGTGAAGAGTGCACAATGTCATCTGCAGGAAGTGGGAGTACTAACCCTCCCCATGCCATGGTCAGCCTAATTAACTGACAATTCACCTGCTCTTTTGCTAAGCCCTGCAGCTGGTAGTAGTGATTGTCATACCAACAGGGGCATTTCAAACAGGCACACACAGGGCCTGGCTGCAGAGTATAACAAAGGAGGCAGGAAACCCAACAACCTTCATTTGCAACTGCGTCAACCTGAAGTCAGCTCCTGCCTCTCAGTATTGATGGCAGTGAAATGTCAGTCTCGGTCTGGTGTTCACAGTATGCCACCACAATAGGGAGACCCCATTCATAAGGTACAAGCACGTGGCTTGCAGGAGCCAGAGAGTCTGGCCACTTTAACAAGGACCGCACACGGAGGACCATTAACCAGAGAGACTCTTTGAACACAACAGACAAGAAGACGGGTGGGACATAGCAGCACAAGGGAGTGAGCCCAGAGCTCTTTCTGTTGAGAGAAGGGGTCAGCTATTTTAGGTCTGGGGCACACCTTGCTCCTGCTTTCACCCCTTTACCTTTCCTGTTGCAAAGCACTCTGTTTATGACCTTACAGATAAAGGAGATTGATGGGAGGGACCCCAGGAATGCTTCACTAAGGTAGGCCTTGCCTACACCAATCTGCAGAGTAGCACCTGGAGCGCATCAAGTGCTAGACGGAATTAACTGATTTCAGGCCTAAATAACTGATTTCAGGCCCAAATACCCAGACAGACTCAAACAATATCACAAAGTACTTCTTTATTATCAGTTAAATTAAGTAGGGAAATCTGGCAAGCAGAAAGCTTTAAACCTCAATGTACGTCAGCTATAATGTCATCCTTCATGGCAAATAATAAAAAACGATCGGATAGAGGGATAGGTTGAGGGACCATATATACTTATAGTTTATTAGGTGTTAGTAACATCATTGGCTGCCCCTTATTAAGTAGGCACGCCACAAACTACCTCTAACTAGGTCTAATACAGATAATAGTAGAACAATAGCAGCAAGTTGACTTCTGCAACAGTGTATGGTCCATCGTCACATAGGCCATCCTGATTGGTTGGCACTCTCTTCCTACCTTGGATATTCAGCTTGTTAGCAGCAGGTAAGCAAAACGAAAACTCAGGTGTGGGGAACAATGTCAGACAACTGCCCACTTGGCCAATTAAAAAAATAGTCCATAGGCGACTCTGCAAGAACGAACACAGCATTTCGGTACTGGACTCCCCATGTGGACGGACAAAGACTGATATGCAAATGGACAAATGCAAATGCAAATGAGCTAAAGTGTGGCTGCATACTCTTGAGTGGGTACCATCCCAAAGAACAGGTCAATGGGCCGTTTTCGTTCTCGCAGAGGGGTGCCTTTGGACTATTTTGCACTTGGCCAATTTTCCTACCATCTCTCATCAGTTAGAACCTAAGCCACAGGCTCTTCCCCAGAATTTTAAAGGGGAGGAAGGTACATTGTTATCTTTGTCTGGAGCGTTGTGAATAGGCCTTATTTTCTGGTCTTTCACCACATTTGAGGAGACCATGATTTTTTCCATCTTATCCTTCTAAGTAGCGCAATTTGATAAAATTATACTGGGTGCCATTACTCCTTGGCCTCTGGAAACTTGATGTTCTGTCTTGCATATGCTTTCTGCATCTGTGATTGTCCAATACTTGGCACTTGCAAATGTTTACTCCTTTGCTTAATTTGACAGAAATATGTCTTACATGCATGGCCTATCCGCTTCGACTCGTTTTGTGCTTTGCAATTGCTTATTCATATGGAATCCTTGATCCAAAGCCAAACTAAATTCTTTGTTCTTGCACATATTTTTATGTCAGTGCCTGTCAGTTCTGCATCCTTTGTGTCTCTGCTTGGGGCTTTTTAGCTTACTATTATACTATTATACAACTACCTTGGATTTCTGCATATACACATCTACTGCATCTCTCCTCACTTATCTTCTCAGTGTATATGATTTCTTCACATTTGCATGTATGTTCACTTTGTTACTTCAGCAACATATTCTTTCTTTGAGTTTTCATATATTGTTTCAGTGTGCCATTGTCTCTTCTCTTTATGATGTCACTTTACACCTGTCTGACTTTACTTATAGTTCTTCTATGTCCAGTGGTGTCCGCAGACTTCCTTCTACCATATCAGATTGGGGAAACTTTCGGCATGGTTATCTGAGCGCATAACGTCTTTCATATCTTTTCATATCTTCGATGCAACATTGGGACGATACCAGAGGTCATGCACAGTGCTTTCTTGCTGTTCTTCCAGTATGACAGATGGGTGGGCCCAATGAGTGAGGTGTAAATCTGCTTCTCTACATTGCTGCGCCTGGTCGAGCCCTTGATGACCTCCTCAATATTCTTCACCTTCTCTTCACATTGTGGTTTCTTCAGAATCCATATCTTTGTCACCCCCTCAGGTCACCTGCATTCCTCATGTGTTCATCCACACTTCAGGTCATATGGCAACACTCCCCAGTTGGTTGACAGAATACACAATGTCCCACATAGTTCTCAAGTTCCTTAGGGTAATAAAACTTTGTTACTGGGGGTGTCAGAGGACTTCCTTTCAGGTGCTCATGTGTGGTGCTTTCAGCTTGCGTGTACTCATCAGTCACAGAATTCACATTGATCATTATCTTCATCCCAATAGCTTATTTACTGTTTTCTTGCATTGTCATATGATTGTTTGCACGCAACAGAATGTGACTGCATAAGCTGTTGAACCCCTTCGTCTTCCCGTCCCTCCACACTCTCCTCACCTGAGTCTTCAGAGTGGCCTGAGCTCCGTAGATTCCGCCGGCTCAGGTAGTCCCGTTCTTTTTTAGGTAGCACTTGCCTGTCTCGGTGAGAAGCCACAGTGACTGCTGAATATACAGCCGTCCTGGGGCCCCTTTTCCGGGAACAGGCCGGACAAAAGGGAAAAAAAACCCACACGTGGGGAAAAACCCTTAGGATACTTCTGGCAATGAGGTAGGTGAAGATCCAAGATTGTAATCTGTAGGACTGGAAGCAGATGCGAGGTCCACAGGGTTGAACACAGGAAGGAAGTCCAATGAGACACCAATAAGAGGTGAAGGAAGCCAAAGCAACTACCGGGCCAAGGACATTAAAGGCACGGTAAGAAAGAGAGAAATTACAGGAGGGAAAAAACAACAGACAGAGAAAAAAAGGAAAACTGGAGAGCCGCGAGTCAAAAGAGCGGCAAAGAGGAGAAAAGAAAAAACGCCCGCCGCCGGAGCGGCGAGACTAGAAGGAGAAAGCGTAGAAGTGCTGAGGGATCGGCAAGGAAGAGACTGGAAAAAGAAAAGCTGCTGCAGAATGCAAAATGGCCAAACCAGTAAGTAGAAGAAACTTTATCCCAAGGGCAAGGGACGAGCAAGCAGAGAAGACACGCCGCACGCCGAGGCGAGCAGAGGGCAAAACGCTGGGAGAGCGCAAGAACCAGAGCCGCTGGAGCGAGAACCAGCAATAGGTTGAAACGCAGCGACTGCCGGGCTTGAAGGGCAGATAAACTTCCGGCAGTGCTGTGAGTGGCCATGAATCGATACCAGACACAAAGAAGGGACTACACCGCTCTACCTGCCGGTTAGCCTCCAACGTGGAAGGAGCCGCCAGCCGCGTTAGCGATTGCGGATGACAGTATGACCCCCTCCCCACCTAACCGCCCCAGGCTTCCCTGGATAGCGGCGGTGAAAAGTAGCCAACAACCTTGGTGCATGAACCTGAGAAGCCGGTTCCCATGAGTCCTCCGACTCAGGGTATCCCTTCCAGGACAAAAGGTACTCAAGACGTCCGCGATAATACCTGGAATCACGGACTTGAGATACCTCATACTCATCAGGCTCCGAGGACCGTGCCAGGACAGATCTGGGAATGGTTCTATGGTGAAGGTCGGGACAGTAAGGTTTGAGAAGAGAGGAATGAAAAACCGGGTGAATGCGGCGAAGAGAGGAGGGAAGCCGAAGGCGAAAAGTGACAGGATTGACTTTAGGGAGAATAGTGAAAGGTCCCAGAAAACGAGGAGACAGTTTAGAAGGCCTTGTCCATCTGGGAAGAAACCGGGTGGACAACCACACCTGATCACCTGGCTTCCATACTGGACATTCCTTCCGATGTTGATCGGCACAGGATTTTGTCCGTCTTCTGCTAACCTCTAAACTCCGCATAGCTGAAGTCTGGGCTTCCTTAATCTTCCCTAATACCTCTTCCACTGTCGGGGAGTTGGTGTAACTGGGAACCTCCGGAAACACGGCACGAGGGTGAACCCCATAAGTGCAGAAGAAAGGAGAGAGTCCCGTGGCGGAATGCCTGGTGTTGTTGTACGAGTACTCTGCCGTGGGAAGCAGCGAGACCCAGTTGTCTTGATGTTGAGATATATAACACCTTAGGTATTGTTTCAGGGTCGCATTCAGGCGTTCCGTCTGACCATTGGTCTCCGGGTGAAACCCTGAAGACAGAGCTCTTTCTATGCCCAAACGGTTGCAGAAGGCAGTCCAAAACTTCGAGATGTATTGACTTCCCCGATCTGAGATTATCTTATCGGGGAGACCGTGTAGCTTGAAAATGTTTCGAGAGAAAACCTCTGCCATCTTAGCCGCAGTGGGCAGCCCTGGAAGGGGAGAAAAATTTGCCAACTTAGAATAAGCGTCTACCGTGACCATGATGCAGGTGCAGGATTCCAAGACCGGCAGATCGGCTATGAAATCGGTAGATATAAGACCCCAGGGGCGCGTTGGAAGTTCGACCTGAGTAAGCAGACCCAAAGGTTTTCCCAGGCGATATTTGGCTCTGGCACAAATTGGGCAAGCCTTGACATACTCGTATGTCTCCTTTCTAGCGTTTGGCCAAAGAAACGTTCTAGAGAGAAGCTCAAGGGTATTCTCGGCCCCTCTATGGCCTGCCGAGCGAGAGTCGTGACTCCATTTCAGGATTCTAGCACGAAGAGAACCTTTGGGTATGTACAATTTCTGTTTGTAGAAAAGCCAGTCTCCTCTTTGTTGAAAAGGAGAGGTAATATGTAGGGGTAGTTGGTGCTTTTCATGAATGAGAGCAGTTTTCACCTCTTTAAGAAAAGAACCAACAAAGGACAGGATTTGGTTGCGGTTGAACATGGACTCCCTCTTGATCTCCAGGTGTTCCTTGGTGGAGTCTTTGCGCGATAAGGCATCCGCCAGACTATTCTGTGATCCCGGGATATACGAGACTTGGAATTCAAACTGTGCAAAATGATGGGCCCACCTGGCCTGCCTGGAATTGGAACACTCCAATTCTTGTAGTACCTTGAGGTTCTTATGGTCGGTCCTAATCAGAAATGGATGTCTGGCTCCTAGTAGGAGATGGTGCCACTCTTCACAGGCAAGTTTCATGGCCAGAAGTTCTTTCTCCAGTACCGAATAGTTGAGCTGGCTAGGAGAAAGAGTTTTTGACATGTATGCCACGGGGTGTTCCACTCCTTGGATGGTCTGGAGCAATACTGCTCCTACAGCTACCGCAGAAGTGTCGGTCTCCAAAATAAATGTCTGTGATTGATCAGGATGCTGGAGAATGGGGGCAGTACAGAACAATCTCTTGAGAAAATCGAAACTCTTCTCTGCCTCATCAGACCAAAAAAACGGAACAGCCTCCTTCTTGAGTAGGCGCGTAATCGGGTATACTACCTCCGAAAAGTTTGAGATAAATCTGCGGTAGTAATTTGCTAATCCCAAGAATCTCTGGACTTCTCGGACTGAAGTAGGAGCTGGCCAATCAAGAATAGCATCAACCTTGGTTTGGTCCATGGCCACCCCTTCTTCGGAAAGAATGAATCCGAGATAGTGAACCGAGGATACCGCAAATTTGCACTTCTCGCCCTTGACCAGCAACTGGTTTTCCTGAAGGCGAGACAGAACCTGGGTGACATGTAGAATATGTTCCTCCATGTTAGGGGAGAAAATCAGAATGTCGTCGAGGTATATTATAACGAGACCGACAGCAGATCTGAAAATAGCCTATCCATGAATCTCTGGAATGCAGCCGGTGCGTTCACTAAGCCGAACGGCATCACTCTGTACTCAAAAAGACCGTATGGAGTTCGAAACGCCGTCTTCCATTCGTCCCCATCAGTGATGCGAAGCAGATGATATGCGTTCCTGAGATCCAATTTGGTGAAGATTCGAGCCCCTTGTACCGCCTCAATAATGTCGGTTATGAGTGGCATGGGATACCGATCACGGATTGTAACCTTATTGAGGCCCCGGTAATCGATACAGGGTCTGAGATCAGTCGTGTCTTTTTTCTTGATGAAGAAAAGAGAGGCGCCAGCTGGTGACTTCGAAGGTCGAATAAGACCATTCTCCAAGTTGGTATCCAGATAGACTCTTAATACCTTCTTTTCGGCCTGAGAGAGAGAGAACATGCGCCCAAATGGAACCAGTGCATTAGGTTCCAGATCGATTGAGCAGCCTTCTGGCCGATGAGGAGGTAGCCGAGCGTGGAGATTCTCTTAGAATACCCCGGAGAATTTTGCACAAAAATTAGGAAGCGCGTGAATACCCACATGATCCTTGGAGAGAACCCTAACCGACTGTTGATCCTCCCTGGTATCGCGAGGAAGACAGTTGACCGAACAGTACGTGGAACAAAAACTTAGTTGATTTTCCGTCCAGTTGATATACGGGTTATGCCTGCGCAGCCAAGGAATGCCTAGGATTATGGGGAAATGTGCGGCTCTAATAATGTCGAACTGCAGGGCCTCTGTGTGTTGGTTGATGACCACGGAGAGTTGTTCAGTGGTATGAGTGATTAGTCCAGACGACAAAGGTGTACCGTCCACTCCTTCCACTTTCTGACCCACCTTACGAAGTATCCGAGTGAGTCCCATCTTGTCAGCCCACAGAGTGTCCACAAAGTTCCCTGCCGCTCCACAATCCAATAAGGCTAATGTTTCCACCAGTCTTCCATTCAGATTCAAGGTAACGAATAGTACCATCAGTCTGGAATCCTCTTGGGATTCTGAAGCCGACACCGAAAGTGTGACATAGGGACGCTGAAAAAGATCTGAGTACCCCCGGCTGCCCGTCCCTATTGACGCCGAGGGTAGTCGTTTCCCGCCTTCCTCTCCGGTACCTCAGAGCAGTCCTTCAGTACATGTTGATCGGAACCACAATAAGCGCACAACCCTTTTTCTCTTCTTCGCCGTCTCTCCGCTGATGACAGAGGTGCCCTGGTAGCTCCGATTTGCATCGGTTCTTCGCTCTGAGTAGAGGAGAAACGTCCAGAGGGAGAGTGTGAAGGAGGGTTCATGGGATTTCCTGATCCTCTTTGCTTCCGGCGTTCTGCCCTTCTCTCTTGGAGGCGGTACTCGATGTGGAAAGCGGCAGCAAGTAAGTCTGGAAATATGGGGGAGCGTGGAGATCTGGCTAGCTCATCCTTGATCTCATCTCTCAACCCTCTCCGGAATACAGCATATTGTGCGTGTTCGGACCATCCCGCTCCTGCTGCTAATGTCTTAAAGGAGGAGATGTATGACAGCACGTCTAGAGCACCCTGTCGTGCATCCAGCAGGTCCTCACCTGCAGTAAAAGATAGTTCAGGTCGCTCGAAAGTCTGTTTCAGTAGGTTCTGGAACCCCGAGAAATCCTGTAAGATGGCATTACTGTTGGTAACTAGCGGAGTAGCCCTGGCTAAAGCATTCCCCGTCATATTTGAAACCATAAACCCTACTCTGGCTTGGTCCCTGGAGAAGGTGTGTGGTCTGAAGGTGAAGTACACATTACAGGCCTCCAGGAATTCCTTTACCCTCTTAGGTGAGCCATCAAATCTTCCTGAAGAAAGAGCCATAGGAGGCAACTCCGGGGGATGTGAGGGTTCCCGGACCGCTACCATCTGTTTTAGAAGGGCATTCTCAGTCTTGACCCCCTGTAATTCCAGTGACATGGCCTGAAAAGCCTTCCATAATTCCTGAACTTGTTCTTCGGTTGACATCTTGGTCTTTCTGGGCGTTTCAATCTGTGACTGCATAAGCTGTCGAACCCCTTCGTCTTCCCGTCCCTCCACACTCTCCTCACCTGAGTCTTCAGAGTTGCCTGAGCTCCGTAGATTCCGCCGGCACAGGTAGTCCCGTTCTTTTTTAGGTAGCACTTGCCTGTCTCGGTGAGAAGCCACAGTGACTGCTGAATACACAGCCGTCCTGGGGCCCCTTTTCCAGGAACAGGCCGGACAAAAGGGAAAAAAAACCCACACGTGGGGAAAAACCCTTAGGATACTTCTGGCAATGAGGTAGGTGAAGATCCAAGATTGTAATCTGTAGGACTGGAAGCAGATGCGAGGTCCACAGGGTTGAACACAGGAAGGAAGTCCAATGAGACACCAATAAGAGGTGAAGGAAGCCAAAGCAACTACCGGGCCAAGGACATTAAAGGCACGGTAAGAAAGAGAGAAATTACAGGAGGGAAAAAACAACAGACAGAGAAAAAAAGGAAAACTGGAGAGCCGCGAGTCAAAAGAGCGGCAAAGAGGAGAAAAGAAAAAACGCCCGCCGCCGGAGCGGCGAGACTAGAAGGAGAAAGCGTAGAAGTGCTGAGGGATCGGCAAGGAAGAGACTGGAAAAAGAAAAGCCGCTGCAGAATGCAAAATGGCCAAACCAGTAAGTAGAAGAAACTTTATCCCAAGGGCAAGGGACGAGCAAGCAGAGAAGACCCGCCGCACGCCGAGGTGAGCAGAGGGCAAAACGCTGGGAGAGCGCAAGAACCAGAGCCACTGGAGCGAGAACCAGCAATAGGTTGAAACGCAGCGACTGCCGGGCTTGAAGGGCAGATAAACTTCCGGCAGTGCTGTGAGTGGCCATGAATCAATACCAGACACAAAGAAGGGACTACACTGCTCTACCTGCCGGTTAGCCTCCAACGTGGAAGGAGCCGCCAGCCGCGGTAGCGATTGCGGATGACACAGAATCCTAGCAAAGCCAACACTAGTATTGCTCACAGTGTTTTGAAGGCATTTGCCATCCAGGTTGGAACCCATGAGAACAGAGACCAAAAACAATCTTCATCTTCGGCTTCATCTACTTCTTCCTCCATTTTTGTATGCAGGATCGACAGCATAGCTATTGCTTTTGTCAAGGTTCCCTTTTCTCCATAATGGGCAGCTTGGACTTAGAGCAAAAAGGCCCAATCTTGGCTCACACACCTCCTTCCATTGTTGTAATTAAGTAATGGACATGCCTGTTTAGGAGGGGCATATGTCTGATGGCCTTCAGTTCTTCTCTAATCACTTTAATTGTTGTGTTGATTGTCTGTGGGAGATCCCACCTGGTTATCTGCAACCACTTGGCATTCACTGCAGTCTGAATTCCTGGCATGAACATAGCTTTAATGATCACTGCTGTTCTACTGAACAATGTGTGCTCATCTGGAATGTCGTGACGTGCTTCTATTGATTTTGTCGAAAACTAGTTCTCTCTATTCTGTCTGGAGAGGTTGAGCAACCTCTTCTTCCTTTGGTGTGCACCTATCTTCGGAAAGCTGTCTATGTGGAGATCACTTTGAGGGATCACCAACGCATGAACATGTATCATAACTATAGAACATATTCCTTCCCAACTTTTAGGTAGCTTCATGTAGGCTTTGGAGCCACAGGCACAATAGTGGTCCATTATTTTCCTCTTGTCATACATGCTGCTAGATGGCTGAGCCACTAAGCTTAATGTAAAGGTATTTCTCTTGCAAGGAAAGTTCTGGCTGTGCTCATGGCATAACTGATGAGAGAACATACATATCCTGGCTGAAACTGTACTGGTTACCTGGCCACAATCTGATCTCATGCCCAGGTCCCCTCCCCTGCCAGTAACACTCCTGCACTGCCTCCTGGAAACCCCAGAACTTGGGGACTATTTTATTTTTTTCTGTATCCCTCCAGTCCCACTATCAACACTTGACACCTGATGTCAGCACTTTCCCTTGCACTTGCCACCAGCTGGTCGCACATTTTACTTATTGTTTATTTATTCTATTGTCCCATGTACTGCACTGTCCCCTCCCCCTTCCCCCTGCACTTTTCCTCTTCCCCCTTCCCATGCACTTTCGTGATTGGAATGACTCCTGGCCTAGTAGGATCGTTGTCTCTGTCTTCCCTCTGTTCCCCATCCCATGCCTCGTCGTGCCTTGAAACACTTGTGTATAGGTGCATTATGAATGCAATATGATATCATATCAACTCTCACATGACGTTTCATCCCCACCTAACTCATGTGTTGATACCACATGTTATTATTTGAATGGCCATGTATTGTCTTTATATCATGATGATCTTCATCAACATCCCTCTTTACTCTGTTAATTGGTTTGGTGATCCCAGGGAAAATATCACTTGTGCTTTTTTAGGGATAGAAATAGATGTTTCATTGCTAAACACTCCATTTCCATTATGGAACTTCATTTGGCAAAATGTTATAAGCATGAGAAAGTAAAGAGAACACGTTGTGCAAAATGTTACTACAAGAAGTATTGCAAGAATATCCATTTGTCAAATTACATCCTGTGCTATAGGCAGTCTTTTTGCTAGCAATGTCTATCTTATATGATGGAAGATTCCCATTTTCTTTAATTGAACATGTAATTTCTGTCACTTTTTAAAACACACTTTTTTCTAAAAATAATTGTAATATGATTGCAATAATGATTCTTAAAATAATAAGACTGTTTTTAGGATTTCTGAAAAAGTGACAACATCAATGTGTCGTCTCATTAGAGCTGTATAAGATTGGAGTATGTATACAAAAACAGCATACAGAAATATGTTTAACGTAACAAGCATGCATAAAGTGTCATGTGCAATCTTCATACTCTTTGTTGATCAATGCATTGTCTCTTTTAACCTAACTGGTTCATGTTTTGTTGAACACTACAGAGTAGTGTTCGCTTCCCTTCAAACTTGGGAATAACTGGAAGTTAAAGTTGTTTTTTCTCCATCTGTTCTTTGTTGGAACTTGGTAGCCAATATGGCCCACATTCACAGAACTTCTTCTCTTGCTTCACTGTCAGCGGGCGCCAGAGGGGTGAGGGTCTCTCCTTTATAAAGCTTTATGTCATTCAAGTGCAGCCAAGCTCTTCTTCCTTCGAGTTTGATAGCAGTAGGAGTGACCCCTTCTACAAGGTACTGTCCCTGGGTTTATTACAAGTGCATAAATAACTCCTTATAAACAGTTGGTCCCCTGGGTACAAACTGGGTTGCTATAGCAAACCTATAGGATCAATTGTTTGGCTGTCTTCATAAATCTTCTTTCACCCTCTCCTCTGATTTTTGACCTTTTGAGAAATAAAAGAAACACTAGCAGTCATATTTGTAAAATAATCATGCATCTCATCCCCTAATGTTTTTGCTACACTATTGGCATGCACTTTTATTTGAGTGTGAGGAGTGAGGGGCAATTTCATGCAGCGTCCAGTAACCAACTCATGAGGAGTCAGGTGGTGATCTGAGCCAGGCTGGTTTCTCAGGGAAAATTATGCAAGGGGTAGGCAGCGTAGCCATCCCTTCTTCAAACTTATTTTAATCTTGGCTATCCTTTCTTTAAGAAGTCCATTTAATCTTTCACAAACACCATTCACCTGTGGGTGATAGGCAGATGAAAACCTGTGCTTAATGCTTGATATAGGAATTATCTTTTTGAACATCTCATTTACAAAATGCGGCCCATTATCAGACGGCAGGGTACACCCCATCTAGAAAACACCTCCCATATGAGAAACTTCGGCACCACATGTGGCATCAGTGTACGTACATGGATCTGCCTCAATCCATCTGGAAAAGGGACACACTTCCACCAACATGCATCTGTAGCCATTGCATATCTGCAACATATCCACATAATCTATTTGCAGAAGCTGAATGGGACCATTGGGTCTGGGTATTGTGCTTCTTACTGTTTGCAAGGTGTGTCCTGCTTTGAACATCTGCCAGACAATGCAGTTCACAATAAACTGTGCAATCTGCTCAACAAATTTGGTGAAAACAAGTCTTCTACAATCATGGCAGCAGGACTCTTTCTGGTTGTGTGCACAGGGTAGTGAAGCTGTTCCAACCCCACCGTCAATAGTGCTAGAGGCATAACTTCCTGTGATATCTTGTCTACATATAGCCTCAGTGGGGGATAAATATCACCCCGTCTGTCTCTTCCATAAATCCATGCTCTCAACCTTGTAGCTCAAATAACTGTACAATGAATAACGTATCAAAACCTTCCTTTATGAACATGCAGCATTCAGACATTTGCTTAACATCTTCTAATTCAAAATTAGAAATATTTGGAAAATATGCTGCTCTTTCGGCTTCAACTTCTGCAGCTTCGTTACCATGAGAAGTCATGTGTGCCACTTTGTGTATGGGCTTCGCATTTCACCATGGTGATAGCCAATGTGAGCTTTAATACTTTAATAAGTTTGTCCAATAACGGTGCATGTTGCATTAGTGTGCCGTCTGCACAGAGGAAATCACTCCTTTTCCAGCGTGACAACCCTGCATGAACGGTTGACGTCGCTTAGGCAGAGTCAGAGTACACTGTCACTTCTTCATCCTCATATCTCTGGAGCGTGGTGATAAACACCAATAATTCTGCATCCTGTGCTGAGCAGTGTGAAGGCAATCTTGCACTCTCCAAATTCACCATTCTTTTTTAACTTCACTACTGCTGATGGAGTATGCCTTTCTCTTGTCGTTTGGTCATTTTTTGAATAAATACAATTTCGCCCCTCTGAAAACATTTTCTCTAATAAGGAGAATATCGTCATAGAACTCAGTGTACATTGTGCAGTCATGTGCAGTCATGTCTGGTGCTGGGGCCAAATACTTGCAGGCCAAATTCACTCTCTATCTACCCACTAGTGTCCTTCACTCTCAAGGGTCCTGCCAACTGTCGGTACCTCGCTTTAGATCGGTTCGCAAAGGTGGCCATGCCTTCTCGATAGCAGCGGCTAAAGAATGGAACAATCTGCCTCTATCCCTGCACGGGACCATTGACCATCTCACCTTCCGGCGCAACTTGAAAACGTTACTATTTTAAACCATGCTCCTAGCCTTCAGCTAGCTTTTCTGCTCCTCTTCTCTCCCAGTGCCATGATACCTGCGGGTCGGCATGCGCTTTATAAATCCAATAACATAACATAACATGTACATAGTCTTCTTTCACTAAAGGTTCTGCTATGAATGTTGCTTGATTCAATACCCTACTTCTAACAATTTTGATTGCTGGGTTCAAAATAAGGAATGCACAACAAATAGTGTCATTGAACACCCCATTGTAATTCATGCAGGTTTTTCAATTGCAAAAGTAGCAGCAGCTAACTCTTGTTTGCAAGGGTGATGTCCTTCCATTACTGGATCTAAAATCCCACTATAGTAAGCTAGTGGGTTATGTCCATGTCCTAATGTCATTTTCTGTGTAAGTACTGCTGTCCTCACTTCTTCATTTGAATGTGAGAATATATACAATATGGATCTGACATTACAAATCTATCCAGCTAATAGTTAATAGTGCCTTATATTTAGACAATAACTGCCTTCGTCGGTGCTTGTCCATGTATGTGCATGTGAATATATTTGCATGAGAGAGCCTTCCCAGTGCCCCTCCTCCCCTCTACCCTAGAACATTATAGTGCCTTAAAGAGGTCTTGCCTAACTCTAAAACACTTGGGGGTTCGGGAAGTTACTGGTTCCGTCCCAACATTCCCCCCTTTTGTTCCTTCTACAGTAAGAAACTCATCCCCACCCGACATATCTACAACCACCAAAATATCAATTTAAGTTTTGCTGTTTATTGTATGGCAAGGTGCATTAGAACCCCCAATTGATACCATCATCTTTGCACTGCTAGGTACTAAATTAACACAACATCGGAGACCCAATCGGTACATGCAGAAGAGGACCAAGAAGAACATGATAACAGGCACCAGTATTTTCACTGCTGCCCTGAGCCATGATGGGACCCAATCAAAGGCAAGCAATAGCCAATCCGTGTTCTGAGCTCCACCTTCTTTCTAAATTTGAACACCTAGATTGCGCACTGCCTCGATGATGTGGGATAGTGACCCATTCTCTGCATCCTCAGGGGCTACAAAAGTGTAGCAGCTGCTTCCCAACTTTTTACACACTCCTTCTACTATGGCTGTAGCTGGACTAGCTCCCATTGGATGAGCACCCCCTTGGCGTTAGCAGCTGCTTGTACCCCAGGAGCCAGAAAAGATGAAAATAAAGTCTCTGCTGAGCTAAAATGTCTATACTCATTAGTTATTCCTCTGAGCTTCTTTCTTCTCAGCTGTTAAAATCATTCTTTTTTAGGAGCATACAGCAGTTTTGTATCATCTGCAAGTCTCTCTCTGCTTCTTTAGGTGCTGTAGTGGCTGTTGGCACCTTGACAGGCATTTCTTTTCCCTTCAGGTATTCTTCCAGAATTACTAGTAGTACTGAGTGCCGGGTGGACAGTGAACACTTGCCCCTCCAGTATGATAGGAGGTGTAAGTGGGCTTTCCGGCCACAAACCCAGTAGTAATCCATCACCACTGCCGTATCTTTCATCATATCAGGGATCACAAAAGTGTAGTTGCACTGTGTGTTTGCGCCAACAGGAACTGTTCCTTCATTGCTAAGACAAAGTTCAAAGACCATGGCTCTATGTATTCCCACTGGCTTCTCCATTGTTGGAATCCATGTCAGCCTTGTGATGTATTGGGACCATATTTGCACACATATAGGGCCTCATTACGAGTCCGGCGGTAACTGCGGCAGTAAAACCGCCTGGTTACCGCCGGACTCATATTACCATTCCGCCTCCGTGATTCCCGGAATTACCGGGGCATTACAACCCCGGTTTTCCAGGAATCACGGAGGCGGAATGGTGTAAATCCCCATTCCCATTGAGTCCCATGGGACTCAATGGGAATCGGGATCATGGAAACACCGGCAGCATCTCATAATGCTGCCGGTGTTTCCTCGTCCGCCTGCATTCGGGAGGTGTTAAACCCGCCAGGTCAGACCTGGCGGGAACATCACCTCCCGCCTGCAGCAGTCGGGATCAGGCAGTCCGGAAACAACGGTGGCGGCGGGTTTACCGCCACCGTTATTTCCGGACCGCCAGGGTCGTAAGGAGGCCCGTAGTCTCTACTTGGGCTATTATTTCTTTGCTGTACTCCATAAATCCATCTGCCTGGCATGTCACTTTGGTGCCCTGCCATTTGTTGTTCACATGTGAGTGACCTCCCAAGGACAAATATGGTGCTTGTAGACACACGCTGTATTTCGTACTGCCATTTCATAGAGCTGGGCCTAGATCAATGCTCCTTATCTGCATGCTGTATGGCTCGAATGTGTCCTTTATCCTACATAGTGCAAGATGTACCAAACATTTTGCCTCTATAATTGGGACTGAACGTGGTACTAATACCGTAGGAGCCCCTGATGCATGCGGGATGAATGCACAAACTTAACAGCTTTAATTCATCACATTCTTCCCTACAGTACACATATCAGAGTACCAGCTATTAGACAAATCTGAAGGCTGAATGTCAGAAATGGCATCAAAGCCCAATCCCTTTTATAAATCATACATCATTCGAACTTCCTGTTTTATTAATCTAAGAAAATCTGTGGGGGTGGTTGGCAAAAAGAGAGACATTGTTTGATTCTAATTCATCATAGACATACTCATACTAACATTATTATCTTTTATATGCAACTGTCCATCCCCCTTTATATGGCCACTGCATATAACAGACATACCTTTATACCCTCCGAAAACCACGACTGGTGTCACATAAAACAATATAATAACAAGAAAGCATAATGCAGAATTCCTAGAATGAATTACATTCAGTTTAACATTAGCCCTACATAACAGAGAGGTTTTAACACATCAGTCAGGCATCATTGCTTATCCCTGGAGAGGAGAGAAAAGGTTACCAAGAAAGAGAGAAAGAAAAAAAGAGGGAGAGAGAGGGACAGAGAGGGGGAGAGAAGGAGAGAGAGTATTTAAAAAATATAAAAAAGAAAACAAGCAAAAATTTAAAAATTAAAAAAGAAAGAACCAACATAGAAAAATCAGGGGTGTACCACTGCACACCACCCCGGCATGGATTCTTTGCTAAATGTCTTCTTCATTGGTTATGTCCTTGATCCATTAATTGACCTTTGCAGGCTCTCAATGCCTCGATGAGAGCGACAATTTCTGCTGCCTGAGCTGAATAATTCATAGGTAATCTTTTCCTGATCAGAACTTCATGCTCACCCCTTTACAGGCACTCCTGCTGACCCTGTGTGTCTCCATCCTGTCTCCTGGTCAATTATTAATGACCCATCAACATATAGGCTATCTCCTTCTATCAGTGCATGATCCGTTCATCAGAGCTGGAAAATAAATACAACTCTTGTGTATAATCCGGAGTTGCTAAAACAGGGGCCATGCAAATAGCTTCCTTCAAGTCCTCAAATTGTCTATTCATTTGTTCAGTCCATTCCAATGTACTGTTTTTGTCTTCTGTCCTTCTATGAGACTTTGTAACAGTGACCTTGTATAGGCTGCATAGTCTAGTATCCATGCCATACAATAATTAGATAAGCCCAAAAACTGCTGCATTTCCTTGACAGTACTGGGCCTAGGGGTGGCGTGTACTGCAGCCGCCCTATCTAGTAGTATTTCTTTCCCATTTGCAGAATAAGTTGCCCCAAGTACAGTACTTCCTATTGGCAGTATTGTAGCTTCTTTTTATCTGCCTTGTACCCTTCGTGAGCCAGCAATTGCAATAATGTAATAGAATCCCTTGTGCACTGCTGTTCATTTTCATTACATAACATAATTGTGCTGGAACATATCACATGTCCACTTCAAAAAAATAAAGACAGGGTCACCACTGCCATCAGGGGGAACTGTACCTTCCTATACTGCACCATGATATCACAGGATATGCAGGTTTCCAAAATGATTTCCGCATTTTGCTCACTGTCCTCAAATAACTCCTCATCAGTCATTTCCTTCAATTTTACTGTCGTCTACACATAATATTGTGCATCACTTGCACCCATCCCAATCTGTTCTAATCAGGATTACTCTTTTGTCTGACACTACTAGTCCTTGTAATTCTAATGACAATATTGTCTCCGCCACCACTTCGGGTGTACCATGGGTCGGAAAATAAAATCTGTGGGCACTCGCCAACATTTTGTCGCAATTTAAGGCAGTGCTTTTGTGAGTACCTTGATGCCATAGACAAATATGTCAGAGACCACAGGAATTCCATAGACTACTGACTCCCTTGCCATTGCATTGATTATTACCATTGCTCAAGCAACATATAGCCCTGGAGTGGAACACACTACCCCTTGATTTGTGAATTATATAGTTACATTTAGTTTACTGAGCAGATCCCTACCCAACAAGTTAACAGGGAAACTATATGAATATTACTACGGGGCTCATTCTACCTTCCCTCACACTTTTATATCCAGCTCCTCGGTGTATGGAACCATAGAAATAGCCCCAGAGAATCCTTGTGTGTGAAGAGTTTTACCTGATAATGGAAAGTTCCCCTCCCTAATGCATGATTTAGTTTCTCCTGAATCTACCATGAATATAAATTGCTTGTTTCCAATGTCTGCCTCCACCAAGGGCTCCTTTCAGGGTGTGCAGTTGTCAATAGGATTGGACATGCAAGTGTTCTGTGTCGGCTGTCTAATCATAAAATGTATTTGTCTTGGGGAATGAAAAAGGGCTGCACTCAGCTATTGTAACTCCTTGTATCGGGGCACTGGTTCCCCCTGCCGTCTCATTAAACTGTAATTCCTCACCCTGCTGTGGTTGCTGTGCACATTGCCCTTGCCTGTAAACCCCATAAGGAACAGATTTTGTCCCCCTTGCCCAAATTGCAGGTCTCCCATTCCTTGAAGCCCTTTGAATCACTGCCTGGAGGTGATGGCCCATAATGAAATCCCATCCCAGGCCTGTTCCTGCATTCCATTGCGAATTCCCCCATCTCCAACAATGCCAGCACTGTGATGTTCCCAATGCAGCTCCCTGGGGCCCTATCCCCACAAAGCAACCTGTTCTTGCACCTCGAAATCCTCCTCTTCCCCTTGGTTCTCCTTCATACTGCCACTGTTGGTTTGGGGTACTGTCACCCCACCCCATTGCCGCAATTGTGGCATTGACAATCTGTTGAGTATCTCCTGTCATTTCCCCTTGAGCTGGTGCTGTCAACGGTGCTTGGACGACAAACTTATTTAGTTTCTTTTCCACTAGTTTTACCTCGTCCTTTTGCTGTTTCTGGGTGGTCTCCCTGTCCCGCTCCTTGATTCTCTTATAATGGTGGACTATTATACTTTGTATCTCTGCCCACCCTTTGGCTTCAACTCCCACAATGTTATTTAGTGCCTTATGGACCTCTTTTGGTAATCCCCTCTTAACGATAAAATAGAAAAATGGTACTGAATGGTCCCATTGCCCTCTTGTCTCAACTCTCCACATTTCCTGTAACCTAAGAATAAACCAAACTGGATCCTCACCATCACCCATTGTGCACTGCATTAAAGAATGTAAGTCAGGGGTATCTGGCTACATTTTTCATAGGGCATCTCATACCCTTGCCCTTACTTCATTAAAGACTCCATCATGTTCGTTATTTGCAAGAATTATCCCAGGGTACCCAGCCCTTAACTATATGTACCCAGCCTGGTCTCCAACTATGGCCACCAGTAAACTCTTAAGGTCTCCTAGTACTAAAGCTACCCCTGCTGTTTGTTTCTCAAATGTATAAATCCATTTAATGGCTCCGGCTGTAAGCTGGGGAGAGCTTTAATCAAATTATTTTTGTCCATTTGAGGCCATGGCTCATACTGCGTTATCCCTACTCCTTTATGCATAAGAGGCATCTGCATGTCTATTTTGTTTTCAACCCTTTTTTTTGTATTTTTCTGATCTTGTACTACCACCATTAAATCTGGTTGATTTCTCTGTCTATCCCTTCACACTGCCTCTTGTAGTGGGGATGGGTTGCTCGCCTACTCCTCTCCTTGATCTCTTTCTTGCCCTGCCTCTTCATTATTTCTGCCACCTTGATCTTCCCATTCATGTTCCTTTGCTGGTTCGACTTCTCGTCCGAGGACTGTCCATACCCTCTCCCGATCGTCTTTTTTGACACAAACATTTCTTATTGCCCCAGGGTTCAATCTAACTGCACCAGTACTCTTATATTTGGTGGTACTTCTTCAGGGTTTTTTAAGCTGACCAACCTTTCCCGCAACTCTCTTAACTCGTTCATACCTGCTTGTGAACCCCCTGGGTACACTGATGCTATGGACATGTCAGCACTTGTGGATGGGTTACATGGAGGTAGAGGTGCAAAAGCTCTTGCCCCCCCCCCAGTTGCTGATCCTGATAATCCTGTTGTCGACAAGTTATCTACCACTGGAGGCTCATAGATTGGATTTGTATACCCTACTGCAGGTTTAGGCATTACAGTGTATATCCCCTTACATTGGATCTCTTTTTTTTATCTTCCTGATGTTCCATATCCATGAATAATCACCATAGATCTAAAATCTATTTTCCTATTTGTAACTTCTTTCCCTTATATTTTGCTGCAAAATAAAGATGGACATTTTTTCTAGCATTCTTTTGTTATGGAGCCCTGCTCTGGCTTTGTTTTCAACACCCATTCTTTATGATATTTTTTCTATCCTGTCACAGTACAGTGGCAGGGTCCTATGCATGTGTCTTATTGGGTTTCTTCCCTCATAATGTTGTGCGCGTCACTGATGCTTCACTTACACCTTACTGCTATGCTGCACACGCTGCAGCGTGTTACACAAAAATACAGATCAACCCTGCCTTTTCCCCTACCCCCTTTTTTGCACAAGCACACACCACGACTCATCCACCTTCATTCTTTTTTACCACAAAAGACAGCAAGAGAAAATATGCAAAAACAATTAATTGACTACAATCCAGGCCCATTCCTTATAACTAGCCAATACTTATTTTGTCCTTATATCCTCGTAGTACCACCTTCTCAGCTTTTTTTACATGCTGAGGATCCCATTGCTTTTATCATCATAAAAGAATTCTGCGTGTCCTTACCTTCCCAAACTATTATGGCTGAGGATCCCTTACCTCTCAGTCTTTAGACGCTGAGGCTCCCTTTCTTTTCAGTCTTTATACACTGAGACTCCCTTCCTCCATTATAAAAAGTAGAACAATAGAAATACACAACAGTTTCAATACATAACCCACCTCCTATCCAATCTATACCTTAACACATCACCAAAAGTCCTTTTCAATCTATGTCATTGACCTTGTACTTCATCCATTCACAAAAACATACTGTCATATAAACATGTCCCCTTCTTGTTATCTCATACAAGAACATACTTACATGTGTATGTTCACCCGAGATTCCCTCCATTACAGGGTCCCAATAGTGGCCTGTTCTTTTCTCTGCAACCACACCAGCATCAGTAAGCAGAGAGGATTTCTTTCAAAATGGCTCCTTCTAAAACCACCCAGGAAACACATGTTTTCTTTGATTTCAGGGACCCGTCAATGTAGGCAGGCGTGGCTCTTTCCTGATGAAGTTGACCTGGGACCTTTCCCTAAAGTACGGGGGGACTGGGATCACATTGGGATAGTCTCCACTTGTAAGGGTGTCCCTAATTACGATCACATCAGAATAAATACGCCCCTATAGCGAAATAAGGCAAAAGAGCGATCTTGTAAGGATAACAAGTTTTATCTTACAAAATGAGGATGGTAGCAAAGGACACAGTCTTCTCCTGTCCCTCTTCCATTCCTTCCTGCTAAAGTGGTTTGAGGCAGGGGTTTATATAGGCCTGACTTGCTGTGGTGGCGTCACTGGATATGGATCATGGCTTAATACCAATCTGTCCTTTTTCCATAATAGGGATGCTCCAAAGCCTTCTTTCTTCCTTGTCAGCAGTTTTGTCAGAGCATGCTGTTTCTACATGTTGCTAGCTTATTCAAAAACACCTTGCAGCTCTGCAGACTTTTACAAACCTTGAGGCCTAGCCCAAGGAAAAACTAAACATGTGTATGTGTACAAACATTTTCCAGTCATTCTCTCCATATTCCATTCACCCTCCACACTTTACTCTTATAATTTGTCCCATTCTGCATTTTGTCGCACGGAACATGTAATTCCTATATTTAACCTACATGGACCCTTGACGGACAGTAGACAGCTGGTGATTCAGTTTGTGCTGCCAGTGCTGGCCATAGTGATAAACACTGCATGAGCACCTGTGGTCAATTTTTAGAATCCCATAGGCAGAATTCCTTTAGAGAAGGAGCTTGACTCCTCTATAGTAGTAAGATTTTATACTGCTTAGAATCTGTCATTACAAATCTATCAAGTTAATAGTTAATTGCGCCTTATATTTAGACAATAACTACGTCTTCATTGCTTGCCCATGTCTGTGTATGTGATTATATTTGAATGAGAAACCCTATCCTGTGTCCCCCTAGTCCATTATAGTGCCTTAAAGAGGTCTTGCCTAACTCTGAAGTGTTTGGGGGTTTGGGAAGATCCTGGTTCCTTACCAACATGTGTCCGGATAGTGTACTCTAAGCGACCTACATGTATCTGCTCTAAAATTGTTAAATGGTGCTCCATCAAGTGTTGTGTTTTGCACTTTCACTCTAGCATGTCCTGCTTGTCTCCAAATGTCATCAATTTTCTCCCCTAGAATGGCTGCTAGTAGGCCTTTTATGTCACCTATAGCTAACGTCATTCCTGCTGTCAGTCTTTCTTACTTATAAATCAATTTTCCCACACCTGCAGTCAAACAAGGTAATTTACATTTCAAATGTTCTTTATCCATTTGTAGCCACAGTATATATTGTGGTTGTCCTCCCCCTTTTTCTAACAATGGAAATTGTGTAAATCATGGTCTACAATCATACCCACCTATGCTTCTTGTCTTCCAGGTGGGGCTAGTGTCACCCGTTCGTCTTCATCCTGGCAGTGACCTTAATCTTCTTATATGTTGTCAGTTCTGGCATTTTTTCTTTTGGGTCCTCTAAATCTGACCACTTTACCCTTCTTTCTATGTTTGGATCTACTGAAAAGCCACATGTGCCCTCTCTTTGCACTCTCATTTTCTTCCCTTTCTTCATCTGACATCATTGTACCCCAACTGGTATGAATGTTGTTCCTTTCCTTGTCATCAAGTTCTAATTTTATGCTTGTCCATCATTATGTTATCTGATTTACCTCCTGTTTCCCTCAGTGGAGATCCTTCAATACCCTCTCTGGTCTCATATCCATCGTTCTCCCTCATTTGCCTATATAGATACCAAATCTTTTTCCATATACCTTCTGCCTCATGCTGATAAGCTCATGTCTGTGTTCTCAGTATTCCCTGCAGCTCCCTGTGGGGATGTTGTGACTCTCTCTCTTCTTCCCATCAGTCTTGTTCTTCAATTGGTATTATACTACTATTAACAATGTGGTCTACTTTTTCATCCCTTTGTCCCCTACACCTTCTCATTTCTTCTTCCCTCTTCTCATATCCCTTTTCTACACTTCCTCTCTTCTTCTTGGCAACCTATGTTCTTTCTATTTATGTGTTTTAATGTATTCACATTTCTTCGCCTCCATTCTCTGTTTCACTTTTTCTGCTCTTCATACATTCTTCATTCTTCCTTTTGCCTCCTCTCTTTTTCTTTCTCCTCTTTCTATGCACTCTCTTGTTCCTTTTCCTTCTTATCCCATAACGCTCTTTCTTCTCTTTCTTTGACATTGTCAATACCTTATCCATCTAATTTGAATAGTATCTGTCTTCCCAGCCACTTGTTCTGTACTATTGTCACTCACCTAGCTCTGTCTTTCTCTCCTTGTCGTCTCTTAGCTTTCTCCTCTATCTCTATAGGTCTGTCTCTTCTTTCATCATACTCTTTAAGTTAATCGCTTGTAGACATATATTTATGTTCTTTACTCTTGCTTTCCTCTATATTGTCTTCACTTCTAAAAGCGGGGGGTGCGTATGTCGGGTTACCATGCCCTCCCTTTGCTTTTAACTCATTTAGACGATAAAATCCCTGTTTGTCCTCAGTTGTGCTGTTGATTTCAGGAGGAGAAAGAGGAGCTGTGGAGCATCCACTCCTTCTCGGGTGAGTCTTCTCTCTTGCTCTGATACATTTTACATAGCTCTAAAACAGCTAACCTTTTCTGTAATTTCTTCCCTGAGTATGCAGCATGTAAGAATGTTGTCATGTGCTGCAATACAGTTTTCGATAGTTCACATTCTTGAGGCCAAGGCATGAACATTTTGTGACCCGTGCCTTTTACCCACTCAGCATATTTCCTAATTTTGGGTGTACTCCTCGTGTGAGACAGGAATGGTATCAAGAGATGAAACAGACATGTGAAACACAGTTTGAAAACCTTTGTTCTCAATGGCCATTATGGTAAAACACCCAACATACCCTAACTCTAAGATGGGAATGGCCCCTAATGGAAAGAAAGCTAAGGTAAGTCTAAGTCTGTCAGTCCAAAATAAAATTCTGTCTGTGTCAAAACCTATACTTGTCCTCACTTCTGCAGAATAATAGGTTGAATCTAAAAAGGGAAGTGATCCCAAGATCGTAGAGAAGTTGGAACAGGAAGAGAGAAGTTACAGATCAGGGGTGAGAAAACACAGGCATACTTTATATCAAAAGGACTCTGAAGACATGCTCCGCGTCGTGAGTGGGAAAAAATGCAGAGACTTTTGGACACTGATACGAGCAACTGGAGAAGAAACCTTTGAGAGAAACCTTTTGGACTGACAGTCTAAGTCTGTCAGTCCAAAATAAAATTCTGTCTGTGTCAAAACCTATACTTGTCCTCACTTCTGCAGAATAATAGGTTGAATCTAAAAAGGGAAGTGATCCCAAGATCGTAGAGAAGTTGGAACAGGAAGAGAGAAGTTACAGAGCAGGGGTGAGAAAACACAGGCATACTTTATATCAAAAGGACTCTGAAGACATGCTCCGCGTCGTGAGTGGGAAAAAATGCAGAGACTTTTGGACACTGATACGAGCAACTGGAGAAGAAACCTTTGAGAGTTGCAAAACGGTGTTGTAGAGGAAAGGTGGGCATCTCATTACAAGGAATTGTATAAATCAGAACTCTCCTGTGCCAACACTAACGCAAAAAAAGAGGGGAACTGGATGATGACATTCGTTATAGAGGAAATCGAGGTAAAAATAAAAAAACTGAACAACTCGCGGGCCGCCGGCCCAGACGGAATCACGAACTGGAACTGAAATGGAACCCTGAATCATGGGCACCCTTAATAAGTACAATATTCGAGGAAGCAGTAAAGGCCAGAGACATTCCATCATCTTGGAGAAAGGCCCATATTGTACCAATCTTTAAAACTGGATACAAAGCTGACCCACGCCAGTACCGACCTATCGCTTTACTTGACACGATTGGAAAATCTTTGCTTCAACAGCTTTGGAAAACCTACAAGGATGGATAAATCAAACAGAACATTTTGACCCATTACAAACAGGCTTCGTTAGAGGCCTGGGCACAACGGTCAACATCCTGCGAGTGAGCGCGTTGAAAGCAAAAGTAAAAGAAGGAAAACCACGGTTGTATTTAATATTCATTGACTTGGTTCAAGCCTTCGACTGGGTTGATCGTGAAATTCTTTGGAAAAAGCTAGAAAATCGATCTTGCCCAAATGCAATCTTGGGGCCAATAAAAGCTCTTTACTCCAAACTTCAATAATGGTCAGACTCAATAGATCGGGAGACCTATCAAGAGAAATACCTACTGCCCAGGGGGGTAAAACAGGGTTAACCCCTGGCACCGGCGCTCTACATCCTATACACATCGGACTTTATGGATACCCAGACTTCGATTGGAACGTTTCCTCCCTCGTTAGGAAACGAAAAAATTCCAAGAATAATCTATGCAGATGACATCATCTTAATAGATCAGACGCAAGTCAGCCTGCAGAGGCAGTTGGACAATCTACTTGCCTATCTGGAAATAAACAAATTAGAACTAAATAAATCAAAAACAAAAGTAATGTCATTTGATAAAGGAGGAAACACTAAAAAGAACATCAAGTTAATTGCAGATGGAACATGCCTGGAGAAAGTCACAAACTTTAAATACTTAGGAATCATACTCAATAATAGCAAGGTTGAACTACCGATGAAGAAACATCTGTATAACAAACTCAAACCCTTGATCAGCCAGTCGAAAATGATCAACCGAAAGTTTGGCCGTTTTTCAGCTCTTCCCACTGTGAATTTCTATAAGGCTAAAGTCCTTCCATTAGTAATTTCTGCAATACCATCAAACTTATGGCTAAAACTTGAAGGACATTTTTGGCGGAAAGTTTTAAACCTACCAAAATCGACCCCGATGGTTGCAATAAGGAGAGAATTAAGCCTAAGCTCGATGAAAATCCTTGTGGAACGAAAATCCTTGATGCTATTCAGAAAGGTTATCAATCCATCTGCAAAACCCACTCTGAAAATCATCAAAAAAGAAATGGATAAAGAACAAAATGGGATGTTACTCACATGGAGGTCTCGAAACCGCCTGTTGCTTGAAAAAATCGGAAGCACGGAAGAGGAATTGATATCTAATCCTTCAAAGATAAATGCAAAGCTATTGGAAATGGACTGGATCGAGACAGGTGATCTAGCAAATCAGTGCAAATTGCTTGAAGAGCTTCCATGGAATCCAAAAAAACTAAATGAGGTGATACCTTATTTAGTAAAATGTCCTGACCAACGAACTAGGCAAGCCTTCCTGCATATCAGACTGAACCTGATAAACACAAATGAAATCCTGGTTATAAGAGGGAAAACTGTATCAAAAAAATGTAGATTCTGTATTTCCCTCACCCAAGTGGAGACACCATGGCATCTACTACTTGAATGTATGGGCTTGGAGAAGACTAGACTCATCTGGTTAGGCCACTTCTTCAAGGACATCTGCGTTTACAGTGAGGACGTTTGGTGGGCGCGCCTACTGAGTGGTGAAAAGACCAGCTGGGTGATAGCCGTGGTGGGCTTCTTTGGTCAACTGGGTTTAGATGAGCAACCTGAAGAGCCCTTGGAGACCATACAAGAAGCCTCATGAACAATTGGCTACCAGCATCTTTGATCGATTTCTCCTGGAGGACTGTCTGAAGTTTTGTTTCATTTTGTTTTATTTTGTTTCTTCTTTCCTTATTCTTCTGTCATTTCGGAGCTTTTTCTTCTTGTCTTCACTTCCACTTTCTTTCCTCTTCTCTGTTCTTTTCATTTGCCTACTGCACTTCATCTCTTTTGTAAAAATTGTTTTGTACAATAAAAAAAAAATAGGTTGAATGGGATTTGGTCAAATCCATATTGTTCAAAATAAAGTTAATGTGACAATGGAGCCTTTCTTCAGCTCCCTTCCCCAAGTTTAAGGCACTCAGGTTTATAAAGTTCCACAAGTCTCTCAGGTTTCACTTGGCAAAGGAAAATTCACTTGGAACAATGTTCACTTGGCAAAAAACTCACTTGGCAAAAGAAGTTCAATGAACATTTTCTGGGTAAATCCATTAGACTTCTCCGGGTCTCCTTTCTGTGAACCCAGGAGCCCTTTAGATCATCCAGCTCCACCCATTACAGGTTGCGCAACTGTATGCCTTATCCTTTATAGAGTTCTATTTTCCTTATACCGGGGTCTCTGGGGCCAACCTTAATCAATCTCCTGCCTGGTGGCCACCCCAATGCTTTTCCAACACTCTTTGCTTATTCTGGGGTCTCTGCTGCCAGCCTGGATCAATCTCCCGCCTGGTGGCCACCCCAATGCTGATCCTGGGTTCTCTGTGGCCAGCCTGGATCAATCTCCCACCTGGTGGACACCCTGATGCTTTTATAACACTCTTTGCTTATTTTGGGTTCTCTGCAGCCAGCCTGGATGAGTCTCCTGCCTGGTGGCCATCCCAATACTTTTCCAACACACTTTGTATGCTGTCAACACCTTTCTATCAGTTTTGGTAATTTTGCTCCCGCTTCATTTCTCGCACAGCTCCCCCTTTTTAGGATCTCAATTTCACTCACTTTTCATGTCCACGCACAGCTCTGCTCAATGCAGATACTTCCTTTCTTTGCAAAGAGTCATTTGAGAATGTGTAATCATATACACGACACTTCTGTCACTATGTATCCTTGTATTTCCATTTGTCCCTTTCATGCGATGCGGTGTCCAGTCAACTCGTCGAAAAAAAACTGGTCGACTGCAATTTGGTCGACGCAATTTGATCGAAAACCAAATGGTTGAATTTTTTTTTTTATTTATATATTTATTTTTCGGGTTTTCGTTTAGTTAAAAAAGGGGTTTTTAGAGAAAAAAAGGGGGTTGGGGGGGACCCCCCCAAAAAAAAAAAAAAAGGGTTAAAATAAAAAAAAAAAAAATTTCGACCATTTGGTTTTCGACCAAATTGGTTCGACCATTTGTCTGGTCGACCAATTTTTTTCGACGAAATGTCTGGCAACCATGCGATGCGTCTCCAGTCTTACATGTTTGGGCTCAATGTTGTATCTTGCTCGCTTACTTCAACACACACTGGGCTCTCGCTGCACTTTACTCACCGGTGGTGTTTTCTTCATTCTTGGGTTAATGTCCTTCTTATCTGAGGTCAGGACCTCCCCATCTGCCGCTCAGACACTCCTGGGTTCCTGTCTTGACCCAGGGGACCCATGTAACAAGGCATCAGCACGCCTCTCGGCTCCCTTCTTTGGACTTCTCTTCTTTGAAGGAAAAAGGGGTCTGTGGCCACGCTTCTCCTGGATGCTTCCTCACACAGACCCTCAGTGTCTCAGTGTTACTGTTTCTTCTAGCTGGTCCTGGGCAGCCAACTCGCTCTCTTTGCTTGTTGCTAGGGTTCCTTTTATACTCTCCTGAATACTTGATAGGCTGCAGGTTGGCATGGTTGATTTCAATTGCTTGAACCTGCCTGGCCTTGTTAGTAGGACATGGCCTGTGAAGATGTTAATGTGCCTCTATCTGCATCTTCTTTGTCCCAGTACCATAGTGGTGCTTCTCATAGGACATCTGTACTCCTCTTGATTTCCTCTTCTTAGTCACAGTACTTGAGTGATACTTGGGAAAAAGAAGATTGTGTGTATTAATACAATCTATGAAGGCTGAGGGTGGGTTGGGTAGGTCACTGTCAAGGAAGGGGGGATACCATGTTTCTGGTCTTGGGGTGTTCTTCGGATCGAAAATTGGCATTGGTTCTTTCACTCTGGTACCCTTTTATATTCTGATATTACTTTAATTAATTACACCAGAGCAATCAATTCAGTCAAGCACCCTCAAATCACTGGCCATTTGCCCAAACCCAATTCTCCAAACAATTTCCAAGCTTACACAACAACATTCTTTTTTCTTCTTTGTTGATGGTTCTATTGATTCTTACTCTCATGCTTTTATAATTGATAATCTAAGAATCTTATGTTACTCTATTTTTTCTCAACTGCTATAATCCTCATCTCACTGATTGGCACCAATCACTTGTTTTTTAGGGTCTGATACCCAGTCAACTGTGTTACTATCATTCTATAGTTTCACCCTACAACCTATATTATCACACCTAATAACTAATAAAAACATGTAAACTTTGTAGACTAATATTTTCACAGCCCCAAGCAAAATCCACACTATGATTTCTATGATTGTCATCCTTACAGTCTCTAGTAAACATATCTCATCTCTATTTTACTCCATTTTGGATTGCGTCACACATCCTTCCTTGGTTTAGCCATAGCAATCCCTTAAAATATACTCAGTTCTGGAGTTTATTGCAGTCCCTTCTATTCTCCTTGAGATTAGGAAACAAGGTAGTTCTTGTTTATCAAATCCTGTTTCGTTCCCCCACTAATATATACATACAATTTAATCCCTCCTCCTTTCCTTGCCACTTTTTATGCTTCTATTTATGTCTGTTACTCAGTTCGAGCCCACCGTTATCGACTTTTCTGCAACCGACCACTTTGCCTTCTGTCTGCAGAGCGGCAGGTCACCTGCCAACCGTCTCTGGTTACACATGTTTTTTCTCCCGCTCTCCACAGGAACCTCTGTCGTCTTCCGGCTGATGGTGGAAAACATCATGAAACTGAGAGTCTGGATCTTGAACCATCCTCTGCTACCAAAATGTGCAGTAGCACCTGCAGCGTATCAAGTGCTAGATGGGATTACCGCAATGACTAATTTCAGGCCGAAATAACCAGACAGTCTCAAAAAATATTGCAACGTACTCATTTGTTATCAGTTCAATAAAGTAGGGAAATCTGGCAAGCATAACAAATCACAGCTCACACACTCTCAAGTTTATTTCTGGTACACAAACGCTTTATACCTCAATGTACGTCAGCTATGACGTCAGCCTATGTGGCAAATAATAAAAACCTAGCTTGCAGAGGGTTAGGTTGAGGGAACATATATACCTATAGTATATGTAGGTGTTAGTAACATCATTGGCTGCCCCTTATCAAGTAGGCACGCCTCAAACTACCTCTAATTACGTATAATACAGATAATAGTATAATAGAAGCAGCGTATTGGCTTCTGCAACAGTGTATGGGCCGCCATCACATAGGCCATTCGGATTGGTTGGCACTGTCTTCCAACCTTGAACATTCAGCTTGTTAGCAACACGTAACCAAAACGCAACCAAGGTACGGGGAACAACGTCAGACAACAGCCCCCTTGGCCAGTTAGCCTACCATCTCTTATCAGTTAGGTCCTAAACCAAGGCCTCTTCTTTGTAGTTGACCTTGTTGACTGTTCTCTTCTACAGAACTTTAAAGGAAGTGAATGTCAGGTCCTGACCCAGTCTTGCACAGAGGCAGCATGAACACCTGCCTCCAAGTTGGGTCTTGATACCTGGCTTTAGCAAATAGCACAGGCCTCTGTAACCCACTGGAGAAAGAGGTGTAGGGTCCACTGGTTGGATGGGTTGGGGGTTTTGAGGGTAACATAGAAGAGGGTTAGGTAGAGGTTGTGGATGGGTAAGGGGTCTTCGGGTAAACATGCTCCTCGGCTTCTGCAGCCCCTCCTGGGTTTGGTGATCTCCGCCCTTGCATTCTTTGCATACTAGACATTCACACATTCAGCCAGATAGTTGCCAAAAAGCTTTTGCCTGGAGCTTCAAAATCAGAAACATTGTAGAGTTTGTAACTTGGGTGTATTCCTGGGTGCGCAACCAGAAACACTATGGAGCTTAACTGCACCAACATTGCTTCATGCCAGCTCAGGAGTGGGCTGCGCATAGCATCAACACTATTCAGTATGGCAAAATGTTTCTAAGAGTACTTTACATGTACTGCATTACACACAACATTAGAATGACAAGTACATTCTACTTAACTGCAGATTTCTTCCCACACTGCTACCATGTGAGTGAGTTTGTGTCAGCCTGGGAATGTCCTGAAGATTCCACTAGAAAAATAACAGAGAAATAATGAATATGTGCACTGGAAGCTGTCCGTTATGCTTCACAGTTTCATGCATTCAGTCGGTCGTCTAGCACAGCAACTTTTTTATGCTGCTACAATGAGTTTCTATTGTTTCTCAATGTGGTCACAACGTTCACCCAATTCCTGATCATGCGAAAATCATGCGGGTTAAGTCTCTCCCTGTTCAGCACACTTTGCAACTTTCCACGGACTGTACTTGGAATCCAATACATGCGCATGTTTGTTAGTAGCCACAAATAGAATGTGGGTTTCTGAACCTTCACTTATCGGTGAGCAGGACCTGCGGTTTTATCAGGCAATGGGAAGCCCTGCGCTGGTCTGCCTGAAGGACCTCCTTGCGCACACATCCGATCTCCTAAGAAGCCAGTAGTGCAAGCAGGACCTTTCGGGAGTGGTGCACGCATACGCACGTTCATGGGTGTGCTTCTAATTCTGCCAGCAGGCTCGTGCTTACATTGGCCTGTTGGGAATTGTAGTTCCTTAGGCTCCCAAGGCTCTTCCTTTAATAAACACAAAGAAGCCTTCTCAAGCACCTAATTCTGAGTCTTTTCCACTGTGATTTGCCAGCTTTAACATTCATCTCATTATTAATACTCCCAGCTAGATGATGTTTCCTGACAGTGAAGCTACATTGCTATCTTTTCTGGAGCATTATTCATATGCCTTGGTTTATGGTCTTGCACCACGTGTGAGGAGTCCATGATTTTGTCCATCTTATGCTTCTATTTAGTGCTATTTGATTCAATAATGCTATTACTCTCCTTGGCCTCTGGAGACTTGGTTGCTCTGCCTTGCATTGATTGTCCTATAATTGGCACTTTCAAATATTCACTCCTTTGCTTAATCTATGAGAAATATGTCTTACATGCATCGCTTATCCTCTTCAACTACTTTTGTGCTTTGCAATTGCTTTTTGCTGTTGCTTCCCTGATCCAAAGCCAAACAAATATTCTTTGTTCTTCCATAAATGTGTATTTCAGTGCCTGCCAGTTGTGCAGCCTTGGTCTCTATCCTTTGGGCTTCAAGGATTACTAATATACGAAACCGACGCCCATCTTTTCATCATGGCTGCATTACCTGCGCTATATTTCCTAGGTTTAGCAAGCTTCTATATGTCTCAACTGCCTTGCGTTTCTGCATTATACATCTGCATATCGCCTTACTTATCTTCTCAGTGTATATTATTTCTTCACATTTGCATGTATATTTACTTTGTTACTTCAGCCACATCTTCTTTCTGTGAGTTTTCATATATCGTTTCAGTGCACCCTGGTCTCTTCACTTCATGACTTCACTTTACACCTGTCAGACTTTACTTATAGTTCTGCTATTTCCAGTGGCATCTGCAGACTTCCTTCTACCACATCAGTTTGAAGATACATTTGGCATTGATGTCTGAGTGCACAACGTCTTTCATATCTTCAGTGCAGTATTGTGATGATACCAGGTGTCATGCTCAGTGCTTTCTTGCTGTTCTTCCGAGATGAAAAATGTGAGGGGTGGACTCCATGAGTGACGTGTACATCTTCTTCTATACAAATTACTGTGGCCCTCTTGGCTTCAAAAGAGGGATGAAACCCTCTTTTGGTTGATCATCTGATGACTTCACCAGAATGAACAAAGAAGAACTCAACCTTCGACCCAGGCTGAAGGTGCAGTCTGCCTTACATCTTCTGCCAGTGAAGGAAGGCCAGGATATCCAAAGAGGGAAGCAAGATCCCTCCCCTAAACTTCTCCCAGGGAATAGAGTGAAATACATAGCTCAGAGGACCCTCAAGCTGCTCCAGAATTGGTATCCTGCCAGCACACTGCATGCCCTAATAGGCTCTGCAGCAACCTTTCTGAATAGGAAGTGCCAGAAGGTCTCTGAATCTACAACCAAGGACAGGACAGCTGTCTGCAACACACTCCTCAGCTGTGGGCCGTCCACCTTACAGGATGTCACAAGCCTATTGAAGAAGCTGGTAGAAGTATATCAGCAAGCATCTACCGATGTCCCCTTAAGGGACATTTTTCTTGAGCCAGTCGAGCTCCTTGATCAGAAACCAACAGCAACACTGACCGTTGTCAAGCTGCCATCACTTAAAGACATCTGAGACAACTCAAACCAGGGCTTCTGAACCGCTGATCTGCACTGAGACAATGATTCCTGACTCTAAGCAGCCATGTATGCCAGCCTGCAGCCATTCGTCCAGCTTTGCTCGCCGAACCATCTTGCGGACGGATACCCACAGCTGAATCATGTAATGAACTCTGTCACATAAGCCTGCAAAGTGCCCTTAAGCCAACTCGACCCTATCAGGCACCTCAAACACCTACAGCACAAGGTACATTGTGATTCTGTCCTATTGGTCCTTCCGAGAAGGCCCCTAGAGACGACATATTAAGACCCATTGCTCATTTTGTGCAGAAGCCAAGGCACCTTAAACTGTTGTGGTTATTAACCATACTGACTACCCTTCTGTCAGTATACAGAGTGAATCCCTTTTCCTTCTTTGAAACTGTCTGTTCTGTGTATTCCTTTACAAGATGGGTTGTACTTTGTAATGTTTTTAGACTGTCTGTTGTGATTAATAAAGCAGTTATTTTTAATACAACCATGACTAGACACTCCTTTTATCATTGGATAATAATGGTATTTTTGCTGTGTTGCAACTAACCAACGTTCCATGACCTTTCGGAGATAAGCCTGCTGTTCCATCCACATTACCAAAATTGGGCAAGGAGTTTTATAATTTGCTTGTTATTCCAATCTGTTCAGATCCCTTCTGTTGTATTACAAGTGTGGGACTGATTGATGGTTTAGATACCAATATTCACCCATGGACTACTGGTGCCCATGAAGTTGAGTTGTCACAATTGCGAAGGATGTGAAGTTGTGTTGTGAACCAAGAGGTGAGGTGCAATGTGGGAGCAGAGAGGTGGGGCAACTTGGAGTAAGTGGTGGTTGTGTTGTCACTTGGAAAGTTTTGGAGGGAACAGCGAGGTGGGACTGTTCAGAGTTTGAGTTGCTTTTGTGTTGCCACATTGGAATATTGGGTTAAGCAGGAGGAAAGGTTTTGAGTAAGAGAAGTATTATTAAGGAAAAGTGTGAAAAGGAGCTAAAACAGAGTGAGTGTGAATTCAAGTAAAATTTGATAAGTATTGGTAAATTGAACTTTGATGTGCCAAAATGGGAGACACTCCCATCATTCACCTGTGCAAAGCGTTACCCCCGGGACAAGGACACAATCTTTAAGTAACACACTCAATGGGTGTGGGACACTGCAAGCAAAATGTTTTTGCAATGGCCGCAGGAAGGCATTCACTCGAAGTCAGTACTGCAACACATGTGCACATACTTATACAGCGCTTATAAAGAAAAACAGTTACAGAATCGACTAGCCACTGTGGACAATGTATGGGGAAGAGATAGAGGAGCCACCCATGAAATAATGGATGCTTAATCAGCATGACAAAGGGGACATAGCACCCACTGCTCCTCCTGGTCATCCCCAGTGCAGTGATCCGTCTTCTGAAGCACAGGAATTATAGCTATTATGAGCATTAAAAACAGCAGATGTGTATACTAATCCCACATATGCGCCACCCACATACAGTAATGTAGACAATATAAGTGGTGAAAAAATAAACAAGTAAAGCCCAGGGTCCACACATGTGGAATATGACAAGTGTTGCAATTTGCAGGAAAAATTAACAGATGCTTAGGAGACGCTCCAGAGAGAGAGGAAGGATGAGATGGCGATTGTGCCAAATGAATGGTTATGAGGACAGATAAAATGAAGTTAGAGAAAAGCAGGAGAATTAAGACACAGAGAAAAATGAACAGGGGAAGAGAGAAAGAGAGTGGAGGAGAGAGAAAGAAAGAAGGAATGAAGAAGATTGAGAAAGATAAAATAGTGAGAGGATGACAACAAAATGGAGAAGAGATGAGAAGAAAGAGAAAGAGATGAAGAAATGCAGATGAGAAATAGAAAAGCAAAAGTGGGACGACCTGGACAGAGAAAGACAACTGGAGATAGAAAGAAGCAGAGAATGGGAAAGGTAAGAAGTTGATGATATTATTAGGAGAGAGACTGGAGACAAGAACAGAAAGAAAGGCACTGCACGGAATTAAATGAGATTCTTAAAAAACACACTATTCCAGATATAGGAAAATAAGGGGCCATACGATGGTGAGTTGGTAACCTGCATAGGAGCGGGAGAGATGGCACTAGCAACATGATGGGGAGTAGAACTGGGTCTCCTCAAGATGGAGGGAGGAACATATTGGAGGAAGTGATGAGTGGAACATATGGGACGAGTGCCATGAGAAACTCGACTTTGAAGTAGGGAAGATGATGAAGGGGATGAACGTGATGATACCATGTTCGAAGATGAAGAAAGAGAGGAAAACAAAGAGGAGGAGGACAAATCGGCCCCTTCTATATGCATAGGTATAGGGAAAGAGATAGCATGGTTCGATCTGGAAGAACTGGTGAGGAGGCCAGAGTCTGTTGAATATCCCAGATGGCCAAAGGGGTGACCAAATAGTTTAGAAGTAAAAAGAACATGGGCCTTATCACAAGTTGGGTGGTAGCCCTTATTTGCAGCGGAAATGGGGTTACCACCACATTTAAGGGTCCGCCCAATCATGAGTATGGTGTGTTTTCAACCAGCTGAGTTCTGGGGGTAAACATGCCAGAAAAATGCTGATTTTTGGTGCAATTGCCGTGCAGTAATAACACCAGCTGTAATTGTGCCAACAACTCCCCATTGAGTCCAATTGACCCAATGAGGAATGGGGAATAATAATGACCCCCCAACCGATGATCTGACGGTACTACTGCCGCACGGGTGGTCGGTAACGCAAAAAAAGTTGGGTGGTATCCCTTTTGGGGTACCGACCAACTTGTGATGAGGCCCCATATGTAAACATACTAAGGCACTTACTGGGAGAGAAGAGAATTTGTATGACAGACGCTGTGACAAAAACAAATGGTGAGGCTGCACTCGGACAGAGAGCTGGGTTCATACAATTCACCTTATTAGAGAAAGTGTAGAACTGTCATAATAGATTCAGTGGTCACAAATGGACAAAAATAATTTAATTTGTAAATTGCCATCACTGACATCGGTGGGGGGGGGGTATATTTATGAATAAGAGAGAATGACAGCTGGGATGACCTTCCATTAGGTGACATAAAAAGGCTTGCTTATTAGGAGAGCAATCAGATGACATTTGGAAGCAGGCAGGCTATTCTGGAGTGACTGCACTATAAACCGACCATGATGGAGCACCCTTCAATGAGCTAACGTATGGAGAAAATGTAGGGTTCAGTACCCAGACTCATCAGATATGAGCACCATTATAACTCATAAAATGAGAGCAGATGAAGATATGATGGCCTATATTCAGGATATTAAGGGAAAGTGGAGGATAGAAACCAGAGAACCATGGGACAAAATATCCATATATTTGATCACATTGTTTGCCAGGGACTTTCTGAGGAAGTGCAAATACAATTGAAAAAGATTGTGGAAATGGGAGCCAAGCCACAGGCTGAGATTCAACTGACAATTGTCCACCATTGTCGGGTAAAGCAAGAGAAAGACAGGAAGAAAATTAAGGACAGGAAGATTGAGGAAGCAAAATAAGTTCAGAAAAAAACTGTTATGGGGAATGTTTTAACACACAAGAGACACAGCAGTTACAGCCAGCAGTGAATGGAGATTGTTCAGGAAGGGGATAGTATAGTTATTTTCTGCAAGGATAAGGGTTTTCACCCAGGGGCAGATCGTTTAGATTTCAAGCTCCACCAGGAGGAGGGTTCAATGGGGAGCAACCTAGATATGGGGGCCAGACACTGCAATGTTGGACATATGGGAAGATGGGATACATTTCACACCAATGCAGAAGCAGGGGACGGATGCAACTGGATTTTCAAGCAGCTTATCCAAGTGGGGAAACAGCATAGCCCCCATCATATAATGCAGAGACACCTGCCCATGCAGTATCAGACACAAGCTCCAGAAATACAGCCCATACAGCAAGGAATACCACCCCAAGCACAACAAACACCAATGCATACACAGCAACTCCAGGTGCAGATACAGCACAACAGAATGCAGCGACATCATGGAACGCAAACATATTGCCACAGGAATCCACATCTAGAATATTGTGTGTGACCATAGTGGGAGGGCATCCTTTCACCGGCACAGGACTGGACATACACCCACAATAGGACAGCCCACAGAAAGACTTGATGTGTTCCATCCTGTTCATCAAACCAGACCCACAAGTGGAACAGCAGATCAGGGTGACCATAGGTGACAAAACATTGTCTTTCCCATTAGAAATGAGGGTGACTTGATCCTGTGTTAAAAAAGGGGAAGTTTCCAATATCAGGCATTTCCATGAACGCAAAAGGATTTTCTGGGGCAACAGCTACAGTTTATTTTACAGACTCTTTACTTGTCACTATTGGAGAACACAACATATTCACACCATTGTTATATACCTGCAAGATACCAGTTTACACATTGGGGAGGGATTCAAGATTGTTTATTTAACTGTATGCAGGTTGGAAAAGTGACTAAACTAAAACTAAATCTAAGATGGGGCAAATTTCAACCATCAAATAAAAATAAGGCAGTCCTTGTGGTGTAATGTCAAAATAAAGGGGTCTATACTAAGAAAAACCTATTGCCAATTCTTTACGCTAAATATAAAAGAGGTGGGATTGTTTTCAAGAAAAGAAAGAAGTGTTCACAAAATAATATGTCAGTATACAGTAGTCAGGGTCTTCCTTCCCCATTTTTTGAGCATGAAATAGGTGGAACCTCTGAGCACAGCACACTTCTAGAGCTTTCCCATCATGAGATGACAGTTCAGTTCTTAGCTTATCGGAAGCCTCGATGGCCAAGTCGCTTTTAGTTAAAAGTCTCTTGTCTTCGAGGGTCAGTAAATAACAAACCAAAAAGTTACTTTTATGTGATATTTGGGTGATAGTATCTCACCCCTGGGTTCACCTCTTTCGGGTGCTGAGCGTTCTCGATTGTCAGCCTTCCTCCACTGTGTTCACCATGGCTCTTGATTAGGATGCATATGGTTCACTCCTGGTTCCCCCTTTTCGGGGCACCGACCCTTTTTTCCTCGTGATGTTGGGTGATAGTTTTTACCCCCCGGGATGTACCTTTTCTGGGCTTGGATCCCAAAACAATTCTTCTCAATATCAGGGCCTTTGGTGGTTTCTTCTCCTGGTTCCGAGGGCCTGATAGATTTTAAAAACAACCCAAAACAAAAGTTCCGTTCAGATTGCGCTTGAGGTGATGGATCAATTCCTGGGTCCCCCTATTCTGGGCGTAGACCCCTTTCAAACATCAAAAATGTTCCTTTCTCAATGAGCTTTGGGTGGTGTCTTTCCACCCCTGGATCTCCGTAACAATAGCAAAACAAGCCTTTATATGGAGTGGACCAGGCGAGTGATAGGACATTTTTGAAATTAGTGGAAATCTTGATCCTGTTGGTGCTGCCTACTCATGTGTTTGGTAACACCCAAGGCTGGTGAGAGCTTGAAATATGCCACAAAGAAAAATTCCAAACACTGTGTGATAGGCGCTCCGCAATGTTTCTTTTATTTGTTGATTTTTTTTAAAATAAATTTTGCCCGTCTGTTTATTCAAATAGAAAGGAGAAAAAACAATAGTTGTTGTCCTCTACACGTGTTTCCCCACTTATATTCAGTGGTTCATCAGGAGGTGAGTATACATGTTTAGTTTATCAGCAGTGATTAAAGTACTTCTTAGTTGTAGATGGGATGATACATTTCCTGTGTTGCTTGATAACTGTATCTTAACATGAGCAGCAATGTTCCTTCATTAATTGTCATGGGCAGTCCCTGGATCTCCCTCGGTCGGGCTCAGACCCCAAATACAAAGCTTCTTGCTTTCACAAATCTTCACCACCAATTCCTCATGGGCCTTTTAGTTCTCACCCCTTTTCATTAGCATCCCTCGGCTGGGTTCACGCTAGCTGATCTCCATGAAACACAGTTTGTGTGCTATTTTTCAAAATGCAGGAATCACTTCCCTTAGCTTTTCCTACAGTTCTTTGGTCAAAGGTTTTTGACTGCACATGGATTTTGCTTGACCTACTGTATGACCACTTTGAACTATCTCGGTGGATCTCCTACAGCCTTCTGTTATCTGTAATTTTACTCAACAGGTGATTGACCAGAGTCTCTCAAGTCAGCACCCATGTGGTGCCAGATCCCTCTGCAGCTGGTTTTCCCTTTTACAATTAACAATTCTTTGAACTTTCTTCAAATGGACACTTTGTGACTTTCATTCAACACAGTTCGGTTCTTATTGGCTTTCCCCTTGACTCACCCGATGTGATGAACCACTTGACTTTCCTTGTATCTAGAGTCAAGGCCGGTACCACAGTAGCAGGAGCTTCCCTCAGTCCTGCTTATCGGCGTAGGCATGCTCCATGTACTGTCGGCACCTGCTGCAAAACACTTGGGCTATTGTCCTATGTCTTACGATTACTTCTGTAGAGGTTTTGCGGGTCTGCCTTGAAAAGGGTAAGGTCATGACTCTCCTTGTTAGCCTCTCAATGTTTGCTTCCTTTCTCCTTCTCTTGAACTGCTGGGCCTGGATAGCTGTCTCTTCGTGCTGTCTGCCTTGCTCGTACTGTGCTCTTTTGCACTACCTTTTATCCCTGTTGGGAAAGGAAAAGGCTGTCAGGTATGTGTGATTTTGGTCAATTGCCTGACTTGCCCGACTCTGGCATTGGGACACATCAGCTGAATGGCTCTGGTGCTAGTCCATTGTCTTTCTTGTTGTGCGAAAGTGTTTGTGTAAGGAAAGGGGGGGGGTTGGAATGTCCTGCAGAAGATGATGGGGAAAAGGTGTGCAAAGAAGGGGGATACTGTGTCTCACCCATCAGTGTCCCACTTCCCCTCCCAGAGGACCCCCATCCAGGTGATCCTCCATCACTGGTCCACCTCCAGGAACTGGATCGAATAGCGATGGCCGTGTCTTAGCCAACTGGATGACAGATCCCCAGGGTTAGCCAGGGAGACACCTTCAGGTTTCTAACAAAGGGTAGATAATTACAATTGAATTAGAAATAGGAATTGTGAGGGAAGACAGAGTGATCTTACAGGAAGTTAAAGAGGAAGGGGTACATTGGAGAAAAGTGATAACTCTTGAGGAAGGGTGTAGATTGACTGACTTAACAGAGGAATATTTGTTTACAGATGACTATTCAGATGACAATGTGATGTTTAGTCTCACATGTCAGTTGAAAATTGAAAATAGAGAGATATCTCAGAGAATGTCACGAGGGAAATAGTTATTGTTTTTCTCCATGAAGATATGGCATACATACCAAGCACTTTGTGCACCAGCAGTCCTTATGATGTTGGTTTATTGAAAGGTGTGGGGGCAGCCAAAATTAAATTGAAGCATGGAGCTATTTTACCACAGGTGAGACAATACCCCATGTTTAAAGAAGCTGGTGAAGTGCGATATTGGATATTAGTGCCCTCACACTCCTCATGTTACACGGCTGTGTACCCAGTGAAAAAAGTGACAGGAGGGTCATGGAGATTTGTTCAGGACCTACGAATCCTGAACAATATTGTTGAGGCAGAGTTGCCATTGGTTCTGAACCAAGCCACAATATTGTGAAGCTAAATATTTTACAGTGATTTAAAGAATGCTTTATTTTTCATAACATTGCATACAGAGCCCAATATTTGACATTGTTCAATTACTGCAGAATTGAATTAAAACATACCTGGTTACATTGGGAATACTGTGAGTACCCCTCAGTCTTTAACAAAGTGCTGCAGATGGACTTAGGAAATGCACACCTTAACTGCATAGTAATATAATCTATAGACTTTGTAGTGTGCAGCAAAACAGAGTAAGAGTGCAAGGGAGACTCAATTAAGCTGATGAAAGTACTGGCAGAAAAAGGGTACAAAGTGGACAAGGAAAAAACACAATATTGCTCAGAGGAAGTACTTTATATAGGTCAGCTAATATCAAAAGAAGGAAGAAAAGTGACTCTTGAAAGACCAGAAGCAATTATGAAAACATTCAGACAAGAGACAATGGGACTCATCACAAGCTCGGTGATAACAGTGTCGGTAAAACCGGCAAGTTGATGCCAGACTTGCAAATTTTACCGGCGTATGACTTCCCAGTAACACGGGGGTATTCCGACCCCGGTGGCCAGAAAGTCAGGCAGCGGTAAATCTGTAAGTGTTGGAGTCCTATGTAGTCCCATAGGACTCCATGCGAATGGGGACCATGGAAGCACCACGGAAGCACCGGCACCGTTAATGAGGGTGCCGGTGCTTCTGAGAAACTCTGCGGGCGGGTGCTGTTCCACCTGCCAGGTCTGACCCTGGCGTGCGGGACAGCACCCGCCTGCAGAGTCGTGGTATTTCCAGACCGACACACTCATAATGAGGCCCAGTGAGAAGATTACTAGGTCTTTGCCATTACTGCAGTGCATGGGTTTTTGACTACAACACTTATGTCAAACCACATTTAAAAGGACTCTCAGAGAGAAAACAGTGGTATAGCCTGGACAGGCGAGATGACAGTTACCTTTGATGAATTGAAGTTAGCAATAAGCAAAGCTACGGTGTTAGGGATCCCCGATTAAAATGAAACATTATTTTAATGTTCCCATTCAAATGGAGTAGTGATGACAGCTGCCCTTGCACAAAAGACTACCACGGGGCACAAGCCACAAACATTCTACAGTGGTATCTTAGATCCAGTAATGAGAGGAAAGCATGCCTGTGAACAAGCATTGGCGGCAGTTACATTTGCAATTGAGAAATCGGCAAGCATAACTGTGGGATGCATAGTTACATTATATTTTGAGCATGCCCTATTTGCTATATTTGTAAAACCTAAAATGCATTGACCACACAGCCTCCAGTTACAAAGTAATTATATCCATCCCATCAATCAAAATTGTCAGGTGTCGAGTGGTTAATCCCACTAGATGCATAGCAGAACCAGTGAAGGAAGGAGACAATGTGCATGACTGCACTAAGTGCACTGAATACTATGATGAGATACCACATGTTAAAGAAAATGTCCTGGGGGGGAATTGTCTTCATTGACGGGGCATCATCAATAGATCACAGCACTGGTGAACAACACAGTGGGGCAACAGTAATAAAAGCTAAACTGAATGATAGCTTTGAGAGAGTGAAAAGTGTGAGATTGCCTATGCATTTCTGAGCACAAGCAGCTGAGTTGGTAGCGCTGATTTTGGCAGTTGAAACACATGAAGTAGAGGTCTTAGCAGTGTATTCTGACTCTACCTATATGATATCAACAGTGCAAGCAGGACTGTCATGTTGGAAAAGATATGGCCTCTTACGCACTGATGGCATGCCACTGTAGCATGCGCCGTTATTGGACAGGCTCATAGATGCCCTCAAATTCCAATCAGCCATCACCATGGTGAAGTGAACAGTGCACAGCAAAGGTTTGGATTTGATTTCTCGTGGCAACAAGGCCACCGAACTCGAAGCATAAAGAGCAGCATATTTTCCTGAAATATCTAACTTTGTGACTGCACTAAATAAATACACATGTGCATGCAACATTGTGATGAAGGAGGCTTTTAATACACTACCCATAGCACAGGTAACTGAATTATAGGGAAGAGCACCACCACAAGAGCGAGAATTATGGAAACCAAAGGGGTGCTCATTGTCCCCAACAATGTGGTGTAGAACACCACAAAGAAACCCGTCATGCCTCTAGGTCTGCTTAAAGTTGCATTAGACCAATTGCATCACCCAGCACACACATGAAGAGAGTGTCATGCAATACGGATTTCAGAGGAGTGGTTTGTCCCAAACTTGGCAGAACCCATTGCAGATTTTGTTGTAAACTGTTTGACATGTCAGAAGTTCACTGCTGGCCATACTTTGCAAACAGTGAGAGGAACAACACCAACTATGTAGATATGCTCCAAATTTTCAATGGCTGTAGATATATGCTAGAAGCCGTATGCCTCTTTTGCCAATGCATCGAAGCAGGTCAGTGCACACATCCAGATACTACATGTGCTACAAAGTTCCTCGTACGTGAGGAATTTCCAAGATGGGGAGTGTGCCTGGTGCTCCAGTTTGACAATGGACCACATTTTGTAAATGCAGTATTTGAGCACATCACAATCCTGTTGGGTATTAAGCATAAAGTCTTGTCCTCTTATCACCAAAAAGCAAATGGCATCTATGAACATCATAGGAAGGGATTGCCAAACTAAAAGAGACACTGGAAAAAAGATTGGCTCCATTTCCATCTTTTAGCTCTATTTGCATTACACAATCAGCCCGGCTCTGAACATCACCTGACTCCACATGAACTGGTGACGTCACGCCGAATGCACACATCTCTTGCTCCTCCAACTCGAGGATACTCTGATGTAGAGAATGGAACTACCGTGTTAGGGCAAGAAATCCATAATTATTTGATGCTGTGACAGAGTCTTCTAAATGTATATCTCAACAGCTTTGAGCACGGCAGGGGGAGTTGAAGAAGACTGATGAAGCAAACAAACAATTTGATCAAGAAACCATGCTCAAGCCATACGTTTTGTTTAAAAGAGACAAGGTACTTTTCAGAAACTTTACCAGACAGTGACACAAGCCCTGTTTTGATGGCCCATTCATAGTGGAAATGGTTACACAGACAGCAGTGAACCTCCAAAGAAGGCATGCCTGGCTGCACCTCTGTGATGTCAAACCCTACAAAGGATAGATATCCCTGACTTCCAAAATCAAGCACAAAGGTCAACGATGAGAACTAATCAGTAGCATGAAGAAATAAAATGTGAATACTTACACAATAAAATGAAAATAACAAATGTTACCTATAACAATTAGATTTTTCTTTGTTTTATCCTCTTTGATGAACACCTATCCCTTTTTAGGAGCATGGAATATCTGTCTCGCTGTATTATTGTTTAACATAAAAGCCTATTTTATTTTTGAAAGAAGCTTTCTTGCCATACAAACACAATTTCTTCTGTGAATACTTACTCCTCTAAGAGGCTTAAACGAACTTTCCTACGGTGAAAACAATGGGATTTTTTAATACTATTAGATATCCGTTTTCCGCACTGAGACGGATTAACACATTAGCAATTACATTTTGTAACCTTTATTTTATGATTGTTATGTCATTAAGATAATTTTTTTTTACAATGTAAAAAGTAAACAGAAATATAACTACTGTTACAATGACAAGTGTAATTGCAACAAATTAATTAAGCATGCAGGTGAAAAGTATGAAAAGAAGTGTGTTAGATGACTTTAAGTACCCAAGTAAGTATATGGCTGATTCTGTTCATATAAACAATAACATGTGGTACCAACACATGAGCCTAGTAGGGAGAGAGATGTCTGATGAGACCTGCTTTGTTTGCTCACATATCCTGTATGCCTTGACTGCCTCTAGATTATTTATACCTTAAGAAGTACCTGAACCCAGAGCACCTTGTTTGTTACATCTGGCACTGTGCCTGACAATCCACCATTATAAAATGTGTGAATTCAGCTGACTTCTTATATGTAGATAACTATATTAAGGAGAAACACATTTTTGATAATTTTGAAATGCTCCTGATAGATAAAGTATGGTGCTAAAATATATCCTGACAGGTCCAAAAACAGCAGAGGTCCAGATAGCACCTCGTGAACTATAAAAAAGCAGGGATGCCCAGGGACGGTAGATATGTCATTGTTTTAACAGACCACAATAGCAAATAAGTGGAAAAGAATTCTCCCGGGGGAATTGGTCGACCGAGTAGAGGGATGCAGACCAGAGGCAATAGTGTCTGCCTCCATAAATACCATAAGAAATGTAGAAAAAGTATGCCATGAAGAATGGAAAGAAACTGCCGAACTCTTAACATGGGTAGAGGATGAAGTGGGCTCCTTACCCATAATACGCAAACAAAATGCCTCATTGTCACGAATGTCGGTTATATTTTCTTCTTCTGATGAAATGTCGAGTTCTCCCCCTTCCCCCAACTCCTCACCTTCCTCTTTCTGCTTGATCTTTCCGTCCTTATGTCGTGGAGGCTTCTCTTTTTTCCTGTGAAGATAAGGACGCCCTCGATAGGATGCCACCGTGCCACTAAGATAGGGGCAACGGGGGTTATCCTACCGAGAACGCCTCACAGGGGGAAAAAAGCGGGAAGGCATAAAAAACCCCTAGGCATACAATTTCAGGTGGATGATCACAGGAGGTGAGTTCGCTGATGGGAGAGCAATCCGAAAAGCAGGCACAGAATCTGGTAAGCAGAGATACCAATCACGGTACCAAGGATAGAACTAAAGGCAGTCCGGTAAACAGGCACTGGTCTGGCAGGAGGTAGATCCAAAAATAGGCACAAGGGATATTCACAGGCAGTCCGATAGGCAGGCACAGGTCTGGCAAGAGGTAGATCCAAATAGGCACAAGGGATAATTCACAGGCAGTCCGATAGGCAGGCACAGGTCTGGCAGGAGGGAGATCCAATTGAGAGAAAAGGGATAATAAAGAAGGAAGAAGCTCGGAAGAAAAGGGAAAACAGTGAAAGGGGTAAGGAAGGGGTAAGAAGAGGCAAAAAGAAAAGGAAATAAGGAGAATAGAAGGCTAGGCAAGGACGAGGCAATGCACAAGGCAGAGAACAAGGGTGGAACACAGCTGTGTGGAAACAGCGAAACGAAAGGCAGAAAGGCAGGAAGATCACCAGGTACGGGAGTGGCAGCAACTCAGGAGGGAACCCGGAAACGTTGCAACGCGTGTGCGACCCGGAAGTGAAGTGATTTATACTTCCGGGTCACGATCGCGTACAACAACTAGAGCGGTAAGCGGAAGACGAGGAGTGGAATGCTACGGCGGACAGAACCGCCAGCGATTCCACTTCCGCCATCCCCGCCGCGGCATGACACTCATTAAGTTTTGAAAACAATGGCCAAGTGCAAGTTGGAAAATATGAAGGATGCACATGCATTATGGATATACCAGCTATGAATTTTGGCACCACTGTACTCATGGACCACTATTGGGCCTGTGGTTCAAAAGCCTTATGACAGCTCTCTGCAAACTGGGGTGGGTTGTGCTCTCTAGTGGTAATAGGTACACCAGCTATCATAATGCCTCAGAGTGAAGTACAGATTAGAAATTTCCCCTGAATCGATGTACACCTAAGAAACAATAGGTCCTTTACCCTTAAACATAGTAAAAGGGAAAACTATTTTTTGGCTACATCAGTAGAGGCCTATGACGACATACCATATTGACATATATTGTTCAGTAAGAATGCGCATTTTTAACATCCTTCTTTACTCCCAGTTTGCAAGCATCCACAAATGCAAAACAGTTGCAAATAACCAAATGGGAGTTATTGCAACTGTGAAAGGCTTTAATGCCATAAAGGAGGAGCTACAGGCCATCAGGCGTATGACCCTCCAGAACAAGTACATTCTTGATTTAATAATGTCCATGGAGTGAGGCACAAACATTGGTCCTTCTTGTTGCACATAAATACACCCTCCCACAAAGGGGAGAATGAAACCCTCAGAGAGGCCATAACCACCTTAACAGAATTGCATACAAAAATGGTGAAAGTTGGAAGAGATTGAAAAAATGACTGGTTTAGCTACCAGTTCTTCTGGATTTCCACCTGGCTAGCTAATGCATTCCAAATGTTAATAATACTGAGACTACTGGCTTTCTGTGTTCTAAGAATTCCAATAAACAGTTGCAAAAGGGCTGCAAAAAGAGCAGTTGGAATGAAAATATTAATAAATGTGCATGGTAACATACACAGGTATACCCAAACAGATGACACACGGCGTGCCAAAGCAACAGAAAGTACTATCACACTCCAGGATCAAATTTTACTTATACTCAGGACCCTTACAATTACACTGAGCATGTTTAATCTACAAAATTATGTGGATGTGTTGTGCTCCTCTGGCTTTATATTCTTTTCTCCAAAAGAAGTGTTCCACTTCTCCTTGAGGAGGAAGTGTTTTATTACAAATGAAGTGCAGCATGGCAATCCTCATCATCCAGACATTATTATTATTCATTGTGGAGGGAACAGTTTAGGACATGTTACCGGAATCTCACTGCAGTTTGCGATGAAGGAGGCACTTGCAAAAGTTATGGACATGTTTCCAAACTCCAGAGTAATTTTTTCTTGCAATGCGCAGAGACGGACTTGGCTTTTCTTTTCTTCATTTGGTCCGCAAATGGAGAAAGCGAGGTGCAATGTCAACAAGGCTGTTTGCGCCTTTTTGTGAGATCGTCCTTCCACAATGAAAATATTACATTTAGTATCACAAACATTTTTCTCAGAGATGGAATCCATATTACTGATGCTAGTACGCAGCTTTTTCTGTGAAATACCCAAAATGCTTTGCAGCCCTTTCTGGAAGTATAGGAAGCATTTTTTCAGTAGGTGTTGGCTTCTTCTACCCTTCCAAAAACAAACACCCCAAACAGGCTGTTTTCAGAGCCACCACTTTCTCCTGGAAAATAGTGCAATGTTTTTGAAAGTGCCACGTCCTACATTTTTTTTTAAAGTCTGCAGACTAGCGCACTGTCCGCGGATTTCTCAGAATGCCCAGGGCCCTGCACCATTTCATTGGCACTTCTATTTTTAAACTGTGAAAAGTGACTCTGAAAAGAGCCTTTTTTGGGTGGTTTTGTTGTTTTGTATTTTTTGAGATTTTTAGACATGACACATAAGGAAAGGAAGAAAAGGGAGGGTATGGAAGGGGCACCAACCACAGGGCACCAACCACAGGGATAAGAAAGGGCAAGTTAGGAGAGGAAGATGTTGGGTGGGCATCACTTAGGTAAGGGACACTCTTTCTCATACTCCTGAATAGAAGCCTCAAAAGCACTTCGATATTGCCCCCCCATGCAGACTACCGCGTCCCAGTACATGCACAATACAGTGACCCTCAAAAGGTAAGGCTCTGCCGTGTTGCGTATGGCCGGCGAGGCTGGTTCAGGGATCCACTGCCCTACAAGAGTGTCCCTTGTGGTGGCAGGAGCAGATACAGAGGATGTTGTAAAGGAACTCAACCTAATAATTTGTTCAAAGGGGACGACTCTCCAAACTGCTGCCTTGTGCTTCGACCTTAGGTGTCGCCACAGGGAGGTGGTCCCGTAGCTATACAGGCCAGGTTTGCTGCGACTGAGCACAGTTTGCACTCAGTGCAGCGCATCTTTTCTGCACATGCCTTGGGTACCCCTCCAACGGTTGTAAAGAGCCTCCACACCCAAGACTCACGCTGGTTGGCCATACTGAGGACTTCCACTTCCTCATCCTTGTCTTCCTATTGATCCCTCTCTACATCACCACGCCTGTTCCCATCCCGAGGCCCTTTGAGAGGTGGTGGTGGTGGAGGGGGTGGGGGTGGTGCTGAGGCAGTGGTAGCAGCAGTAGGAGCAGCCATGGTTGCCATCTGGAATAGTCCTCCAAAAGTAGCACAGCACCGCACAGCACAGCAGCAATACTAATTTCAGGAAACCAGCAATCTGGAGCAAAGCTCTGTACTGGTAGCCAAAAACAGAAATTCTGTGGAGTGGCATATTTTAGGGGCGCATGGCAGCGCTCCGCGTACAGCCGTGCGCTCCGCCGACAGTTCAGACCCCAAAGCAGGCTCAAAAAGCTCCAAAAAGCTTCCAGATCACCAGGGGCATGGGATGGGACCTGTGTAAGGGTGGAGTTTCACAGTAAAACACCTTGGATTGCCCAAAAAAGCATGTTTTTGGTGTTCGGGGGCCCAGACACTGCCCGCGGACAAGGGCCTACTCTGAGCCTGGGTGCGGTCAGATGGTAATGTCACAGATGTTCGCGAATGGGACGGGTGCCTGTAGAACACCGACTGCACAAGATACATTGTGCGCATGCGTACAGGTGTCCTACGGACAGGGTTGGGCTCCCCAGACTAATTAAAAGTGCAACACACATACACTGGACAGTTCTGGACAGGCGCGATGTTCGTAGGACAGCAAAGGTGGGATGCGCGTACGTGCATGTGTCCACCAGACAGGGGTGGGGTCTCCGGACTAATCAGGGGTCCGTCAAAACTTGCGGACATGTGGACAGGCACGGTGTTCTACGGACACCTCCATTTTGATTGCGGAGAGCCCAGAAGGGTGCAGTGTCCGTAGGATGGCTACATTTGAATTAATTATGGACATTCTGGACAGTCTCCTTGTTCGTAGAACATCGAAGGTGGGATGCACATGCGTCCTGGTGTCCGCTGGACTGGGGTAGGGTCCTCGAACTACTAAGTAAAGGTGCATCACAACTTTGCCGACATGCGGATAGGTGCAGTGTTCTACACCTCCATTTTGATTGTGGACAGCACGGACAGGTTAAGTGTCCGCAGGACAACACCATTTTGATTAATTACAGACAATCTGGACAGTGGCACTGTCCGCGGACTCGTAACAGGGATTTTAGCAAATAAAATACAGACACATACAGCAACAGTATACATATAACTTCATTTACGCACACAAATATACAAATTACGAAAGAGAAGGAGAAGCAGAAAAGGAGACATATACAGGTGAATTGGGGTTTTCTAGAGGTTGGGCATTAGGGGAGGAAGGGATTGATGTCCCATCGTACCATCTTTGGTTTTGGGGAATTTGTGGGGATGGTTGGCTGGGACAGAGAGAAGGGGTACAGTTGTAGGTGGGGTAGTGATATTCAATATTCTCCATGATATGTTTTTTTGCCAAAATCTTTTAAATCGGCAAAAATGTTCGTTAATTGATCAATTTTTTCTTCCAAACTCAGTAGATCATTTTGTACACTGTTATGTTGTTCCATATGCTCTGTATGTACTGTTATAGAAAAATGAATGTGTCAGGTACATGTGAAGAAATGTGTATTAATTGGCTTACTTTGCAAACTGCACTGTATACCAATAGTATCATCTCTTCACTCATTTCATCCTGAGGAAAGTTTTCTTCAAGCCACTCCAGGGTGCTAGCGATTTCTGTGCAAAAAAAAAAATGAAATTATTTTTTAGTGTAGCATACTGAACAAACTGCATTGTTATATGATTCAATGCAGTGCACTTAGCAATGTGTAGTTCATTTGTGCTGTTGGTGCTTTGCAGGTGTGCTGTTAACAGTTGGTTTGCATTTTCTGTCTAAAGCAGCAGTGAGATAATTCTGCTGGAGGCACAGGTCATTTTTGTTCCTGGTGTATTCCATTATGTTGCATACCCTATGCGATTCCCTATGTGATTTCATCAATGACATTTGTGATGTCATCTTTGATGTCATGGGTGTTAATCACAGCAATCCACGGTGGTGCTGCGAGTTATGGTTGCTCAGCTTACCATAACTGCCGATTTTTTGCAGTTTTTCAGTTTAACTTGTAGCCATCGTATAGACAGGTTGTTATTAGTCCAAAGTATTTTTATTTATTTTATTTATTTAGCCTTTTTAAAGCTCTAACACAGCCCGTGGGCATCGAGGCGCTGTTACAGGAATTGTTTTTTAAATTTTTTTAGTTGCGTAATTGTTTTTTTTTTTGTCTTAGATGCATATTTATAACGCGATAATTCATAGAATTCAGCGCACAAGTGGCGCACACGGCTGGCGCACAGTCTGCGCATGCGACAGTCTGCGCCAGCCGCATGCGCTGAAATCCATTTCCACGCACAGCGTATTCATGGATTTTAACATCCAAAACCAGCCGTGGTGCAGAGTGGTGCAGCGACCCTGCAGCAGCGCCAGTTATGCCCCCAAACCCTCCCCGTGCGCCATGCACAGTGCACAAATCCCGTACATGGCTCACAGGCCCCCAACCACGAAAACGCCTGTAAAACTCCCTGCGCACCACTCCAAATACATGTACACCCCGGCGCGGGGAGTTTCACACGTGAATGGCCCTGTGCGAGCGGGGTACATTTATAACTGGGGTTCGCGGGAAGTTTCACACGCGATTGGCTCTGTGCAAGCGGGGTACGTGTATTACTGGGGTTTGCGGGGAGTTTCACATGCGATTGGCCCTGTGCGAGCGGGGTACGTGTATTACTGGGGTTCGCGGGAAGTTTCACACGCGATTGGCCCTGTGCGAGCGGGGTACGTGTATTACTGGCGTTCGCGGGGAGTTTCACACGCGATTGGCCATGTGTGAGCGGCTTACGTGTATTACTGGGGTTCGCGGGGAGTTTCACACGCGATTGGCCCTGTGCGAGCGGGGTATGTGTATTATTTTGGTGCACGGGGAGTTTCACACGTGATTGGCCCTGTGTGAGCGGGGTACGTGTATTACTGGGGTTCGCGGGGAGTTTCACACGTGATTGGCCCTGTGCGAGCGGGGTACGTGTATTTCGGGGGTGCGCATGAAGTTTCACAAGTGATTTCGCTGACAGAGTGGGGTACATGTATTTTGGAGTGTGCATGAAGTTTCACACGCGATTTCGCTGTCAGAGCGGGGTACGTGTATCCAGTGGGGTGCGCGGGCAGTCCCACACATGAATTGGCAGTGTGGGTCCTCCCAGGTGTCCCCTCTACCCCCTCCACGGCCCTTGCAGGCAGCCCACACCACAGGGGACTACCCTGCACCCCTGGTCATGTCCCGCAGGCAGCCCATCCACCATGGGCATGCCCCAGAGCCAAGCCACATGTCACCTTGCACTAGAGATCACCAACTCATATCTCCCAGCACCCCCACCCACCCACCCATTGACGGGCACCTGCCAGCAGGCCCCCACTCATGTCCCCTTGCACCCCCACCCTACAGCAGTGAGGGGCACCTGCCAGCAGGCCCTCACTCATGTCCCCCTGCACCCTCACCCCCCAGCAGTGAGGGGCACCTGCCAGCAGGCCCCCACTCATGTCCCCCTGCACCCCCACCCCCAGCAATGAGGGGCACCTGCCAGCAGGCCCCCACTCATGTCCCCCTGCACCCCCACCCCCCAGCAGTGAGGGGCACCTGCCAGCAGGCCCCCACTCATGTCCCCCTGCACCCCCACTCTACAGCAGTGAGGGGCACCTGCCAGCAGGCCCCCACTCATGTCCTCCTGCACCCCCACCCTCCAGCATTGAGCGGAACCTGCCAGCAAGCCTCCACTCATGTCCCCATGCACCCCCACCACCCAGAAGTATTGGTCACCTGCCAGCAGGTACCCACTCATGTCCCACTCATGTCCCCCTGCACACCCACCCTCCAGCAGTGAGGGGCACCTGCCAGCAGGCCCCCACTCATGTCCCCCTGCACCCCCACCCCCCAGCAGTGAGGATCACCTGCCAGCAGACACCCACTCATGTCCCACTCACGTCCCCCTGCACCCCCACCCCCCAGCAGTGAGGGGCACCTGCCAGCAGGCCCCCACTCATGTCCCACTCATGTCCCCCTGCACCCCCACCCCCTAGCAGTGAGGGGCACCTGCCAGCAGGTCCCCACTCATGTCCCACTCATGTCCCCCTGCACCCCCACCCCCTAGCAGTGAGGGGCACCTGCCAGCAGGCCCCCACTCATGTCCCCCAGCACCCCATCACTCAGCAGTGAGGGGCACCTGCCAGCAGGCCCCCACTCATGTCCCCCTGCACCCCCACCCCTCCCGCAGTGAGGGTCACCTGCCAGCAGGCCCCCACTCATGTCCCACTCATGTCCCCCTGCACCTCACCCCCCAGCAGTGAGGGGCACCTGCCAGCAGGCCCCCACTCATGTCCCCCTGCACCCCACCCCCCAGCAGTGAAGGGCACCTGCCAGCAGGCCCCCACTCATGTCCCCCTGCACCCCCACCCTCCAGCAGTGAGGGGCACCTGCCAGCAGGCCCCCATGTATGTCTCCCTGCAACCCCACCCCCCAGCAGTGAGGGGCACCTGCCAGCTGGCCCCCACTCATGTCTCCCAGCACCCCCATCCCCCAGCAGTGAGGGGCACCTGCCAGCAGGCCCCCACTCATGTCCCCCTGCACCCCCACCCCCCAGCAGTGAGAGGCACCTGCCAGCAGGCCCCCACTGATACCCCCCTGCACCCCCACCCCCCATCAGTGAGGGGCACCTGCCAGCAGGCCCCCACTCATTTCCCCCTGCACCCCCACCCCCCAGCAGTGAGGGCCACCTGCCAGCAGGCCCCCACTCATGTCCCACTCATGTCCCCCTGCACCCCCAGCCCCCAGCAGTGAGGGGCACCTGCCAGCAGGCCCTCACTCATGTCCCCCTGCACCCTCACCCTCCAGCAGTGAGGGGCACCTGCCAGCAGGCCCCCACTCATGTCCCCCTGCACCCCCACCCCCAGCAATGAGGGGCACCTGCCAGCAGGCCCCCACTCATGTCCCCCTGCACCCCCACCCCCCAGCAGTAAGGGGCACCTGCCAGCAGGCCCCCACTCATGTCCCCCTGCACCCCCACCCTACAGCAGTGAGGGGCACCTGCCAGCAGGCCCCCACTCATGTCCTCCTGCACCCCCACCCTCCAGCATTGAGCGGAACCTGCCAGCAAGCCTCCACTCATGTCCCCATGCACCCCCATCACCCAGAAGTATTGGTCACCTGCCAGCAGGTACCCACTCATGTCCCACTCATGTCCCCCTGCACACCCACCCTCCAGCAGTGAGGGGCACCTGCCAGCAGGCCCCCACTCATGTCCCCCTGCACCCCCACCCCCCAGCAGTGAGGGTCACCTGCCAGCAGACACCCACTCATGTCCAACTCATGTCCCCCTGCACCCCCACCCCCCAGCAGTGAGGGGCACCTGCCAGCAGGCCCCCACTCATGTCCCACTCATGTCCCCCTGCACCCCCACCCCCTAGCAGTGAGGGGCACCTGCCAGCAGGTCCCCACTCATGTCCCACTCATGTCCCCCTGCACCCCCACCCCCTAGCAGTGAGGGGCACCTGCCAGCAGGCCCCCACTCATGTCCCCCAGCACCCCATCACTCAGCAGTGAGGGGCACCTGCCAGCAGGCCCCCACTCATGTCCCCCTGCACCCCCACCCCTCCCGCAGTGAGGGTCACCTGCCAGCAGGCCCCCACTCATGTCCCACTCATGTCCCCCTGCACCTCACCCCCCAGCAGTGAGGGGCACCTGCCAGCAGGCCCCCACTCATGTCCCCCTGCACCCCACCCCCCAGCAGTGAGGGGCACCTGCCAGCAGGCCCCCACTCATGTCCCCCTGCACCCCCACCCTCCAGCAGTGAGGGGCACCTGCCAGCAGGCCCCCATGTATGTCTCCCTGCAACCCCACCCCCCAGCAGTGAGGGGCACCTGCCAGCTGGCCCCCACTCATGTCTCCCAGCACCCCCATCCCCCAGCAGTGAGGGGCACCTGCCAGCAGGCCCCCACTCATGTCCCCCTGCACCCCCACCCCCCAGCAGTGAGAGGCACCTGCCAGCAGGCCCCCACTAATGCCCCCCTGCACCCCCACCCCCCATCAGTGAGGGGCACCTGCCAGCAGGCCCCCACTCATTTCCCCCTGCACCCCCACCCCCCAGCAGTGAGGGTCACCTGCCAGCAGGCCCCCACTCATGTCCCACTCATGTCCCCCTGCACCCCCAGCCCCCAGCAGTGAGGGGCACCTGCCAGCAGGCCCCCACGTATGTCCCCCTGCACCCCCACCCCCCAGCAGCGAGGGGCACCTGCCAGCAGGCCCCCACTCATGTCCCCATGCACCCCCACACCCCAGCAGTGAGGGTCACCTGCCAGCAGGCCCCCACGTATGTCCCCCTGCACCCCCATCCCCCAGCAGTGAGGGGCACCTGCCAGCAGGCCCCCACATATGTCCCCCTGCACCCCCACCCCCCCAGCAGTGAGGGGCACCTGCCAGCAGGCCCCCGCTCATGTCCCCCAGCACCCCCATCCCCCAGCAGTGAGGGGCACCTGCCAGCAGGCCCCCACTCATGTCCCCCTGCTCCCCCACCCCCCAGCAGTGAGGGGCACCTGCCAGCAGGCCCCCACTCATGTCCCCCTGCACTCCCAACCCCCAGCAGTGTGGGCCACCTGCATGCAGGCACCCACTCATGTTCCCCTGTACCCCCACCCCCAGCAGTGAGGGGCACCTGCCAGCAGGCCCTCACTCATGTCCCACTCATGTCCCCCTGCACCCCACCCCCCAGCAGTGAAGGTCACCTGCCAGCCTGCACCCAGTCATGTCCCACTGATGTCCCCCTGCACCTCCACCCTCCAGCAGTGAGGGGAACCTGCCAGCAGGCACCCACTCATGTCCCACTCATGTCCCCCTGCACCCCCACCCCCCAGCAGTGAGGGGCACCTGCAAGCAGGCCCCCACTCATGTCCCCCTGCACCCCCACCCCTCAGCAGTGAGGGACACCTGCCAGCAGGCACCCACTCATGTTCCCCTGCAGCTCCACCCCCCAGCAGTGAGGGGCACCTGCCAGCAGGCGCCCACTCATGTCCCACTCATGTACCCCTGCACCCCCACTCCCCAGCAGTGAAGGCCACCTGCCAGCAGGCACCCAGTCATGTCCCACTGATGTCCCCCTTCACCCCCAGCAGTGTGGGTCACCTGCCAGCAGGCCCCCACGTATGTCCCCCTGCACCCCCATCCCCCAGCAGTGAGGGGCACCTGCCAGCAGGCCCCCACATATGTCCCCCTGCACCCCCACCCCCCCAGCAGTGAGGGGCACCTGCCAGCAGGCCCCCGCTCATGTCCCCCAGCACCCCCATCCACCAGCAGTGAGGGGCACCTGCCAGCAGGCCCCCACTCATGTCCCCCTGCTCCCCCACCCCCCAGCAGTGAGGGGCACCTGCCAGCAGGCCCCCACTCATGTCCCCCTGCACCCCCAACCCCCAGCAGTGTGGGCCACCTGCATGCAGGCACCCACTCATGTTCCCCTGTACCCCCACCCCCCAGCAGTGAGGGGCACCTGCCAGCAGGCCCTCACTCATGTCCCACTCATGTCCCCCTGCACCCCACCCCCCAGCAGTGAAGGTCACCTGCCAGCAGGCACCCAGTCATGTCCCACTGATGTCCCCCTGCACCCCCACCCTCCAGCAGTGAGGGGAACCTGCCAGCAGGCACCCACTCATGTCCCACTCATGTCCCCCTGCACCCCCACCCCCCAGCAGTGAGGGGTACCTGCAAGCAGGCCCCCACTCATGTCCCCCTGCACCCGCACCCCTCAGTAGTGAGGGACACCTGCCAGCAGGCACCCACTCATGTCCCACTCATGTTCCCCTGCAGCTCCACCCCCCAGCAGTGAGGGGCACCTGCCAGCAGGCGCCCACTCATGTCCCACTCATGTACCCCTGCACCCCCACTCCCCAGCAGTGAAGGCCACCTGCCAGCAGGCACCCAGTCATGTCCCACTGATGTCCCCCTTCACCCCCAGCAGTGTGGGTCACCTGCCAGCAGGCACCCACTCATGTCCCCCTGCACCCCCACCCCCCAGCAGTGAGGGGCACCTGCAAGCAGGCCCCCACTCATGTCCCCCTGCACCCCCACCCCTCAGCAGTGAGGGACACCTGCCAGCAGGCACCCACTCATGTCCCACACATGTCCCCCTGCACCTCCACCCCCCAGCAGTGAGGGGCACCTGCCAGCAGGCCCCCACTCATGTCCCACTCATGTCCCCCTGCACCCCCACCCACCAGCAGTGAGGGGCACCTGCCAGCAGGCCCCACTCTTGTCCCCCAGCACCCCATCCCCCAGCAGTGAGGGGCACCTTCCAGCAGGCCCCCACTCATGTCCCCCTGCACCCCCACCCCCCAGCAGTGAGGGTCACCTGCCAGCAGGCTCCCACTCATGTCCCACTCATGTCCCCCTGCACCCCACCCCACAGCAGTGAGGGGCACCTGCCAGCAGGCCCCCACTCATGTCCCCCTGTACCCCACCCCCCAGCAGTGAGGGGCACCTGCCAGCAGGCCCCCACTCATATCCCCCTGCACCGCCACCCCCCAGCAGTGAGGGGCACCTACCAGCAGGCCCCCATGTATGTACCCCTGCACCCCCACCCCCCAGCAGTGAGGAGCACCTGCCAGCAGTCCCCCACTCATGTCCCCCAGCACCCCCATCCCCCAGCAGCGAGGGGCACCTGCCAGCAGGCCCCCACTCATGTCCCCCTGTACCCCATGTTAGGGAGAATTCTCTGTTTAGGCTGAATTTCCTAACCTAGTGAGTCCCCCAGCAGCTTTGCTGGATTTCTGGAGTTAGTTTTTTTCCATCCTGCCAAGAGTGAGACTCTTTTCTCCCACTCTTGGACATGAATGTGGTTAATTCCTGTGAATGTCAATGGCCCTCATTACAGCCCTGGCGGAAATCGCGGTGCAAAATGCACCATGGAGCACGGCGGAAAGCTGCCGATAGCGCCATGGGGGTTGGCGGATTTTCCGCCCCATTCCGACCTTGGCGGGGCGGTAAATCCCCATCCCCCATTTTACCCTTCCCCATTCCCATTTTTGCCTCATAGGGTATAATGGGAGTGGGGAAGGCGTTAATTACGCCACCGTAAAATACGGTGGCGTAATTAACAACAAGGTCCCGTAGCGCCATGGATTTCTCCGCCCGGAAAAACCAGGCGGAAAACGCTCCATGGCGCTACGGGAACTCGTAGTAGGGCGGACGGGTCCGCCGCGAATAACGCTGGCGTAAACCCACTCCGCCAGGGTCGTAATGAGGCCCAATGTGTTCTATGGGCTATGGGGTCTTTTACTCCATAGGGTCTTATGTGTTTTACTATGTGTGTTACACCGCACCCTCCGTGCCGTAACACTGGGGCGTCCTAGAGGATCCCCATCATAGACTCCATACCCTGGGACTGACTACTGTCTCCCAGGGCATGTAAAGTCACCATTGGCTTTACTAGACCTAAATTTACTAACAGAACTAGTACAAGCCATCCTATTGTGGACGTACTAGTAGGGGTAATTCGATTATCCCTGGGTCTGTTATTCGAGGAGGCACTGTCCCGTCCCCCCTCGTCGAGTTTTGGCTGGTGGCAGTGGAAACTACTTGTTATATTCGACCCCGAATATAACTCTATGGGATTCTTCCCATTGTTGGAGGCTAATACTTTTTCCCGTTAGTCTCTAACATACCACCGGTTTATTTATCTTTAATAAATCCACCGGTTGGTATTTTCTGCCAGAACTCGGTTTTTAAAATGGCTTCTATGTTCACCTCTGTAACTCCGAACCAAAGGTTGAGCCCTTTGTTCCTGTCATAGAGCACCAAAGTATTGACTGAAAAGGATACGGTACTCAAAAGGATACAGATGGTAGGGTCTTCCGGATCCCTGTTCACACGATTTGATAGTTGTGAAGTCAAGTTTAGACCTTCCAAATGATACAACTCTCTGACTGACAAAACAGGCAGAGAGATGGATCACTGGAAAGGGCGTGGGTAAGGTATAGGAAGTCAGCCTAGAACAAAATAAAGTATCATAAGAAACTGCCCCAAATTGACTCTCTATGATAGAACAGTATTTGACATTAATTCACACACTGACCTTATGCCTAGGGCAGAAGAATCCAGCAGAAGTCTCTTGAGGAAAATCCAGAAGTAGAACAAACGACAAGGAAGGGAAGATTAGTAAGGGAGACTTATCCCAAACGGAACGAGGCTCACGCTAGATACCGGGTTGATGCACCACAGGATAGCGTCCAAAGTACTGTTCACTATCACCTTCCAACAGTCCTTGAAAAGCTTCCTTCACACGTAGAAAAAAGTATAGAAATTAATAAATCCCCCTGTTAATATCACAGGTGCAGGAGTTGGAAATAGCGCCCTTTTGTTGTATAAATAAAGTACACGCGGTTCTGAACAGCCGCAAAGAAAATAGTGTGCGCGTGTGGAATTACACGCGAATAGGATTCACGCAGTCTTGGAAGCAGGCTTGAAGACAACGTGTGCGTATGAAATTACACGCGAACAGGATTCACGCAGTCCAGGCCAGCCGCGCTTGAAGATAGCCTGCGCTTGTGGATTTGCACGCGAACAGGATTCACGCAGCCCAGGCCAGCAGCGCTTGAAGACAACGTGTGCGTGTGGATTTACACGCAAACAGGATTCACGCAGTCCAGGCCACCCGCGCTTGAAGACAACGTGCGCTTGTGGATTTGCACGCTAACAGGATACACGCAGCCCAGGACAGCCGCGTTTGAAGACAACGTGCGCGTGTGGAATTACACGCAAACAAACAGCTCCAGGAATCAGCGTGTGGCGGAAAACACGCTATAGAAGGCCCAAGAAGCAGCTGAGGAAAACTGCAAGGACGCAGATCGGAGGTTCAGCTACACAACGCCAAATGATTCAATCAGAAGCAGCGAGTGAAGTTTCCACGCTACTTATCTAGGTAACGCCGTAGTTCACGTGACGAATCAGAATACACGTGAATTTAGCGACGTGAATAGTGCAGACGTCGTTTTCCCGGCAACGTATCGAACAACCGCCATTTGGAATAGAACGGTCTAGCTGTTCTATGAGCGTAAGAGGTAGAACCACGTCCAGCATGCATGACAGTTCCACTTTTGGCGGGTTTCTACACAGAAGCCCTCCAGAGTGGTGCCATTCTGTCTGGGTACCACAGGGGGTGTAGGAGGGGGTTTAGGCACCCTGGACTGAGTTGCCTTGCCAACTCAAGTCGCACTCTGGTGTGATTGGCCCAAGTGGTGAGCCACCCCGCTCACCACTTAGCGTGTTTTTGATTGACAGCTAGGCTGAATGAATGGGGGTTTGCTGCATAAAAGCAGGGCTTTTGGTGCTGGATCTTCAGAAGTCGCCACAGGACCTAAGAATCCGACGAGGGTAAAGCTGAGCCGACCTGCAACGATGACACCTCCGGTGGAGCCCTGCTGAACCGACTCACCACTTCCCAACGACAGAGGAGATATCCCTGCTGGAGAGTCTTCACCCCCTGACTGGTGGGAACAACCAGTCCCTTTGCTTTTTCTTCGCTTAAAGGGGCGTAGTGGTCGAATTGCCCGTGCTGAGCACCCTGACAACCAGATAGCCACTAGCCCATACCGTGACCAAAAGGTGGTGCCTTGTGACGGAGCACTCCGCGGTTGGTCTCTTCCCTGGTGGTGCAACGATCTTCAACTTTCCTTCGACAACGAGATCATCTCATCTCTTGGCAAAGCCCCGACTTGCATCCACCACCAGGAACAACTGCCCCCGCCGGAGCTGTCTCTGCACTTACAAGGTACCGTGTCCGCCTGGCTTCCCTGGTGACGGTTAGCGTGAGGTGTCTTAAATCCTTACCTTTCCATTGGGTCGCCTCCAGACCTTCTTAACTTTTTGTTCTAAACTGGTCCAACCTTTCTGTGAAAATTTGCTACAAAGACTCGAAGTGTGTTTCCACTGTGATACTTGTTGGGACATATCGCCTTGCCTCTCTCCGAGTGGGCCTGGCCTCTGAACTTTGTGATCCACTGTAGACCCTGCCTTACGGGCCTTGCATTTTCTTCGTAAAAGTGTTGGTACCGAGTTGGTTTCATGCCCTGCCTTTTCTCTCCCGTTCTAACGAATATTAGAGTGCCATCTAGGTTAAAGCATTCACCTCTGTCTGCAAATAAGTGGTGCCGTTGAACCTAGACTTGTCAAAATATTGTTAGGGGATTGATATACTTATAGTAATTGTAGTTGTTTGCCGTATTAGTGCCAGAGTGTTTTCATAGATGTGTCCTTAAAATAAATAACTATATATCTTTACACCCAAGCTCTGTTCTGTGTCTTCTTGTTCTACGGTGTAAATTGCCCTATCTTGTATATTCCACATACTGCCTTACTCCTCTTGAGGGAAGTCTGACTGCTCAGCCACAGCTACCAGGTGAATCTGTGTGGTACAGACTGCTACCAAGTGGGTTTACTGCCAAACACCTGTATGCCTAAATCTTTTTCAGTGGTCCCAGAGGGAACTGCACAGGTTTCTGCTTAACACCCCCACCCCCCAGCAGTGAGAGGCACCTGCCAGCAGGCCCCCACTCATTTTCCCCTGCACCCCCACCCCCCAGCAGTGAGGGGCACCTGCCAGCAGGCCCCCACTCATGTCCCCCTGCACCCCCACCCCCCAGCAGTGAGGGTCACCTTCCAGCAGGCCCCCACTCATGTCCCACTCATGTCCACTACAACCCATATGGTATCGCATTCCTGGTTTTGTGGGAGTTCCACCACAAAGTCCATAGATATCATGTCCCATGGTTTGTTAGGGACAGGTAGGGACTTGAGTAAGCCCACTGGTTTACCAGGAGTGTTTTTGCATTGGATGCATACAGAACAAGTTGATACATGATTTATGACATCTTTTGTCATGGATGGCCACCAGCACCATCTTTTAAGCAGCTCTAGTGTTTTCTTCTGTCCAGGATGGGCTGCGATCAAGGAATCATGATTCCACTTGAGGGCCTTATTCCGCGTCGAAAACGTTGGTAAGTAGAGCACTCCTTGGGTGAAAGGTAAACCGTTATGTACGTCCAGATTCATATCCTGGATAACTTGTGGATGATTTTTTACCCACTCCTGTACTTCGATTTTTAAGGATGGTTGAACAGAACAACTACATATTACATGATCTGCCAACAACTGATTTTGCACCTGTGCTTCTTCCTTCACTTCCTCACCAATACGAGACAAAGCGTCCGACTTAACGTGTTCTCTGGCAGGACGATATGTGACCTGGATATCGTATTGGGCAAAAAAGGCATGCCATCTGGCCTGTCGAGCCGTAAGACATTTCATAGATTTGAATGCTTGAAGATTTCTATGGTCAGAGTACACCAACACCTGATGTTTGGCCCCAAGAAGATGATGTCGCCATTCTCGGAAAGCATCCTTGATAGCCAGTAATTCCCGCTCAGTGACGGTGTAATTTCGTTCATATGGGGTAAGTTTGCGAGAGAAGAAAGCCACTGGGTGCTCCTCCTTGGTTTCTGTGCAAACTTGTGAGAGTACCGCTCCAGTAGCGACGCTGGATGCATCCGCTTCAACGATAAACTGGTGATCGGGATCTGGATGCTGAAGCACGGGTGCAGTGGTAAATGCTTCCTTTAACATTTCGAATGATGCTTGGGCATTCTGGTTCCAACAGAAAGGAACTTTGGAACTAGTTAAAGCCGTCAAAGGAGCTACTGTTTTGGAGAAGGAACGAATAAACCTGCGATAAAAATTTGCAAAGCCTAGGAAAGACTGTTATGACTTGACATTGTGCGGAATAGGCCAATTCAATATGGCCTTCACTTTGGAACGACTCATTCGAGCACCTAGATTGGTAATGTCGTAACCCAGGAATTCCACTTCCTGTGAATGAAAGACGCATTTCTCGGCTTTCACAAAAAGAAGGTTCTCCCTGAGTCTTTGTAAGACTGTAGAAACGTGTTTGACGTGTTCCGAAAAAGATGATGAATAAATCAGAATATCATCCAAATAAATCACCACGAACTGGTCCATTATATCCCTGAAAATATCGTTCATGAAGAACTGAAAAGTAGCCGGAGCCTTGCACAGACCAAAAGGCATCACCAAATATTCGTAAAGACCATACCGTGTCTTGAAAGCGGTCTTCCATTCATCGCCCTCACGAATGCGAACTAAATTGTATGCTCCTCGCAAGTCCAATTTACTGAAGTACCTGGAAGTACCTAATTGATCCAATAGAACGTTTATCAGCGGTAAAGGATATTGATTTTTTATGGTGATGTCGTTAAGTGCCCTGTAATCAATGAGAGGCCTTAGATCTCCCTCTTTCTTCGGAACAAAGAATAGAGGAGACGCAGCAGGTGATTGCGATGGCCGTATGAATCCCATCGCTAAAGCTTTATCGATGTATTCTTTCAACACAACGTCTTCTTTTGGAGTCAATGAATATAAACGACCTGTAGGAATTTTAGCTCCAGGAATCAATTCAATCAGACAGTCATACTGTCGATGTGGAGGCAATTGTTCTGCCTGGCCTTTATCAAAAACATCAGCGTACTCAGCGTATTCGCATGGTATGGTAGTGTCGCTTTGATGTACCACACTAATAGTTGAAACTCCCCCCATAGAGGCCAATATATGTGGATTGTTTGACACCTCCTGACTGGTAAAGCAATGTTCATTGCAAAAAATTGAAGGATACTGGAGCAATCCCGAAACCCAGTCAATGGCGGGATTATGAAGGGTTAACCAGGCAAGACCAAGTATTATTTCGTACTGCGGAGCAGCTATGACATCGAAGACGATTTCTTCCGAATGACTATTCGATAATGTCATCCGAACAGGTACCGTCTCCTGGGTTACCATACCAGAAGTCAAAACAGATCCGTCCACGGTATTAACCGTTTCAGGTTTGTTCTTGTTTACAAGGGGTATGGAACAATTCTTGGCATATGTGATGTCTATGTAATTGTTAGTGGCTCCGGAATCAACCATGGCATTGGAAACCAATTCTCGGTCATCACAACGTAACGTCACCTCAACAGCTATAGGTGCGTGATTAGGAATGGTACTGGAGTCCGATGAAACACTCGACACAGGGACTCCTGCTACTGTCGAGTTTTGGCGTTTCCCGAACGCTTGACTGGTTTCTTAGGACATGTCGCTAATAAATGCTCGGATGAACCACAATACATACATAAATGGTTCTTTCTTCAGTTCTCTCTTTCTGCATTGGACAACCGGCCTCTCACAGCACCAATCTGCATTGGTTCAGGGTCGTTCGAGGGAACTGCCGGTGCCTCCGAACGAACCGATGCTTGTAAGAATGGTTTTTTCTCTCCTTTCCGAGCATTTCTTCGGGCATCGATTTGTAGAACCAAATCGAGCAAGTCTGTGAATCCCGTAGGAACCACCGGAACCGTAGATAAGGCATCTTTCAGTTCTTCTGAAAGACCCTTGTAGAAAACAGCCGTTTTCTTGCCTTCAGGCCATTGAGTTTCAGCTGTTAGTTGATTGAATCGGGCAATGTAAGGCAAAAGAGGTTGACTGCCTTGTTGTAGATTAAGTAACTCCAGATCCATGGCTTGAGTAGCATAACGCATGTCAAAGACTTTACTCATAGCAGCCAAAAGATCATCACAGTCGTATAACAAAGGGCTATTTGTTTCCAACAAAGGGTTAGCCCAAGCAGCAGCTGTACCCCCTAAATGAGAAAGCACGAATGCTGCTTTTGTGGTTAGGTCAGGAAATGATGTAGGACGACAAAGAAAATGGAGTCGGCACTGATTAACCAAGGTTCTATAGGTTTTGGGGTCACCTGTGAACCGTTCCGGGGGAGCCAAGGGAAACTGAGTGGGCATAACCACATTAATAGTTTCCTGTGGGGGTGTCATAGTCCCAGATCCAGATGCAGTGGCCATTGGAACCTGTGCTCCCTGAGGACTAGCGTGCATGGCGTCTTGCATAACGTCCATACGGTGCCGTAACATGTCCTGTGCCGTAACCATTTCATTCCTCAAATCGCTGATCAACTGAGCTAAAACAGTTAAAGGATCCGTACCCTCCATGGCTTCTGATTCTGTCATAGAGCACCAAAGTATTGACTGAAAAGGATACGGTACTCAAAAGGATTCAGATGGTAGGGTCTGCCGGATCCCTGTTCACACGATTTGATAGTTGTGAAGTCAAGTTTAGACCTTCCAAATGATACAACTCTCTGATTGACAAAACAGGCAGACAGATGGATCACTGGAAAGGGCGTGGGTAAGGTATAGGAAGTCAGCCTAGAACAAAATAAAGTATCATAAGAAACTGCCCCAAATTGACTCTCTATGATAGAACAGTATTTGACATTAATTCACACACTGACCTTATGCCTAGGGCAGAAGAATCCAGCAGAAGTCTCTTGAGGAAAATCCAGAAGTAGAACAAACGAAAAGGAAGGGAAGATTAGTAAGGGAGACTTATCCCGAACGGAACGAGGCTCATGCTAGATACCGGGTTGATGCACCACAGGATAGCGTCCAAATTACTGTTCACTATCACCTTCCAACAGTCCTTGAAAAGCTTCCTTCCCACGTAGAAAAAAGTATAGAAATGAATAAATCCCCCTGTTAATATCACAGGTGCAGGAGTTGGAAATAGCTCCCTTTTGTGGTATAAATAAAGTACACGCGGTTCTGAACAGCCGCAAAGAAAATAGTGTGCGTGTGTGGAATTACACGCGAATAGGATTCACGCAGTCTTGGAAGCAGGCTTGAAGACAACGTGTGCGTATGAAATTACACGCGAACAGGATTCACGCAATCCAGACCAGCCGCGCTTGAAGACAGCGTGCGCTTGTGGAATTGCACGCGAACAGGATTCACGCAGTCCAGGCCAGCAGCGCTTGAAGACAACGTGTGCGTGTGGAATTACACCCAAACAGGATTCACGCAGTCCAGGTCAGCCGCGCTTGAAGACAGCGTGCGCTTGTGGATTTGCACGCGAACAGGATTCACGCAGCCCAGGCCAGCAGCACTTGAAGACAACGTGCGCGTGTGGAATTACACACGAACAGGATTCACGCAGTCCTGGTCAGCCGCGCTTGAAGATAGCGTGCGCTTGTGGATTTGCACGTGAACAGGATTCACGCAGCCCAGGCCAGCAGCGCTTGAAGACAACGTGTGCGTGTGGAATTACACGCAAACAGGATTCACGCAGTCCAGGCCAGCCGCGCTTGAAGATAGCCTGCGCTTGTGGATTTGCACGCGAACAGGATTCACGCAGCCCAGGCCAGCAGCGCTTGAAGACAGCGTGTGCGTGTGGATTTACACGCAAACAGGATTCACGCAGTCCAGGCCAGCCGCACTTGAAGACAACGTGCGCTTGTGGATTTGCACGCTAACAGGATACACGCAGCCCAGGACAGCCGCGTTTGAAGACAACGTGCGCGTGTGGAATTACACGCGAACAAACAGCTCCAGGAATCAGCGTGTGGCGGAAAACACGCTATAGAAGGCCCAAGAAGCAGCTGAGGAAAACTGCAAGGACGCAGATCGGAGGTTCAGCTACACAAAGCCAAATGATTCGATCAGAAGCAGCGAGTGAAGTTTCCACGCTACTTATATACGTAACGCCGTAGTTCACGTGACGAATCAGAATACACGTGAATTTAGCGACGTGAAAAGTGCAGACGTCGTTTTCCCGGCAACGTATCGAACAACCGCCATTTGGAATAGAACGGTCTAGCTGTTCTATGAGCGTAAGAGGTAGAACCACGTCCAGCATGCATGACAGTTCCACTTTTGGCGAGTTTCTACACAGAAGCCCTCCAGAGTGGTGCCATTCTGTCTGGGTACCACAGGGGGTATAGGAGGAGGTTTAGGCACCCTGGACTGAGTTGCCTTGCCAACTCAAGTCGCACTCTGGTGTGATTGGCCCAAGTGGTGAGCCACCCCGCTCACCACTTAGCGTGTTTTTGATTGACAGCTAGGCTGAATGAATGGGGGTTTGCTGCATAAAAGCAGGGCTTTTGGTGCTGGATCTTCAGAAGTCGCCACAGGACCTAAGAATCCGACGAGGGTAAAGCTGAGCCGACCTGCAACGATGACACCTCCGGTGGAGCCCTGCTGAACCGACTCACCACTTCCCAACGACAGAGGAGATATCCCTGCTGGAGAGTCTTCACCCCCTGACTGGTGGGAACAACCAGTCCCTTTGCTTTTTCTTCGCTTCCAGGGCGTAGTGGTCGAATTGCCCGTGCTGAGCACCCTGACAACCGGATAGCCACTAGCCCATACCGCGACCAAAAGGTGGTGCCTTGTGACGGAGCACTCCGCGGTTGGTCTCTTCCCTGGTGGTGCAACGATCTTCAACTTTCCTTCGACAACGAGATCATCTCATCTCTTGGCAAAGCCCCGACTTGCATCCACCACCAGGAACAACTGCCCCCGGCCGGAGCTATCTCTGCACTTACAAGGTACCGTGTCCGCCTGGCTTCCCTGGTGACGGTTAGCGTGAGGTGTCTTAAATCCTTACCTTTCCATTGGGTCGCCTCCAGACCTTCTTAACTTTTTGTTCTAAACTGGTCCAACCTTTCTGTGAAAATTTGCTAAAAAGACTCGAAGTGTGTTTCCACTGTGATACTTGTTGGGACATATCGCCTTGCCTCTCTCCGAGTGGGCCTGGCCTCTGAACTTTGTGATCCACTGTAGACCCTGCCTTACGGGCCTTGCATTTTCTTTGTAAAAGTGTTGGTACCGAGTTGGTTTCATGCCCTGCCTTTTCTCTCCCGTTCTAACGAATATTAGAGTGCCATCTAGGTTAAAGCATTCACCTCTGTCTGCAAATAAGTGGTGCCGTTGAACCTAGACTTGTCAAAATATTGTTAGGGGATTGATATACTTATAGTAATTGTATTTGAAGTTGTTTGCCGTATTAGTGCCAGAGTGTTTTCATAGATGTGTCCTTAAAATAAATAACTATATATCTTTACACCGAAGCTCTGTTCCATGTCTTCTTGTTCTATGGTGTAAATTGCCCTATCTTGTATACTCCACATACTGCCTTACTCCTCTTGAGGGAAGTCTGACTGCTCAGCCACAGCTACCGGGTGAATCTGTGTGGTACAGACTGCTACCAAGTGGGTTTACTGCCAAACACCTGTATGCCTAAATCTTTTTCAGTGGTCCCAGAGGGAACTGCACAGGTTTCTGCTTAACACCCCCACCCCCCAGCAGTGAGAGGCACCTGCCAGCAGGCCCCCACTCATTTTCCCCTGCACCCCCACCCCCCAGCAGTGAGGGGCACCTGCCAGCAGGCCCCCACTCATGTCCCCCTGCACCCCCACCCCCCAGCAGTGAGGGTCACCTTCCAGCAGGCCCCCACTCATGTCCCACGCATGTCCCCCTGTACCCCCACCCCCTCAGCAGTGAGGGGCACCTGCCAGCAGGCCCCCACGTATGTCCCCCTGCACCCCCACCCCCAGCAGTGAGGGGCACCTGCCAGCAGGCCCCCACTCATGTCCCAATCATGTCCCCCTGCACCAGGCCCCCACGTATGTCTCCCTGCACCCCTACCCCCCAGCAGTGAGGGCCACATGCCAGCAGGCCCCCACTATTGTCCCCCTGCACCCCCACCCCCCAGCAGTGAGGGTCACCTGCCAGCAGGCCCCCACTCATGTCCCACTCATGTCCCACTCATGTCCCCCTGCACACCCACCCCCCAGCAGTGAGGGGCTTCTGCCAGTAGGTCCCCGCATATATCCCCCTGCACCCCCACCCCCCAGCAGTGAGGGGCACCTGCCAGCAGACCCCCACTCATCTCTCCCAGCACCCCCATCCCCCAGCAGTGAGGGGCGCCTGCCAGCAGGCCCCCACTCATGTCCCCCTGCACCCCCACCCCCCAGCAGTGAGGGGCACCTGCCAGCAGGCACCCTATCATGTCCCCCTGTACCCCCACCCCCAGCAGTGAGGGGCACCTGCCAGCAGGCCCTCACTCATGTCCCACTCATGTCCCCCTGCACCCCCACCCCCCAGCAGTGAAGGTCACCTGCCAGCAGGCACCCACTCATGTCCCACTCATGTCCCCCTGCACCCCCACTCTCCAGCAGTGAGGGGAACCTGCCAGCAGGCCCCCACTCATGTCCCCCTGCATCCCCACCCCCCAGCAGTGAGGGGCACCTGCCAGCAGTCCCCCACTCATGTCCCCCAGCACCCCCACCTCCAGCAGTGTGGGTCACCTGCCAGCAGGCACCCACTCATGACCCACTCATGACCCCCTGCACCCCCACCCCCCAGCAGTGAGGAGCACCTGCCAGCAGGCCCCCACTCATGTCCCCCTGCACCCCCACCCCCAGCATTGTGAGCCACCTGCCAGCAGGCACCCACTCATGTCCCACTCATGTCCCCCTGCACCCCCACCCCCCAGCAGTGAGGGTCACCTGCCAGCAGGCCCCCACTCATGTCCCACTCATGTCCCCCTGCACCCCCATCCCCCAGCAGTGAGGGGCACCTGCCAGCAGGCCCCCACTCATGTCCCCCTGCACCCCCACCCCCCAGCAGTGAGGGGCACCTGCCAGCAGGCCCCCACTCATGTCCCCCTGCAACCCCACCCGCCAGCAGTGAGGGGCACCTGCCAGCAGGCCCCCACTCATGTCCCCCTGCACCCCAACCCACTAGCAGTGTGGGTCCCCTGCCAGCAGGCACCCACTCATGTCCCACTCATGTCCCCCTGCACCCCCACCCCCCAGCAGTGAGGGGTACCTGCCAGCAGGCCCCCACTCATGTCCCACTCATGTCCCCCTGCACCCCCACACCCCAGCAGTAAGGGTCACCTGTCAGCAGGCACCCACTCATGTCCCACTCATGTCCTCCTGCACCCCCACCCTCCAGCAGTGACGGGCACCTGCCAGCAGGCCCCCACTCATGCCCCACTCATGTCCCCCTGCACCCCCACCCCCCCAGCAGTGAGGGGCACCTGCCAGCAGGCCCCCACTCATGTCCCAACCATGTCCCCCTGCACCATCACCCCCCAGCAGTGAGGGTCACCTGCCAGCAGGCCCCCACTCATGTCCCCCCCTACATGAAATAAAGATGCACAATCATGGCCCACTTCCACACCAAAATACCACAGCATGCCACCCCAATCTTGAGACGCAATGATTTCCCAAGCCACCCCACACTGACATGCCTATCTCAAGACACAAACCAAAAGTCAACTATGTACATCAACACATGTCTGTCACACACACACACTGGTTGGCATTGATTGTGTAAACCCACATTTTCACATGCATTAACCCAATGAGCGAATCCCACACATGGAACTAAAATATCAAAATGTATTATGTACAAAAATAAAGCAATGAAAAGAAAGCATAACAAAATATTAAACACGAAATGAAAAGCATGTGCAAAAGATGAGTAAATGAAAAGTATAACCAATCCAAAGAAATCCGAAAGAAAAATAGTCCAAACTCTCCCTCCACCAACGCAAATCCAAAGGAAACGTAAAAAGAAAAATCCATTGGTCCATGTTCAAAATCAAATAAAAAGTTCAAATAAATCCATTGTCCAACTATGTACAATCCATTGTCAAGGGTCCATGAGCCCAACGAAAGAAATGAAACCTACCTAAGAAACTACCTACTAAAAAAACTATATACAAATGTGTGTGGCATAGTTCATTCACCACAAATCAAAGGAAAAGGAAATGGAAACCTAACTCTAAAAACTATTTACAATGGCAGCGGGCTAGTCCGACATCTCTCTTCCCGATTTCCCGGGCCAGGGCATCATCGAACTCCTGCTTGATGTCCCAGAGGCAGTCCTCTTCCATGGCCCAAGGGTTCGTAGGGACGATGACACGTGGACCTCCAACTCCCTGCGAATTGCCTCGAGGCACTCGGCCCGCCTCAGAGCCCTCTTCATGGAGTTCTCCGCCCTGACCATTGTGAGCCGTGCCTCTTCCGCCCGCTGCCACTCCGCATCTATGGCCTGGCCCAACTGCTGCCACATCGAAGACACTTCTAATCCTGGGTCCTCCTGCCCTCTGGCCGATGATTGCCCCTCCGATGTTGAAGGCCCCGAACCATCATGGCTCCCACCTTGTTGCTGCTGCTGCTGTGCCTGTGCCTGTGCCCTGGCTCTTGCTGCCTGCACGTCCTCCTCCGGCTGGGGTGCAGTTGTTGAGGTGGCCACCCCTGCTGGATGTCTGACTCCCGACTGTGGCAGGGATGTGTCCTCCACCAGCCTGGCCGCAGGGTCAGAGGCAGCTCCACGGGGTACCCAGGTAATACATGGGTAGGAAGATGGCATGGAGGACGACTGGCGCATAGGGGGTTCAGGTGAGGAGGGGGTCGGAACAAGGTCCAGCAAACAGAGGAATCCGGCCCTGGTGAACTGTCCCAGTAGGTCAACGCGGTCAACGAGGCATTCGAGATGACGCGCAGTGTCCTTCCGAAAAAACTGCACGTCACCTTCACCTCGCATGCCCCGTTGACGCAACGCCATCCCACTCAGGACAGGCTCAACCCGGTCACGGATAGCCATGTCCGCAGGGAGAGGAAGGCCAGTTGTTGTAAAGGGATACCCTCCCTGAAAACGGATCTGGACGTAGGCATCCCTGCTGGTGCAGGATGATGCAGTCACAGGATCGGGGACAGGATTACACACAGGCACCTCCGCGGTGGCCTGTGCTGCCTCCTGTCCCTGCCCCTGCACTGCACCACTAGCACCAGTGGAATCCCCACCTCTAGACCCTGTTTCTGTCCCTTCCACGGCCTCCTCCTCCACTAAACCCCCCACCAAGCTGGATGACTCCATGCCATCTTCCTCCGTCGGACCCTGTAGGGTCTCAGCTGCCCCTTCTGCTGCCTAAGAGTCCAACTCCGACCTCCGCCTCTTGGACCTACCCTCGGCAGCTGCGGCTTGGGATGCGGCACTGGACTCCTCACTCCCTGACGAGATGACAACCTGGGAGGGGAGCCGGGCCTTGCGTCTCCGGCTGGCGGTGCGATCCCTGCTGCCTTGCTCCACAGCATCCTCTCCGCCCTCTTCATCAGTTGACGCTGCAGACAGGGAGAGATAGGACACAGGCATCAGGGCACTGTACAATGGACTGATACACACATGACAGTTGCACATGAGTGGCAGTGTCAATCTTCAGACATGGCATCACAATCCCCAACACACATGTCATTTCAATTCACACACATGGGCAATTCCCACTAATATTGCACCAGGCAGCACCATCCATACACATGCAACAGCATGAGCAGCCGAAGGTGAGCCTGACATCACATGAAACACGGGGAGTGCACAAGACATGCACACACGCCACCATACTTACATGCATGTATACATCTCCACCAACTGTCACAGTGATGAGTTCGCCATTCATGTCACATCTGGCATTCAGCCTTCTACATATCAGTGTCACATGCATCCATATTGCATCACAGTTGCACACTTGTCAAATACACACACATGCACATGTACACAGTGCAGATACATGCAGCTGGAACCAACATCCATGTGTGACACCACAACCATGCCAACGTACATACACAGTAATTCATACATGTGTGCTCCCACATCTGCATTTGGCCTACATGCTTACCAACACATACACCATCCATGTGTCTCACACATGAGAGGACTCGCATATGTCAGCCTCACGCCCCTGTACATACACATCCATACATGGCCCTACAAAAACATATGTGCAACCTGCACACTACTGGCACACCACGACACGCTCAGTGTCCAATCAGTATGCTTGTACACTTACCGCTCGACTCCAGACGGGTCTGCCTCTCAAGGACCTGGACGTGGAGCGCTGGGCATACGCATTCCAGGACCCTCATTTGGTGGTCGGACAGGTCGCCCCGGCACCCCTTGGCATCCGCTGCCTTCACGAGGCACCGGGCCTTGTCGAGGGTCCTGGACCTGAAGTCCTCCCAGCGCTTCTTGACATGTTTGAAGTCACGGACTGTCACCCCCTCCTCGTTGATGGCAGTCACAATGTCGATCCAGATCCTGGTCCATCCTTCATAGTTGGCTCAAGAACTTCCAAAGAGGGCATCATACTGCCCAGGACTTGCTCCACCAGGACACCAACTTCCCTGGCACTGATGCTGGTGGCCCTCTGCCTCTCTGGCTGGGGGTTGCCAGTGGTGCCAGATGGTGGTGTGCCCAACATGGCAACCCCAGAGGCAGGTGTGGGTGGGCAACTGGGTCCTGGGGCTGGGCTGTGGAGTGATGGTATCCCAGTCGGGAGTCTTCAGTTCCAGCAGGGGTGGTCACAACAACTGCACCCCTGCAGATGGCTGATGTGTAGGCAGAAAATAGCAGGGCACGTGGGCAGCAGGCAGGCAGGCAGCAGCAGATGGCAGGTGGGAGCGTGCTCGGGGCTCTGGGGGGCAGTAAATCTGCCTTCTGGGCAGAAGCGTGGTCTTCCGTGTGTTGTTGCATGGCCAGCTTGATACGGATGATTTGGCACTTGAAAAAATTGCACGTCTGCGTGTAATTCGAGGAAAGGCCCTTAGCACGTAAGCGCGTCTGTGATGTTACGCGCGCGGGCGTTTCCCTCGTGACGTGGGCATAGTGGTTCAGGGCGCCTGAAAAAACTGCACGTCCGCTTGTGAATGCGTGCAATCCGAGGAAAGGGCCTATGCATCTGTGACGTGACGCGCAAGGGCGTTTCCCTCAACACGGGTGCATGTTCATCGTACATGTGCAAAAACTGCACGTCCGAGTGTCAGCTTGTGTAATTGGAGGAAAGGGCCTTAGCGCGTAAACGCGTAAGTGGCACTGTACGCGTGGGCCGGTTTAAAAGGTATGTGTAGGACGCCATTTCCTTGTACGTGCTTTTCGTGGAGAGCGAGTGGGTGAATTCTGTACTTCTTGTCGGTTCACAAGCGATTACTTCACAGCGTTTCAAGTTCGTACTCCCTCTTACCTCTGACAGCGTACAATTCATCTTTTGGCAGGGGTGTTGCCACGCACGTCTTTTTCACGTTCTTTTTCCAGGCAGACTGTGAGTCGCGCACGTATTTACAAACTGTGCTTGCCCCGTGTGTAGCGTACCCCTTCAGAGGTCATTGTAGGCTGCGTGTATTACGCGTACGCTTAATTTTGTTTTTCTGGGTGCCACAGCGTAGTGCGGGTTCATTTTTCCACGCACGTGGTCTACGAGGGGTTGAGTGCACGTTATTTTTTGTTTTCGGGGTGCCTGTGCGTTGCGTGACCCGTCATCTTCCCCCAGGGGTCACAGACAGCCTTGCTAGAGCACTAGGGTACGAATTCCATCTAGTACCCTACCCCTTTCACCCCCAATTGCCCAGGACAATCGTTTACTGCTACTCCCATACGCACAAGAACATCAGTGCCATGGTTGGGAGGCGACCAAGCGGAAAGGGAGGCAAAGGTGGCCGACCTCCAAAAGGTGGGCGTGGTGGGCATGGTAGGGGACGTGGCCAGGATTTGCAGGGGGCCCCTAGACCCCCATGTGGGGAGGAGCAATCAGGGACACCCATGCCCCCCCCCCATGGTTGTGGGAAACATAGCTGACACCATCCCAGCTCAGCCCTTGTTGGACCAGCCCATTGTGGCACCTGAACCAGCACAGGATGACTCCCAGGCTGACTTCCAGGTCAGCAAGTCTAAGCCACGTGTGGCGGTGCAAGTTGGTGTCACCAGGCCACGTGGATCTGGGGCAGCTATGTCATCTGCTGCCCCAAGTAGGCAGCGTGGGGAGGATGCAGGGGCAGCTGCAGCTCGCTCCACCCCAGCTATGAGTCTCCCAGCCGGGACAGTGTCGGTCCTGGTCCATCATACCGACATTGCCCCTCCCAACATCACCCTGCAGCCAACGCCTGCACCAAGACCTATGGTCATGGTACATTCGCACACTCCTAGTACCCAGTCCACCGGCGCTTCTGCCCTACTGACCAGAGCGGCGTAAGCCACTCAGGATCCGCACCACCTTTGAAAAAGAGGAAGAAGGGTGCTCTGGCACTACAGGCTGAGACCCCAGACACGGCTACACACTCCGGCACGTCAAAGAAGCCTAGCTTTAATGACGCCGAACTTGATGCACTTGTGGCCTATGTGTCGGCACATAGCTGCGAAATGGTGGTGACTGCAGGGTGCAAGACCACACCTGGTCAACGTAAGGCACACTGGCAGACCATCGCGGACATCATTAGTGCCCTTGGATTTGTGAGGCGCACAGCTGATGATTGCTACAAGCGGTGGAATGACCTGAAACGCAGAGCAAAGAACAAGCTGGCCTCAAATCATGCTTCTACTCTGGTGACTGGCGGTGGGTCTCCACAAGAGGACAACCAACTCACTGAAAATGAGTTTGTTGCTGGAACCTTCGCCACAGAGGAACAGATCCAAGGCGTGGGAGACCTACCAGATTACGACGCATTATCCGGTGAGTGCCCATGTTTGTGTGTGTAATCCATGTATATGTTGTGTGGGTGACGGGTTCTGATTGAGTGTCAGGTGAGGGTGTGTGCACCTGAGTGGTATGGGTCACCCATGTGCTTCCTCCAAAACATTCACTGGCCTTGGATTTGGGTATGACAGTATCCCTTCTGCCCACAGTAGCCATTTAGCACCACATTACTGCAGTTGCTCTTGAACTGTCATCTTGCAACAACATTGTTCAGAATTTTTCAGTGTTCATTCAAACTGATAGTTTCAATTCTCCCACTTTTGCAACGCATTTTTCAGCCCTATTGTCACATATGTGACATGCTTCTGTCATTGATTACACCCCACATTGACCCAAATTTGTTACCTTGTTATGTGAATGATTAGACCATTCAGGCTGATTGAGTATTGGCCTGCTCACATTGATTTTTGGTGCCTGTTTGTATGTGGTACATGATAGTTGTTTCCTGCCAAGTTTAAGTGACCAACCATCGATGTGTACATCTGCCTGCAATCACTGTATTCTTGTATGCTGGATGTGTTGCAGTGAGTGGCACATGCGTATTTTATCACACTATGTAGCATTTTTCATCTCATCATGTCCATCTCACATGGATGGCTGACAGTACTCATTCACTGACATATGACTGTACTTGTGGAATGTACCATGGCTATGCTACATGCCATCTGTGTGACGGCATGTGCCATGTATGTGTATTGGACATGCCACTCATAGGCTAATGTGTGATGCCAGTGCTACCCAGCATGCAGCAAATGTCTTGCTTTTCCATCTTGGTGTCATCAGTGTGTGCTTTTTGCTTTCCCGTCCAACTCATTGTCAGTGCATGCATGCCAGGGTTATAGTCATGTGGGACATGTGTAATTCATGTACTGGATCTCTGCCTTGTCAGGCCTATGGGTGTGCTATGGTGCTCATGCCTGTTTCCATTTGTTGTCTTTCATGTTTTTGCAGGTGATGATGCACTTGATGCTGTTGAGGTGGAGGAGATGGTGCAGACCCAGGAGGAATCTCAGGCACGACCGGGCACCAGTGGGGGGCGTGGTGTTGTGGTGGGTGAAAACCCTTTGTTACTGCAGACCATACTGTCCTGGGGTGTCTCTGGGTGCACCTCCCCAGACCTCTATTCAGGTGCTGAATCAGATGATGAGACTTATGTGCCGTCGCAGGTGAGTGTTTCTGGCAGGGATTCTGTTCTGTCCAACTCACCTGCACCAGGGGTAGAACCCTCTATGGGGATGTCAGTGTTGGTTACTCCGCCTTTGGCGGTTACGGATACAGGGTCAAACTCCACAACATCTTATCCTGTTCCTGGGCCAGAAGATCAGAGGGGGAATGCAGTCATGCAGCCTCAGGCAGTGCCAGCACAGCAAGGTGCAGATCGCCTTGCCCCAAACAGGTGTGGTGCCCGCCGACGCAGTGGCCGTACGCCACCAGGCAATACTGTATGGGAGAACTCCATATACGGTATGGCAACCCAACAGGCAGCATCAGTTGAAATGATGGCTCAGGCAATGGAGAGGGTGGCCACTTCCATTATCCCCCCTGAAAGGCAGATGGAGCAACAACAGCAGGCAACAGACTCAATTTGCCAATCACACAGAGAAGACATGTTGGCGTCCAACTGGGACCGACGGGCGGCACTGGAGACTCTGCTGGAAGCCATTTCTACAGAGTCACAGGGCCACAGGGAAGCCCTGAGGGTAGAACTCCATAACCTCAGGGAGACTCTTGTTGAACTTGAGGCTTCCACAAATTTGAGGACAGAACAGCAGCTGGAGCGGCTCACACGTTCACTCTCAGCTGAGCTGCAGGCAACTCGCGAGGAGATCCGGGCATCACGGGAGGCCATGCGTGCAGAAATGCAGGCAACCCGTCAGGTGCTGCATGGGGATCTCCGTACTATCATCCTCCAGAACGAGACCTTCCACACCCGCATGCTTGCTGCCATGGAGGACCATACCAGGGCTTTGCATGGGCTGCCTCCCATAGCACCACCACCTCCTGATGCAGCAGCAGAGGGTGATGAGAGCGACAGCAGCACTTCTCCCACAGTAGCGTAGCCATGTAGGCCATGAGCCCATGGAGGTGTTTTTTTTTGCAACATCCACACAGGTGGGTGTTGGTGTGCACCCTGTCCTCAGACCTCCTGGGTGGCCTCCCCCCCCGCCCCCCCTGGCTCCCACATGGCCATTTTTGATTTTTTTGTTTACAGTGTGTTGCCTTGTGTGGCTCCTGTGGGCATCCACTGTGTATTCCGGCTTGGCACATGCAGGCTTGTCCTGTGTTTGGGTTAGATGCTTGGGTTCCTGACACACACACCCCTCCTGCTTCCTGTTTCCATGGGCTCGCAAAGGGTGTGACCAAGTGACAGTGACTTACACAGTGACATTGGGCTCCCATGAGCTGTGTGGGCAGTCTGTAGTCATAACTGTGTGGACATCCCTAGTGGGGTTTGTTTTTGTATTGAACACTGCATGGTGTATTGATATGTGCTTGTGCATCCATGTCTTCCTCCTTATTCGCAGGTACCTTCTTCATGTCTTCACATGGCCGTCTCCTTTGCAGATGCAGTTCATGTTGTATGCAGTACACTGACACATTTGCCTGACAGCAACACTCTGGAGTTGGAAGGGGTCGATGTGCTGGCTTATTGAGGTTGTATGACTTACATTACTTTGATTTTGTACTGTCATATTTTGGCAATGATTCATGCTGTGTTGCTGTATTGTGTTGCTGGTAAATATTTGGTCATGTGTGCTGTTTGTTATTGATTACTGGGAGCATATTGTCTGTGGCCTGTTTCCATTTGGGACAGTGCACTTTGTGACACTTGTGTCATGTGTTGTGCATTCCTTTATTTGCTTTCACATTGCAGGACATGCCATGGTGTGTTGGGTGTCGGAGATGGGGAGGGGTTGGGTGACATGGCTCTATTTTCATGTTGTATTTTGCAAGGGGGTAGTCATTCATGCAGCATAAATGTGTGTCTTTTTGTGACACAGCATTGGTTGTCTTTCGGTAGGTAGGGATGCACACAATGTAACACTTCCAGGTGACCAATCTCAGGCTGGTATGGTTGTGACAGTTGACTGTCCCTTATGTCATCATCATTGATTGTCAGCTGGTATGTGCCAGGGCTGTGTGCACTCCACAGGGGTGTGATTTTAGGTGAAGTAATTAGCCACCAGCTGCGTATGGGCTGCCTCACCATGTGCCCTTCCCCCCCATGCGCAGCGGCTGTGCTTGTGGTTGGGGATGTGGGGGTACCACCATGTCCACCGGCAGGCCCCGGCATATTGCAACTTTGTGCAGGACACATACTGCCACTGTGATCCTGCACACTACTGGCGGTGCGTATAGCAGCTGCCCAACAGAGCGGTCAAGGGAGTGAAAGCGTGACTTGAGCACTCCAAATGTGCGCTCCACTATGCCCCGGGTTGCAATATGAGCTGTGTTGTATCTTACCTCGGGTGGTGTGGTGGGGTTCCGAATTGGCATCATCATGTGGGTGCTCAGGGGCATTTATACTCACCAAGCAGCCATGTATCGCCATGCCAGCCAGCTTCTAGGTCCCGGTTTAGGGTTGACATTCTGTAAATGAAACTGTCATGGGTGGACCCTCGATAGTTGCCATATACTGAGGTGATGATTCCCTTGGCATCACATACTACCTTTACGTTGATGGAATGCCAGTGCTTGCGGTCTCTGTAGATGTACTCAGTTGCCCTGGGAGGACGTAGAGCCACATGGGTGCAGTCAATGGCACCTAGTACTTTGGGGAAGTGTGCCACCCCGTAAAAATCCTGGACGACAGCCTGCCTTTCTGCAGGTGTTCTGGGCAGGTATATGTGCCTGCGGACTGATGGCCGTGCAATCATGATGGCCAACACCTGGTGCAGGCAGCGTGACTGCGTGGCCTGTGACACCCCCCCACTATGGCACTTGTCCGCTGAAATGAACCAGTGGCCAAGAAGTGCAGTACATTGAGCACCTTTTACAAGGGGCTCAGTGCTTGGGAGCACAGAGTGGGTGATGTGAGGTCATCCTCCCACTCACTCACCAGGTCGAGTATTATGTGAGGTGGAAACCTGTACCTTCCATACACCTGGTCATCAGGCATCCCAAAAAAGGCTGGTTCTTGGTGTAAAAATTCTGGCCCTGACTATCCTCCTCCTCCTCCTGCAGTATCCCACGACCACTGCTGCAAGGAACGGTATATTCATCTTAGCGTCTGAGCTTGTTTGTTGTTTGCGCGCACTTTTATGCTGCGCGGGTCCACGTACGCCTGCTTCCTGCTGGCGTACATGTTTTCCGGATTAGCGTGTCTTTTTTGGCGAACTTGTTGGCCCCGTTCGATTCCATGAATACGTGTTGTAGGTGCGCATGTGGGCGTTCCGTGCATTTGCCTCCTGTACTTCCCCCGTGACGCCCACATTTTCATGCGTTGTTCCCCATTCCGCGTGTTACGCCCGGTGTTACGCCTACTTTTGTTGTGTGTGCTGCGCTATGTGCGCTTTCGCTGTGCGCATAGCGCATGCTGTTTGAAGACGTGTGTGCCAGCGTGCACCACGCAGGATTTTAGCGCACATCCATGTATTTACACACGCACGGAATTCCATGAATCGCTGTGCGCGGGTTTTGCTGCGATTTTGCACGCTTTTGCACGCTTGCGCGGAAATTTTCAGCGCACATTAATTCCATGAATCGGCCTGTAAATACCCAGAGGTTTCTAAGCGTGGACCCGGGGATTGAACCTGTGTTGCTTCGTGTCGTCTTGCTTCCAAGGCAAACACGTTGCTGCTGAGCTATCCTCCCGAGACAAAGTAACTATAATGTCCGTTTAAAAAAGTTTTTGCACTGAATTTGATTGTGTTTTTCTTACGGCAACTGAATCATGACGTCCCTTTAACAACGTTTTTTCACTGAATTTGATATATAATACCACTCACCACATCAGACTATTTTGAATATGTCCCCATTGTTTGCAATTTTCGAACCAAATGGATGCAAGCTGGGAAAGGACATTCTTGTGATTCACAGCTGTTTGGGCACTTCAAGGTCTCTGAAAATTCCTGAATTAATGATAACATTACAAAATCTGCCAAGCTATTCCCTTATATTACATCTTTCAGCCATATCCTGCTTGCAACGGCGGATCCCCAACCCCCACTGCCAGCATCCCTATGCACTGTTAGGTACTTCTGTTACTGTGTCATTTTCAGAAACTATGTATTAGTGAATGACTGAAGAGTGCTGGACTTGTCCTTCTGTGCCACAAAAGATTCTTCCAAAACACACGTTTGCAGAAATGAGTTGTATAAATTAAGGCATATTGCCAGAAACCGTTCACAGGGTGCAACCTCAGTTATGTCTACCTATAATATTCAATCTCTCTAGATAGTCTGTGTTTCCTCTAAAGAACTGATGAAGGTCAAAGTTTAATCTTTGCATTCTGGTAGTTGTAGGGTTCCCAAATTTAGGGGTTCCTATCACAAAATGCATAGAAAAAATAGGGTCTGTGTGAGCTATTTAAAACCTGACATGGCACAATTTAAGGCCCCCGGGCAACAAAAATCCTGATACCACCCGGGCCCTTTGGGGCTTACCGCGTTGGAGACTGCTTTTTCACAAGCAATACGTTCACCAGTTGCTTTGACCTCTTTTGGTGCTAATGACACTCCAAAGTTTATTTGGCATAATAGATAACTCTTTTTCTATTATTGTATATTTAGCGCTTTTGTCGTCAGTTCTCAATGTTGAATTTGTGTGAGGCTTTGACTGCTGGTGTATTTTTTTTAGCTCTATAGGCCTGATGTTCAACACGTTTTTGAATGGGATTGCGCCATTGTAAAATGCTTTTATAAACTCAGGCCCTATGACGACTAAGCATGCCCATGAAGCTTAGGTAATGATGGCAGTGCCCAAGCTCCTCTGTGATGCGGTGCTTCCAAACTGGGAACGCTCAGGGCAAGGATGTGAGGTTCGAACAGAACGCAGCTGTGTGCCTGTTACTGCCCTGGAGACACATGTCATAGAAGCACACTTGTTATCTATTTGAAGGTGGGAAAGCCACTGCTTTCAAACTCTTGTATTTAAGTCGACGTACTCTTACTGATTCTTGATAGTACGTGTGGCGATTCTTGATAGTACGTGTGGCGTATGTATGAAACCCACGTTAGAGCCTGACAGTATTTGTTGGCTACGCAGCTGCAGTAAAGACTGCATCAACCACGGGTGCTCTGTTTCCAAGCCTGAAACGTGGAAGTCAAGGGTGTGAGGGTTTACTTGGGGAATATTGAGGAACCAAAGCATATATATTGTGTGTTGGCCACCAACCTAAGATACAAAAGAACCTCAGACATTGCACAGCCTCTGCATATTGCCTGGGCCCTCCTGAACTCACAAAGTGGTACGCAACGCTTCATGCTCTTACCAAGATATCGCTCTCCATTTAGTGAGAATAACCTCCTCTCTCCTGTTGCCCCTGTAGCACAACCTATTCCGTCATCCTGCTAATCTGCCAGTCCTCCATACTAACATTGCATCCGGACCTTCTGATTAGCAGGCAGAATACTCAGGTTGTAGTTACATGAGAAACCGTAGCTACTACAGAAGACTTCTCACAATCATCTCCTCAGGGTTTTTTCCCCCAGAGGGTTTCCCTGGGACCTTTGTTGCTTCGTTCTGTCTATCCGAGTAGAGCTGAGAGCAAGGGTTCCTGGGAAGCTTATCTTTTGCTGCACACTGTTGTATCTGAACAAGTTAGTCACTTGCATGTTCATTGTTGTGAGTGCATATCTTTTGTACAGTCGGAAGCACAAGGTGAATAGCATGGTAGTTAGCGATGCACAAGACAAAGTGGTGACTATCGATCAAATGCAACAGCTAATTGCGGCAGTGTAGTTACTAATGACTGAGGTGCAAAACCTCAAACAGGAAAATGCCATTCTCCGCCAACAAGTAGGTTGTCCTCCTGCCAGTCTGGATTTACCCCCAGGACCATTACCAGGGGGCAAGTATAATGGGAACCCACATAAGCTAAGAGAATTCTTAAACACATGCACAGTTACATTTGCATTTAAAGCAGTATACTTTCCTGAGTATAGGGACAAGGTAGCTCATATGATTTCACACTTGAAAGGGCCTGCATTGGCTTGGGAAACTCTGTTAATAACCACTAATAACCCTATTTTTAATTCCTATCCTGCCTTTGTTCACTCAGGACTTCTTGACCTACATCACTTGGTTCAAGCAGATGGCTCCTGAGACTGCTTGGCCAGATGAAGCATTAATCATGTTATTTCACAGAGGTCTTTCAGGGGATCTAAAAGACGAATTCTCTCAGGTTCCCAGATCAGCAAATAAGGCGAAGATGATTACTCTCGCTATGCAGTTAGATTATTGGTTACAAGAACAACACAGCTAAAACAAACGAGGTAGAGCTGCCAGCTCGTTTGTGGATCCTCCTCGCCACTCGGCCAGAGTAGTTTTGACCTAAAGAACCCATACAATTTGGATTTGCCATAGGTCCCTTGTCCACAGAATAATGGAATTGCAGGTGGACGATGGGACTCTGCATGTATTGTACCTCTAAAGAACAACTGGTCTGTGATTGCCCAATCGCACCCCATAGGAGACAGGGAAAAGCTGAATTCCGATTGTAGGGGGAACTGCAATCAGGGAGGATTTTTCAGGTTTCCCTGAACATGTCACAGACCCTCAGACCACCTCACGTGTCAACTCTCCCATGGTGGTTATCAAGGTGGATTCCATTTTACCGGGTCTTGAGTTGCATAATGTGCCAGCTCTGATAGACAGTGGTGATATGATATGATATAATTTATTTGTATCGCGTTCGTACTCTAGTGTTTCAGAGTGCGACTAGGCAAGGGAGGGGAACACAGAGAACACAACACAACAACAACAACGATCTTACTAGGCCCAGTGACATTGAGAACGCGCAAGTGCATGGGAATGGGAAAAAGGAAAAAGTGCATGGGAGGGGCTGAGTGGAAAGTGAGGAGCAGAGGAGAGCAGATAAATAATAATAAATAACACATAAGTAGACCATGGGGGCAATAATCAGTGGTAGTGCAGCCAGTAAGTGGCAAGTGCTGTGTTTAAGGCAGCAGACTGGGTAAGTCTGATAAGTGCAGAAAAAGAAGAAAAATGGGCGGGGGCTGTAAAGGTACAGATACAGTCCCCAGTGCAAGGAGTGGCTGGGAGGCAGTGCAGGAGGCTGGCAGGGTGAGCAGGTACCTGGGCACAGGGGACAGAGGGTGGCCAGGTGCACAGTGCCAAGAGAGAGCAGATCAGCAGGAGGGGGGGTGAAGGCGGAAGCAAAGACAAAGGTCTTGAGGTTCTTTCAGAACCAGAGATGGTTTTCCTCAAGTTTTAGATTGGCAGGGAAGCTGTTCCAGAGGGAGGCCCCAGCCGAAGAAAGAGATCTACCCCCAGCTCGTTTCTTTGGGAGGGAGGGAGGGAGTTAGAGGTAGAGGAGTGAAGAGCTCGAGAGGGAAGGTATTTGCGGAACGATAACTGAAGGTATTCTTGACCCAGGCCCCAGAAAGGCTTGTGGACAATGCAGAGGGTTTTGAATTTAATCCTTGCATCCACTGGGAGCCAACAGATAGATTTCAGGGCTGGAGAGATACCATCCCAGGTCTTGAGGCCAAGGACAAGTCTCACAGTGCTGTTCTGGATAAGTTATAGAGGGCAGAGAGTAGAGGCAGATAGATTTAGAAAGAGGCTGTTACAAGAGTCCAACCTAGAGAGAACCAGAGCTTGGGAGACAGTGAGCTTCTGAGGGAAAGGAGAGGAAAGGCAGAGTACCTCTGAGGAGGTGCAGTACGGAGTTTGACTTTTTAGAGACCTCAGAGATATGGGAGGAGAAGGAAAAAGTGGAGTTAAAGATGACCCCGAGATTCTTAGCCTTGCAGGTAGGGGTTGTTACTCACCGAACGGGAGTGGACAAGACAGGAGGCCAAACCGGTGAGACGGTGCTTTGATTGAAGAGCTCGGGTTGGGGCTTCCACCCGAGCCTCCTCTCTATGAGGGAAAAAACGACCTTCCTGATGATATGACCCACTGCTGATTATTGTACCAGACAGAGGGACCGATCACCCGAAAGAGCGGGGAGAAACACGCCGCCACGGACCCAGCTGCAAGAAACAACACACGATTAATCACCTGAAATAACAGTAGTACCACTAAGTGGAGATAAAACAGAATAATACCGGAACAACCCAGTCCCTGTGTCCTGAACCCACAACGCCCTGGTCCCCCCTGGAGTTCTAGACAAGGATTTAGAAAACAACCTAAGAGGTGTAGATAACAAGGAGAACAAAATTAAGGGCACTGAAGGTCTTACCCTAGGAAGTCGAAGTTCCCTAATACTCCAGGATGCAGAACACAACGACAGTGTAAAATAATAAACGGGGATATGTTAGTTGGGTAGCTTTTCCCGGGCGGAACGAGGGACGCACTAGATCCGGGTGGGTGCACAACTGCAAGGCGTCCCAAGGTGCACTTAAAGGGTGGAACCAGGTAGGCAGTCCTTACAGCAATCCTCAAGTCGGTACACGGGCGAGCAATAAATGAACAGAATCAGCAGGCAGGCAGTCCTTACAGCAATCCTCAAGTCGGTACACGGGCGAGCAATAAATGAACAGAATCAGCAGGCAGGCAGTCCTTACAGCAATCCTCAAGTCGGTACACGGGCGAGCAATAAGTGAACAGAATCAGCAGGCAGGCAGTCCTTACAGCAATCCTCAAGTCGGTACACGGGCGAGCAATAAGTGAACAGAATCAGCAGGCAAGCAGTCCTTGGTTTCAGAAAAGGGTTCGATACACGGAGCGTGGTATGAAGGAACATACAACGATACAAATAAGCTTCAGGAACAAGGCGATAAGACGGAACTTCAACGCCGGCTGTAACTTTCAAACAGAAGCAGCGTCCTCCGGGTTACAGCCGCTTAAATCAATAAGGAGGTGGAGCAGAATGAGGGAGGCAATCGTGATGTCATGGACTACGGATTCCCTAGGTTTCATGGGAACCGTAGTTCGAAGACCGTCTGGCTGATGCGGTAGTCGTAAGCCTCCAGGGCATTCTCCACTTCATTAGGAATGGAGCCACAGAATACCGAACGGAACGGCGAAGCGCAATAGTCTTGCCAAAAGTCCCTTTCCGCTGTCGGACCTGGGGTAAGTATAAAGCACGGGGTCTTAGTGTGGAACGGTGCCGAGGCGTGACAGCATCCACCCCCAAAGGCGGCACCAACCCCCTGCGCTCATGGAAGGAGCGCAGGAGCTTAGGACAGTGTATATTATGCAGCGGTTCCCAAGACCTGTCTTCAGGACCTTAGCCCTTCCAGTCAACTAGGTAGAACGGGGGACCCCTGCGTAGCCGAAAGTCCAAGATATCTGCCACTTCGTATTCAACCTCGCCCTGTACCCGGACGGGAGAAGGATGGAGTGGCAAGTGAGTAGCAGGAGGACAGGGCTTCAGAAGGCATACATGAAAAACCGGATGTAATTTCCATGAGGCGGGTAGAGAAAGCCGTACTGCCACAGGACTAATCATATCAGTGATAGAATAGGGACCCACATATTTGGGCAAAAGCATGCGTTTACCAGGGATTTTCAGGTTGCGTATCGACAACCAGACCTTCATGCCCACCTTGTATGTTGGGGCAGGACTCCGATGCCGGTCAGCATATTTCTTGGCCCTATTCTGGGCAGCAAGGAGATGCAAACGAACTGCCGTGTGGATGGACTTGATGTCCCGAACGCACGCCTGGGCTGCCGGATTGTCCAAGGGAACAGAAGGGTCCAAAGGCAAAGATCGCGGATGCTGCCCATACATGGCGTAGAAAGGTGACACCCCAGAAGCCGAGTGCAAAGAGTTATTATAGGCAAATTCAGCGGGCAACAACATTGATAACCAGGAAGACTGAAAGCGTAGGCACAGACAACGGAGGAACTGTTCTAAAGTAGCGTTGGCTCTCTCAGTCTGCCCATCTGTCTGGGGGTGATAGGCAGTGCTGTACCGATCGTCAATGTGTAAAGAAGCAGTTAAGGCTCTCCAAAAACACGAGGTAAACTGTGGGCCGCGATCCGACACCAAGATGGATGGTAGGCCAAAGAATCGGAAGATATTCTTGAGGAACAAAGATGCCAACGCTGGTGCTGAAGGCAGACCCTTACAAGGAATAAAGAGTGCCATTTTGGTGAACTAGTCAATGACGACCCAGACCGTATCAAAACCGTCCACCGGAGGTAATTCCACTATGAAGTCCATGGAGATCATATACCACGGCTTGTGCGGCACCGGAAGCGGTTGCAATAAACCCACTGGTTTGGACCGTGAGATTTTGCATTGGGCGCACACAGAACAAGCGGCCAGATAGTCAACCACATCCCTGGACATAGAGGGCCACCATGCCCAACGACGCAAAGAGTCCAGAGTTTTTTGTTGACCCGGGTGGGCCGCTATCAATGAGTCATGAGACCATTCCAGGGCGCGGAGACGTGCTTCACCAGGTGGCAAGTATAAGCGACCCTGAATGTATGGCAATCCCTGTACAACATCGAGATTGAGGGCCAAGCATTCCTCTGCATGTGAGGAAACCCATTCCGAGACCAGGGAACGAAGTGAAGGCTGGGGTGTGCAGCCACAAACCACTCTACAAGGTAACAATAGAGAACGGTCTGATGCAGAACTGCCCGGGTTGTGATCCAGACGCGACAATGCGTCGGCACATGTATTGAGCCGGGCCGGTCGGAAGGTGATGGTGAAGTTCAACTGGGAAAAGAAGAGATGCCAGCGGGCCTGCCGAGCGGTGAGGCATTTAATTGATTTAAACGCCAGGAGACTTCGATGGTCAGAGAAGACTGTGACCAAATGACGTGCACCCAGTAAATGGTGCCTCCATTCCGAGAAGGCATCCTTAATGGCCAAGAGTTCTCTTTCAGTGATGGGGTAGTTGCGTTCATATTGGGTCAGTTTTCTGGAATAATATGCGACTGGATGGACCTCCCCTGAGTCAGGACAACGCTGAGACAGTATCGCCCCAATGGCGGAACCAGAAGCATCCGCCTCCACTAGAAAGGGTAAGTGAGGATTGGGATGTTGTAACACTGGAGCGGTGGAGAACGCAGCTTTCAAAGCCTCAAAAGCGTTCTGTGCTTCCTCGTTCCATCGAAATGTTTTCTTAGAGCTTGTCAGAGCAGTGAGAGGAGCTGAGATGGACGAAAACGAGTGGATAAAACGCCTGTAGAAATTTGCAAACCCTAGAAAGGACTGCAAGGCTTTGGTTGAGGCAGGGACAGGCCATTCAAGTACCGCCTTAATTTTGGAACGACTCATTCTGATGCCCTGATTGGTTAGGTCATAACCGAGAAATTCGACCTCAGTAGAGCTGAATACACACTTCTCCGCCTTGACGAATAGGTTGTTTTCCCTAAGTCGTTGTAATACAAGGCGTACATGTTCAGTGTGTTGCTCGCTAGAGGATGAGTATATTAGGATGTCGTCCAGGTAAACAACAACAAACTGGTCCAGACAGTCATGAAAGATGTCATTCATAAAGGCCTGAAAAGTGGCCGGAGCATTACAGAGTCCGAAGGGCATCACTAGATACTCGAACAGTCCATACCGGGTTTTAAACGCCGTTTTCCACTCGTCCCCTTCATGCATTCTGACGAGATTATAGGCGCCCCGGAGATCCAATTTGGTAAAGATAACAGAAGAACCAAGTTGATCCAAAAGGACCGAAATCAGTGGAAGGGGGTACTGATTTTTTATTGTAATAGCATTCAATGCTCTATAATCAACACAAGGACGAAGGTCTCCCTCTTTCTTAGGGACAAAAAAGAGGGGAGACGCTGCCGGAGACTTAGAGGGTCTAATAAACCCTGTAACCAAAGATTTGTCGATGTATTCCTTTAGTACCTTGTCCTCGGGTATGGTAAGAGAATATACTCTCCCAACCGGGATTTTAGATCCCGGAACCAGATCAATAGGGCAGTCATACGGTCTGTGAGGTGGTAAACGATCCGCCCCCCCTTTATCAAACACATCCCGAAAGGAGAGGTATTCCGAAGGAATGTGCGTAGAGGTAGAAACGGCCCCGATGACTGACATGGACGCTACCAACGCCTGAGAGGATGATTCTGGATACACACTGGTGTTCTGAAAACATTTTTCATTGCACACGGAGGAAGGAAACTGAACCACCCTGTTTGCCCAGTCGATAGCGGGGTTATGGTGTCGTAACCAAGGGATTCCCAATATGACCCGAAACTGAGGAGCTTTGATCAAATCAAACGATAAGGTCTCCACATGTCCTTCCTCTGTCTGCATCCGGAGCAGGGACGTGTTCTGGGTAACCAGACCGGAAATCAAGGACGTACCGTCAACTGCATGTACTGTTTCGGGTTGAGTTTTGGGCAGAACTGGTACGTTGTTTTTTACAGCATAATCGTAGTCCATATAATTACCGGTGGCCCCGGAATCAATAATGGCGAGGGATGTGAATGAAGCGCCAGGAGTCATGGTAAAGACTACCGGCAGATTGACTGGGGCAAAAGCGACCTCGTGAGAGTCCAAAGAGTATACCCCCGGCTTAGGGACTCCATCTATCGCCGGGTTCTGGCGTTTCCCGCCTTTTTGTTGGGTCTTTTTGGACAATCGGTTAGCAAGTGTTCGCCCGATCCACAATACATACATAAATTATGTGATCGCCGGTGCTCCCGTTGTGCAGGTGTTAAAGGACCTCGGACGGCCCCCACCTGCATGGGTTCCGGAACAGAGGAAGGAAGACTGACAGAATCCAAGGGAGGGGGCATTGGTGTGGTAGACTTACGTTCTCCTTTCCGTTCAGTCTTTCTAGCGTCAATCTGTAATACCAAGTCCAGAAGTTCACCGAATACGATAAGGACTACTGGTACTGTGGCTAGGGTGTCCTTCAGCTCTTCAGACAGCCCTTTATAGAACACTGCTGACTTCTTCTCCTCGGGCCAGTCAGTCTCGGCTGCGAGTTGATTGAACCTGGTAAGATAAGTGAACAGAGAAGAAGTACCCTGACGTAAGTTCAGGAACTCTAAGTCTGTAGCTTGGGATTTATAACGGGTATCGAAAACCCTATTCATAGCAGTGATGAGAGCATCACAGTCATACAAGACAAAGCTATTTGACTCGAGTAACGGATTGGCCCAGGCTGCAGCCGTCCCTCCTAGATGCGAGAGGACAAAAGCCGCCTTCGTGGTCGGATTGGGAAAGGCTGCAGGGCGGCAAAGGAAGTGCAGTTTGCATTGATTAATGAACGTCCGATAATGCTTTGGATCGCCAGTGAAGCGTTCCGGCGGGGCCAATGGAAACTGTGTAGCCATGAGAACAGGGGCTGCCGTGAATCCCGTCGTGGAGGCCGAAGAGACACCGGAACCAGAAGCAGTGGCACCAGACGTGTCTATCCCCAGTGTATGTGGAGGGGGAAAGCGTTGCAAACCATCAATTCGGTGGTGCAAGGCATCATGTGCTGCCGTCATGTCCGACCGTAAGTCGGACACCAAACAGACCAGAGCAACCAAGGGGTCCGTCTCTTCCATGGCTTCTGTTTCTGTTACTCACCGAACGGGAGTGGACAAGACAGGAGGCCAAACCGGTGAGACGGTGCTTTGATTGAAGAGCTCGGGTTGGGGCCTCCACCCGAGCCTCCTCTCTATGAGGGAAAAAACGACCTTCCTGATGATATGACCCACTGCTGATTATTGTACCAGACAGAGGGACCGATCACCCGAAAGAGCGGGGAGAAACACGCCACCACGGACCCAGCTGCAAGAAACAACACACGATTAATCACCTGAAATAACAGTAGTACCACTAAGTGGAGATAAGACAGAATAATACCGGAACAACCCAGTCCCTGTGTCCTGAACCCACAACGCCCTGGTCCCCCCTGGAGTTCTAGACAAGGATTTAGAAAACAACCTAAGAGGTGTAGATAACAAGGAGAACAAAATTAAGGGCACTGAAGGTCTTACCCTAGGAAGTCGAAGTTCCCTAATACTCCAGGATGCAGAACACAACGACAGTGTAAAATAATAAACGGGGATATGTTAGTTGGGTAGCTTTTCCCGGGCGGAACGAGGGACGCACTAGATCCGGGTGGGTGCACAACTGCAAGGCGTCCCAAGGTGCACTTAAAGGGTGGAACCAGGTAGGCAGTCCTTACAGCAATCCTCAAGTCGGTACACGGGCGAGCAATAAATGAACAGAATCAGCAGGCAGGCAGTCCTTACAGCAATCCTCAAGTCGGTACACGGGCGAGCAATAAATGAACAGAATCAGCAGGCAGGCAGTCCTTACAGCAATCCTCAAGTCGGTACACGGGCGAGCAATAAGTGAACAGAATCAGCAGGCAGGCAGTCCTTACAGCAATCCTCAAGTCGGTACACGGGCGAGCAATAAGTGAACAGAATCAGCAGGCAAGCAGTCCTTGGTTTCAGAAAAGGGTTCGATACACAGAGCGTGGTATGAAGGAACATACAACGATACAAATAAGCTTCAGGAACAAGGCGATAAGACGGAACTTCAACGCCGGCTGTAACTTTCAAACAGAAGCAGCGTCCTCCGGGTTACAGCCGCTTAAATCAATAAGGAGGTGGAGCAGAATGAGGGAGGCAATCGTGATGTCATGGACTACGGATTCCCTAGGTTTTATGGGAACCGTAGTTCGAAGACCGTCTGGCTGATGCGGTAGTCGTAAGCCTCCAGGGCATTCTCCACTTCATTAGGAATGGCGCCACAGAATACCGAACGGAACGGCGAAGCGCAATAGTCTTGCCAAATGTCCCTTTCCGCTGTCGGACCTGGGGTAAGTATAAAGCACGGGGTCTTAGTGTGGAACGGTGCCAAGGCGTGACAGCATCCACCCCCAAAGGCGGCACCAACCCCCTGCGCGCATGGAAGGAGCGCAGGAGCTTAGGACAGTGTATATTATGCAGCGGTTCCCAAGACCTGTCTTCAGGACCGCAGCCCTTCCAGTCAACTAGGTAGAACGGGCGACCCCTGCGTAGCCGAAAGTCCAAGATATCCGCCACTTCGTATTCAACCTCACCCTGTACCCGGACGGGAGAAGGATGGAGTGGCAAGCGAGTAGCAGGAGGACAGGGCTTCAGAAGGCATACATGAAAAACCGGATGTAATTTCCATGAGGCGGGTAGAGAAAGCCGTACTGCCACAGGACTAATCATATCAGTGATAGAATAGGGACCCACATATTTGGGCAAAAGCATGCGTTTACCAGGGATTTTCAGGTTGCGTGTCGACAACCAGACCTTCATGCCCACCTTGTATGTTGGGGCAGGACTCCGATGCCGGTCAGCATATTTCTTGGCCCTATTCTGGGCAGCAAGGAGATGCAAACGAACTGCCGTGTGGATGGACTTGATGTCCCGAACGCACGCCTGGGCTGCCGGATTGTCCAAGGGAACAGAAGGGTCCAAAGGCAAAGATCGCGGATGCTGCCCATACATGGCGTAGAAAGGTGACACCCCAGAAGCCGAGTGCAAAGAGTTATTATAGGCAAATTCAGCGGGCAACAACATTGATAACCAGGAAGACTGAAAGAGAAGGCACAGACAACGGAGGAACTGTTCTAAAGTAGCGTTGGCTCTCTCAGTCTGCCCATCTGTCTGGGGGTGATAGGCAGTGCAGTACCGATCGTCAATGTGTAAAGAAGCAGTGAAAGGCTCTCCAAAAACGCGAGGTAAACTGTGGGCCGCGATCCGACACCAAGATGGATGGTAGGCCAAAGAATCGGAAGATATTCTTGAGGAACAAAGATGCCAACGCTGGTGCTGAAGGCAGACCCTTACAAGGAATAAAGAGTGCCATTTTGGTGAAATAGTCAATGACGACCCAGACCGTATCAAAACCGTCCACCGGAGGTAATTCCACTATGAAGTCCATGGAGATCATATACCACGGCTTGTGCGGCACCGGAAGCGGTTGCAATAAACCCACTGGTTTGGACCGTGAGATTTTGCATTGGGCGCACACAGAACAAGCGGCCAGATAGTCAACCACATCCCTGGACATAGAGGGCCACCATGCCCAACGACGCAAAGAGTCCAGAGTTTTTTGTTGACCCGGGTGGGCCGCTATCAATGAGTCATGAGACCATTCCAGGGCGCGGAGACGTGCTTCACCAGGTGGCAAGTATAAGCGACCCTGAATGTATGGCAATCCCTGTACAACATCGAGATTGAGGGCCAAGCATTCCTCTGCATGTGAGGAAACCCATTCCGAGACCAGGGAACGAAGTGAAGGCTGGGGTGTGCAGCCACAAACCACTCTACAAGGTAACAATAGAGAACGGTCTGATGCAGAACTGCCCGGGTTGTGATCCAGACGCGACAATGCGTCGGCACATGTATTGAGCCGGGCCGGTCGGAAGGTGATGGTGAAGTTGAACTGGGAAAAGAAGAGATGCCAGCGGGCCTGCCGAGCGGTGAGGCATTTAATTGATTTAAACGCCAGGAGACTTCGATGGTCAGAGAAGACTGTGACCAAATGACGTGCACCCAGTAAATGGTGCCTCCATTCCGAGAAGGCATCCTTAATGGCCAAGAGTTCTCTTTCAGTGATGGGGTAGTTGCGTTCATATTGGGTCAGTTTTCTGGAATAATATGCGACTGGATGGACCTCCCCTGAGTCAGGACAACGCTGAGACAGTATCGCCCCAATGGCGGAACCAGAAGCATCCGCCTCCACTAGAAAGGGTAAGTGAGGATTGGGATGTTGTAACACTGGAGCGGTGGAGAACGCAGCTTTCAAAGCCTCAAAAGCGTTCTGTGCTTCCTCGTTCCATCGAAATGTTTTCTTAGAGCTTGTCAGAGCAGTGAGAGGAGCTGGGATGGACGAAAACGAGTGGATAAAACGCCTGTAGAAATTTGCAAACCCTAGAAAGGACTGCAAGGCTTTGGTTGAGGCAGGGACAGGCCATTCAAGTACCGCCTTAACTTTGGAACGACTCATTCTGATGCCCTGATTGGTTAGGTCATAACCAAGAAATTCGACCTCAGTAGAGCTGAATACACACTTCTCCGCCTTGACGAATAGGTTGTTTTCCCTAAGTCGTTGTAATACAAGGCGTACATGTTCAGTGTGTTGCTCGCTAGAGGATGAGTATATTAGGATGTCGTCCAGGTAAACAACAACAAACTGGTCCAGACAGTCATGAAAGATGTCATTCATGAAGGCCTGAAAAGTGGCCGGAGCATTACAGAGTCCGAAGGGCATCACTAGATACTCGAACAGTCCATACCGGGTTTTAAACGCCGTTTTCCACTCGTCCCCTTCACGCATTCTGATGAGATTATAGGCGCCCCGGAGATCCAATTTGGTAAAGATAACAGAAGAACCAAGTTGATCCAAAAGGACCGAAATCAGTGGAAGGGGGTACTGATTTTTTATTGTAATAGCATTCAATGCTCTATAATCAACACAAGGACGAAGGTCTCCCTCTTTCTTAGGGACAAAAAAGAGGGGAGACGCTGCCGGAGACTTAGAGGGTCTAATAAACCCTGTAACCAAAGATTTGTCGATGTATTCCTTTAGTACCTTGTCCTCGGGTATGGTAAGAGAATATACTCTCCCAACCGGGATTTTAGATCCTGGAACCAGATCAATAGGGCAGTCATACGGTCTGTGAGGTGGTAAACGATCCGCCCCCCCTTTATCAAACACATCCCGAAAGGAGAGGTATTCCGAAGGAATGTGCGTAGAGGTAGAAACGGCCCCGATGACTGACATGGACGCTACCAACGCCTGAGAGGATGATTCTGGATACACACTGGTGTTCTGAAAACATTTTTCATTGCACACGGAGGAAGGAAACTGAACCACCCTGTTTGCCCAGTCGATAGCGGGGTTATGGTGTCGTAACCAAGGGATTCCCAATATGACCCGAAACTGAGGAGCTTTGATCAAATCAAACGATAAGGTCTCCACATGTCCTTCCTCTGTCTGCATCCGGAGCAGGGACGTGTTCTGGGTAACCAGACCGGAAATCAAGGACGTACCGTCAACTGCATGTACTGTTTCGGGTTGAGTTTTGGGCAGAACTGGTACGTTGTTTTTTACAGCATAATCGTAGTCCATATAATTACCGGTGGCCCCGGAATCAATAATGGCGAGGGATGTGAATGAAGCGCCAGGAGTCATGGTAAAGACTACCGGCAGATTGACTGGGGCAAAAGCGACCTCGTGAGAGTCCAAAGAGTATACCCCCGGCGTAGGGACTCCATCTATCGCCGGGTTCTGGCGTTTCCCGCCTTTTTGTTGGGTCTTTTTGGACAATGGCTTAGCAAGTGTTCGGCCGATCCACAATACATACATAAATTATGTGATCGCCGGTGCTCCCGTTGTGCAGGTGTTAAAGGACCTCGGATGGCCCCCACCTGCATGGGTTCCGGAATAGAGGAAGGAAGACTGACAGAATCCAAGGGAGGGGGCATTGGTGTGGTAGACTTACGTTCTCCTTTCCGTTCAGTCTTTCTAGCGTCAATCTGTAATACCAAGTCCAGAAGTTCACCGAATACGGTAAGGACTACTGGTACTGTGGCTAGGGTGTCCTTCAGCTCTTCAGACAGCCCTTTATAGAACACTGCTGACTTCTTCTCCTCGGGCCAGTCAGTCTCGGCTGCGAGTTGATTGAACCTGGTAAGATAAGTGAACAGAGAAGAAGTACCCTGACGTAAGTTCAGGAACTCTAAGTCTGTAGCTTGGGATTTATAACGGGTATCGAAAACCCTATTCATAGCAGTGATGAGAGCATCACAGTCATACAAGACAAAGCTATTTAACTCGAGTAACGGATTGGCCCAGGCTGCAGCCGTCCCTCCTAGACGCGAGAGGACAAAAGCCGCCTTCGTGGTCGGATTGGGAAAGGCTGCAGGGCGGCAAAGGAAGTGCAGTTTGCATTGATTAATGAACGTCCGATAATGCTTTGGATCGCCAGTGAAGCGTTCCGGCGGGGCCAATGGAAACTGTGTAGCCATGAGAACAGGGGCTGCCGTGAATCCCGTCGTGGAGGCCGAAGAGACACCGGAACCAGAAGCAGTGGCACCAGACGTGTCTATCCCCAGTGTATGTGGAGGGGGGAAGCGTTGCAAACCATCAATTCGGTGGTGCAAGGCATCATGTGCTGCCGTCATGTCCGACCGTAAGTCGGACACCAAACGGACCAGAGCAACCAAGGGGTCCGTCTCTTCCATGGCTTCTGTTTCTGTTACTCACCGAACGGGAGTGTACAAGACAGGAGGCCAAACCGGTGAGACGGTGCTTTGATTGAAGAGCTCGGGTTGGGGCCTCCACCCGAGCCTCCTCTCTATGAGGGAAAAAACGACCTTCCTGATGATATGACCCACTGCTGATTATTGTACCAGACAGAGGGACCGATCACCCGAAAGAGCGGGGAGAAACACGCCGCCACGGACCCAGCTGCAAGAAACAACACACGATTAATCACCTGAAATAACAGTAGTACCACTAAGTGGAGATAAGACAGAATAATACTGGAACAACCCAGTCCCTGTGTCCTGAACCCACAACGCCCTGGTCCCCCCTGGAGTTCTAGACAAGGATTTAGAAAACAACCTAAGAGGTGTAGATAACAAGGAGAACAAAATTAAGGGCACTGAAGGTCTTACCCTAGGAAGTCGAAGTTCCCTAATACTCCAGGATGCAGAACACAACGACAGTGTAAAATAATAAACGGGGATATGTTAGTTGGGTAGCTTTTCCCGGGCGGAACGAGGGACGCACTAGATCCGGGTGGGTGCACAACTGCAAGGCGTCCCAAGGTGCACTTAAAGGGTGGAACCAGGTAGGCAGTCCTTACAGCAATCCTCAAGTCGGTACACGGCGGAGCAATAAATTAACAGAATCAGCAGGCAGGCAGTCCTTACAGCAATCCTCAAGTCGGTACACGGGCGAGCAATAAATGAACAGAATCAGCAGGCAGGCAGTCCTTACACCAATCCTCAAGTCGGTACACGGGCGAGCAATAAGTGAACAGAATCAGCAGGCAGGCAGTCCTTACAGCAATCCTCAAGTCGGTACACGGGCGAGCAATAAGTGAACAGAATCAGCAGGCAATCAGTCCTTGGTTTCAGAAAAGGGTTCGATACACGGAGCGTGGTATGAAGGAACATACAACGATACAAATAAGCTTCAGGAACAAGGCGATAAGACGGAACTTCAACGCCGGCTGTAACTTTCAAACAGAAGCAGCGTCCTCCGGGTTACAGCCGCTTAAATCAATAAGGAGGTGGAGCAGAATGAGGGAGGCAATCGTGATGTCATGGACTACGGATTCCCTAGGTTTCATGGGAACCGTAGTTCGAAGACCGTCTGGCTGATGCGGTAGTCGTAAGCCTCCAGGGCATTCTCCACTTCATTAGGAATGGTGCCACAGAATACCGAACGGAACGGCGAAGCGCAATAGTCTTGCCAAATGTCCCTTTCCGCTGTTGGACCTGGGGTAAGTATAAAGCACGGGGTCTTAGTGTGGAACGGTGCCGAGGCGTGACAGGGGTAGGATGCCACAGACAATTTCATTGATGTCCATTGGGCAAACAATAAGGGTATCCCTTGGGTATCAAATGAAATCACCATTCCAGTAGAAAGCATAGATAGAAGTCCCATGTCTTCAGGGACAATCAGTGAACAAACTACACCCCTCCTGATGTATATCTATTCCCACCATGAGCATATTTCATTTGACATCATCAAGGCAGCCCACTATCCTGTGATTTTAGGGCTTGCCAGGTTACGACAAAATAATCCTTACATAAACTGGGCAGCAGGATCTCTCTTCATGGGTTCTAAATACTGTGTGGAACACTGCTTAACAGAAGGTTTAGTAGGGCTTCACACCATGTCCCAATCTCCACCATCTCTAAGACAACCGCTATAGTTAATCAAGCACAAAATATTCTGAACTCTTACCTAGAATACCAGGACGACTTCTATTCTCAAAAATACTCGCAGAATCAACTTCACATGCAAGGGCTTACCTATTTTCCATTTCAAAGAAGAACACAGACAAACTAAGTCCATGTATTAATTTCCGTGTATTAAAGAAAATCAGGATTCTGGATTGGTATCCAATGCCCTTGATCCCCAACATCCTGGAGGCAATAAACAGAGTGACTATATACACCAAACTAGACCTTTGGGGTGCCTACCATCTGATCTGAGTTAGAGCAGGTGATGAATGGAAGATGGACTTTCGTACCCCCTTTGGTCATTAAGGACAGAGTTATGCCCTTTGGTATATCAAATGGGCCGGCTATATTTCTGCACTTTGTGGATCATGTTTTTGCCCAATCTATTGTTACATTCGTTGATTGTTTACCTGGATGACATTTTTATCATCTCTTGCACTCCTGCTGATCATGTTCATCAAGTCCAGGTAGTGCTACATCATCTCAGGGAGAATCATCTATATTGTAAATTGGAAACATTTGAATTGAACCAGAAGAAAGTAATTTATCTGGACTATTTCCTTTTTGATCAGGGCATTTTGATTGAACCCGCCAAGGTATTGGCAGTCCTGGATTGGCCACTATCTAAAACGGTCAACGAATTGCAGCGTTTTCTGGGTTGCGCTAAAGAGGGGATAGTATTCAAATTGACTGATGAGGCACACCACTTGTTTGTAGAACTGAAGGCTCTTTTTTCTTCAGCCCCAATGTTGCAGATCCCGGACCAACACAGGGAATTTTTAGTAGAGACCGATGCTTCTCATTATGCTCTAGGGGCAGTGCTTTTACAACTATTGGACCAAGGACAATAATGTCCCGTGGTGTATCTGCCCAAGACGTTGTTGCCATCCAAACTCAATTATTCAGTCCTGGAAAAAGAGCTGCTGGCGATTAAGAGAGCCTTCAAAGAGAGGAGACACCTCCTGCTAGGTGCCATCTTTCCTGTAGAGGACAGAACCGACCATCAGAATCTCAAGAGCCTTCAATATGCTGAAACTCAAAATAGTCCTCAGGCAAGATGGGCGCACGTCTTCTCACCCTACAATGTATAATTCACGGCAATCAAAGAAGGCTGAATCTTAAGGCAGATGCCTTGTCAAAGAACACCCAGATTATGCCTTGGTGCCAATCAGAACAAATATTTCCATAGGCTGTTTGTGTTCAAGCGACCTCAGATTTCCTTCAGCTGATTCTGCAAGCAACTCGAGCAGAAGAAGCCTCATGTCAAGTCCTTGCAGCTAAACATAGCCGCCGTCTTCACAGGGGCTGCTATTTCCTTGAACACAGAGTACTCATACCTACGGCGGCCCTCCAGCAAGTCCTGAGAATGTGTTATGACTCACAAATGGCTGGTAGACTTTGTTTACTACAGCTGGCTGGCTTTTCCTTCATTAGTGCCGCAAAAGCAAAAGCCAGTACAGGAGGGCCTCCATTTCACAAAATGGCTGTGCCCCTGTACTTGCTTTTTCGAATTTTGAGCTTGAATAGCTCAAAATATTACATAGGAAGTTTTAAAACGGAGGATGCTAGTATATTTTTTTTATGTGGCCTATCTATTTTTTAAATAAAAATTTTTACTAGACCATCCCTTTAACCAAAACCTTGAGGGCTATCTCTGGTGCTTCATTTTGGCTGCTCAGGACAATTGGGTAGACCTATTGCCTATGCTGGAATTTGCATACAACAACGCAACACATGCTACTCTGGTCTCTAGCCTCTTTTTGTGCACCTATGGATTTCATCCTTCCTGTTTTCCTGTCATATCGCCTGCCAGCACCCGATTCCCAGATGTTGACACCTTGGTATCGGATATTTAGAAGGGACACAAGGGTGCCTGAACCACACTCCAGGCGGCGCAGGATCGGGTCAAGCGTTTTACACACCATCATCGCTCTCCATCCCTGAACATTTCCCTTGTTGACAGGGTTTGGTTGGCATCCCGCTTTCTCCCCCGTCATCTGGTACCCTCCAAGCTATCACCCAGGTATTTTGGTCCCTTTGAGGTGTTGGTGAATAGAGGATCTGCAGCATACTTTCTTCAACTCCCTCCTTCATGGTCTAGGATTCACCTGGTGTTTCATGTCTCACAATTAAAGCCTGCTGTGTATGACAGATTTCCTCAACAGATGGTGCCACAGCCTCCTCCAGTGTCAACCGCCACAGTTTGAGGTCTCTGGGATATGTGATTCCCGTTATTTCCATGGTCGCCTCCAGCATTTGGTGGACTGGAAAGGATACTCTCCTGCATACCGCTCTTAGGAGCCGGCCTCTGCAGTACACGCTCCGCGTTTGGTGCATGACTTTCATCGGCATCACCCTGAGAAGACGGGGTGGTCTCCCTTTGGATGGGGGCATACTGTCATGGCCCAAATCCAACGTTACTCTATCTGGAATAGGTGTAGAAGGATTGGTCCTGTTCTGTCCCCCTCCAAAGATGGCCACTGGTGTTCCATTTGACAGTGTAGTCTTGGAAGACTCTTGTAACTCCTTCCTGTTTCCTCCCACAACTGATGCTGGCAGGGGATTTATGCAGCAGCAACTTGGACATCTGCGTGTTGCTACTCTTTTGCTGTCATGCCTGCGCCATGGGCGTCTACATTGGCGATCAAAATGGACAAATTGGTATTCATTTATCTGTGGAAAACTCTTGGATTAACTGATATTCACTTCTTGGACTTTATTTCCCTTTTGCGAAACTACACTTACCACAATGCACTTGACTACAACCATCTATTCCTGGCCCTTCCTATTCGTCATCTTCGGAACTACAATCCCCAGAAGCCTTAGGGATTTTCTCTGCTTCCACCAGCTCAGGAACAGAGAGGGAGGTGGCCAATTGTCTGCAGGAGTGCTTAGCCAGGTGCGACCAATTAGCCTGCCTCTGTGCTGGGCTGGGCAGTATAAAAGCTGCTGCCTGCAGGGGCTCAGTCTTTTGCATTAAGAGTCCTTTCTGCTCCTTTTTGCTTCGAGCTTCGTATCTTTGTATGCGGTTCCTCTGCATAGCAGCCAATCACTCTCCACTGCTGCCTTCCGTCCTTGCCTTCCAGGATCCAGCCTTGCAGCTGACCACGCTCCGCTGCTACCTTCCATCCTTGCCTTCCAGGATCCAGCCAAGCAGCCGATCACACTCCGCTGCTACCTTGCCGATCACGCTCCGCTGCTACCTTCCGCCCTTGCCTTCCAGGATCCTGCCTTGCAGCCGATCACGCTCCGCTGCTACCTTCTGCCATTGCCTCCCAGGCTCCTGCCTTACAGCAGATCATGCTCCACTGGCTTCAACCTACAGTCTTCGTCCGCTGGATTTCAAGTCAAGCAGCCTTCTACAATCCTTCTGCAGCCTTCTACAGTCAGCAGCCCTACTCCTCTGGGCTCACTCCTTGCTGCTCAGCCTTTCTGGGTCCTTGCCGTGCAGTCTGCTTCACTCCGCTGCCCTAAGCCTTTTCCCTCGGGGCTTCCTTCCTTACAGCCGTGCTTCTTTTGGGCTTGCCAATTGCTTCCCTGCTTTTCTGAGCTTTCTACCTTGTACCCTACCGCCCTCTGCTATCCACATCAGTTTACCTTCATTATTTACTTTCAGTTATTACAGTTCCTCTGTTTTCCTGACTGCTGCTCCCTTGCTTTCTTCCTTGTTTTCAACCCTCAGTTCTTTCTCCCTATCCAATCCTGTTATACGGCTTTCCCTTCATTTCCTTCTGCTAGTTTGCTATTCAACTTCCTTTTCCCTGGATTTATCTGTTAGTGTCTTCTCTTGTACTGTTAGTAAACCCCTTATACAGAGCTTGTCTGTCGGTTTCCGTCAGGCAACCTCTGCCCTTTCCCTTGTCTAGTTTTCTACGTTACAGACTCCCATAGCTGTTGTTCCAAGCCATGAGCAAACAGTGTGGGCCTCTGTTATAGCAAACTGTGCAGAAGGTTAGAGTTTTCCTAAGGTTCGTGGAATACTCTTTTCAATATATATGCATACACCCCTAGAGGGAATCTATCCTGTACCTTTTCCCTTACTACACTTGCATACTCTTCGCTCTCCTTTCTTTCAGCTGTGTGTGAACTTTTCTGTCCACTTTACTTTGGCACAACTACCCAATTCCTTCCTGGGTGTCCAGTGCCACTCTTAATAGAGTGCCATCCTTAACATTTGCTTAGACACTGTGAGTTTGAGACTTTCCTACTGCCTTTTTCCTCTGCTGTATCTTCCTTCCTAGGCTACTTGTTCTACTAATTCTCTCTTTACTGCACAGATCTCAGCGTCAGCCTCACCTCAGACATTGCATGGCCTCTGCATATTGCCCAGGCCCTTCTGAACTCTCAAACTGGTACGCAGCGCTTCACTCTCTTACCAAGATATCACTCTACATTTAGTGAGAATAACATCCTCTCTCTTGTTGCACCTGTAGCACAAACTATTCCGTCATCCTGCTAATCTGCCAGTCCTCCATACTTACATCGCATCCAAACCTTCTAATTAGCAGGCAGAATACTCAGGCTGCAGTTACATGAGAGGGTTTCCCAGGGGCCTTTGTTGCTCCATTCTGTCTATCCAAGTAGAGCTGAGAGCAAGTGTTCCTGGGAAGCTTATCTTTTGCTGCACACTGTTGCATCTGAACAGGTTAGTCACTTACTACTGCATGTTCATTGTTGTAAGTGCATATCTTTTGTACAGTCAGCAGCACAAGGGGTGTAATGTGATACATACCTCCGAAAGAAATGAGTGGTAGTATGGAAAGTTAAAGTTCCAGAAGACCTTTTTATTGAGAATTCATTGATGGTTGGCACCCTGACAGGTACAGTTGCTTATATGTTGCCAGTGGAAACTACATTTAATTTTTCAAACCAAGTTAGTGTCTGATTATGAGAGCACTTGTGATACAACATGCCCATCTCTTTTTTAGGTGATTTCCTATTTCAAGTGTCAAAGCAAAACCAGGAGACCCACCTCAAGCACCATGTTCACTCCAAAATCAGTAAGCTAGTAATACAAAAATTAACAAAAAGTATTATTATTCCATGCCATGCTTGAAATGTCATTTTATAATTCATTGTACATGACACTACGGTCGAACCTAGCACAAGGACCCATGGAAGTAACTTGGGTGTCCATGCTAATTCTCAATATCATTACAATGTGTTCATACCACGTCACTGTTTTCAGCATTCCCTGATGAACCCGAATTATACATTTTATGCAGACTTCCATGCAAGCTTGTTATAGAAAAACTTGCATGGAGCAACCTTTTTATGAATTTCTGAAAAAAATATAAAATGAAGAAAGTAGACTGCGAGCATGGGAGACATATATGCCTTGCTGTTAAGAGATTTAACACAAGACATACAGTAAAACGGCTCTGCTGATGGAGCAGGCAGAAAACCACTGTACGCTCGACAGTATTGTCTATGTTATTTATGTTTGTTCATTGGCAATGTGTCTTTGTCAATATCTCCTTGGCATAAGGGACCAATAAAGTAGTGTGCATTGTACTGCACTGAGAGGGAAAGGTAGGGTAAAAGAGGAAGCACAGTATTAACATACTCATCACAAGGTGTGTTGGAAGGTCATTCTAACTTTCGAACACACATAATACTTAGTAGAGTCAATAAAGTATTGCCAACATTGTTGTCAAATAAATCTTGATATCTCTCGTATAAACCAAAAGAGAGCACATTCTGGGTTTCTTTTTTTCAAAACAGAAAATCTAATCAAGTTTATGATTATGGGCATACAAGTTGACTTTTCATGCTCTTTTTTCATGCTGCTCATTACTCGGAGTATACAGGTGTAACAGGTGATTAAGTATCAAAGAAAATATGGAGACCCAGTGTCCTTTTGAAAATTAGAAGCCCCTTTTGAACTAAAAGCCAAATGACATATGCTAAATCAGAATCGTAAGGGCACTTGTCAATATGAGACTTAACATTAAAAAAGCAGCTAAAAGAAGGACAATATTCTCACAAGATTGAATTATTCAAATGTGCATTTTGGAATTAAGTTCTGGAAGCTAACATATGATGGTGTGGTTTATGACTGTGCTCCTCATGCTCACTTTGTTAGATAGTCATGAAGGCCCTGTGAGCTAAGGAGATGGTACATTGATGTATATCATAGCCCAGGTATTGATGGCATCTATCTTCCAAGCTTAATGATCACTTCCGAATTTTGAACTTGCTGAAGCTTGCAGTGTTTTAGAGTTAGTCTAAATAGGTGGTCTGCAAACTATCAGGCTAGCCCCATTAAGGACGGCTGAAGGGTGTCCAGGGAGGGCACAATGCTCTTCAAAAATGGACAATAGCCACAGCTTTTAATAGAAAATATAAGCAATGGAGGTGTGGGGGGGTCGGAAACAATATTTTTCCTCATAGCAGGTTCAGAATAAAAATGTTTGAATACCACTGGTCTAAATGAATGTGGTTGGGCTTGCATCACTAACCTTTGTTTTTTCACAAAACTACTTTATCTCTCACATTTATATTTATACCCCAAAAAACGTTTTCATTAGATTACAACATATGAATTCATCACAAAAAGCATCTAACACAGAGACTTAAAGACTGATCATGTGTTAAAGTACAAGTGACGGAGCAGTATAAATGGCATTGAAGAAAGCACAGAGACACTTCAAAAACGTATCACAAAAACACTAGACATCACATTGATCAAACCCTTTACCTCCTCGCTAAAGTAAACTATTTCAAGATAGTTCACACCCCACCTCAGAGCCATGAAGACAACAAACAGCAAACTCAAACCAAAATGGAGAAAATACTATAATCAATGGAAACAAATTGACATGCAAAAGACAGAGACAACTATACAAAGTGAAAATACTCAAAGCAACAAAAAATATTAAAACAAATGTATCACAAATGTAAGCTAGAAAGAGATGTTCAACATCATCAACAAGCTAAAAAACCCAATCTCCTGCAATAACACACCCACACCGTCACACAATCTTTGCAATGACCTTACAGATCACTTCAAAATCAAATCACAAACATCCAACAAGTCATTAAGAGCGTGCCCAAAAAAATGGTAACTCCCCTAAGCAGCCATTACGTGAACCAACTACAAGACTAAACAAGTACTCACCAATTTTGAAAGAAATTGCCACCAGCCTAATGAACAAAAGCAACAGAGCCAGCTTGCCAGCAGATCCTTACCCACCAGAAATGTACAAGAATATCCTCACCCATAAAACACCTGCAGAATACTTCTGCAACCACTTCAACCATTCATTAGCAGCAGAAAATGTGCCACAGGCCTTCGAATCAGCATACATCAAGCCACCCCTTTAAGACCCACTTGAAAATACAGAAGACCTAACTAACTAACGGCCAATTTCAAACATCTCATACCCGGCAAAACTCCTAGAAAGCTACATTTGCTAATCTGCAACTCCATAATCTGTGTTGCAGGGAGATGGGTGTACCCGTCCTTTAACAACATGTGTCTTGCTATCGACCTCCCTCTGCCTCTTTCTGATTCTGGGGGAATCCACATCTCACCAAAATACGCAGCATGTTTTGCATGTGCGTCTGCTACTTCATTACCTTTCGAGATAGTCTCATCACCATTGGTGTGTGCCTGACACATAACCAATGCTACTTCTTGGGGGTTGTTAATTACTTCTATTAATTCAGCTAGTAGGAGGGCATCTTGTACTGGGGTACCATCAGCTCTTCTAAAACCCCTCCTTTGCCACTTAACTATTCCCGAGTGCACAGTTGATGTTACATATGCACTATCAGAGTATATAGTAACCTTCTGGTGAGAACCTTCTTTTAGTGCCAAAATCAGCGCCACCAACTCCGCTGCTTGGGCCGAATAATTTTGTGGTAGTTGGACACACATAGCAAATCCTCTGTCATTCTAACCACTGATGCTCCTGTCCTCCTGACCCGTCAGTCTGGTCGATAGTTGATGACCCACCAATGTACAGTATCTCACCCTCTTTTAGGGCATCCTACTCAACCTTCCTTGTGCAAAAGTACATTTCAATTGTCTGTGTGCAATCATGGGCATAATCGCCCTCTTCAATTACTTCTGCTATGAACCTGGCTGGATTTACAGTACTACACCTGTCAATGGTTAATTCTGTTCTGGATAGGATTATTTCGTAACCTGAGGCTCTTTGCGTGGTCAGTGTAGATTTGGGCTTGTTCAAAATTGCGAACAGTGCATGCTCAACAAATAGTGTGGTGGGGCACCCCATTGTTATTGATGACGATTTTTCCACCGTGAATGCTGCTGCGGCGAGATCTTGTTCGCATGGGAAGTGACCTAACATTACAGGGTCCAAGTGGCCACTGTAAAATGCTATTGGTTTGTGCCCCATGCTCGTTTTCTGAGTCAGTACTGCCTTCATTACTGCTGAGTCGCAACGTGAAAAAATGAAAAATTGGTGCTCATAGTTTGGTGTGGCTAGTACGGGTGCTGAGGATATGGCATGTTTCAGCTCATCAAATGCTTCTGTCATTTCCCTTGTCCACTTTAACCTTTTGTCCCCTTTCTGTGCTTCCCTCAGTGCTTCGAGAAGAGGTCCTATGTATGAACTGTAATCAAAAACCCATTCTCTGCAATAGTTACATAAACCCCGGAATTGTTGCAGTTCTCACACAGTTTGTCGATGTGGTGTGTTTCTTATCGCTTGTGCTCTCTGTGGTGCTATGTGCCTTCCATGCTGGTAAATGAGTTGGCCAATATATAGTACTTGTTCCTGGCAGTACTGTAACTTTTCCTTGTCCACCTTGTACCCCTTTTCGGCCAACACTGTGAGCATTTTTATTGAATCTTCCCTGCATCTCTCTTCAGTGGTGCTGCAAATCATGATGTCATCAACATACTGCAGCACTGTGCTTTCCATTTCGATGTTGCCTAAGTCCATCTGTATTACCCTGTTAAAAATTTAGGGTGATTCACAGTACCCTTGGGGCAACCTGGTATGCTTCCACTTTGTGTTCCTATAAGTGAAGCTTGTGAGATCCTGTGAGTCTGGGTGCAGAGGTATGGAGAAAAAGGCGTTTTTTTAGGTCAATCACAGTGAACCGTGATGCCTCAGGTGGTATTCCACATAGTATAGGGGCCGGGTTTGCTGCTATAGGGTACTCTGCCTCTACAATGTGGTTCAAGGGCCTAAGGTCCTGGATGAAATGCCAAGACCCTCCTTTCGCCTTGCGTACTGAGTAAACAGCCGTGTTGCATGTTGATTCTGATGGTACCAATATGCTGTTGTTTATCAGGGTTGTTATTGTCTTGTATATGCCCTCATCTGCCTCCCTTGACAATGGGTACTGCTTCACTCTTGGTAGTATTGCTCCCTTTTTCAATTTTATTTTTACTCCTCCAATGCTCTTTATGCAGCCCACGTCATATGGACTGGTGGTCCACAAAGATGCTGGAACCTTTGCCATGTCTTCCCCATAGAATGGCACCGGGGTAGATGAAGGCGCTTCTAGTGCCATTGCCATTTTTTGTGCCACTTGCTTATATGTTACTCTTAGCCAGATGTCGATACTCATCATGAACACCATCTCCCCTTCTCCTCAGTTGTCTGAGAAAAGCTCTTCGTCAGACACCTGCGTGAGCCTGCATCCCTCAGCCAGTGCTATTACTGTTCTCCATGCCCTGACTTCCCTGTCTTGGGCATGTACTGCAACGTAATCTGCAGTTGCCATGATACTCTCAATTCTCATTGAAATCACCTTCCCTTCGGGTTCATCTGCTGGCGTCTCGGGCCTGAACAAATACGCTGCTAGTCTCCTCCAAATTTTGCCCTCAATCCCTGGCATCCACGCAAATGCCATATCTGTTCTGTACTGGAACATTTCTCAGTCTACTGGCTCAGCCCGATCTACTGTTTTGCCACAGTAAGATTGCAATATTTGTCGTGCTGTGAGCATGTTTATTCCTGGTGTGGAACAAATTATGCCGTTCTCCGTGAAAGATATAGTCATGTTCAATCTGCTCATTATGTCCCTCCCAAGTATGTTTACTGGCGACTCCTTTGAGTACAGGAGCGGGACAGACATTTCATTGTCTCCTATAGATAAGGAGATGTTGTCAGTAAAGGGAAACAACCCTCGAGCCCCAGAGAATCCTTGAGTGTGCATAGCTTCGCCGGACATCTTAACTTTACCTTCCCTTATACACGACCTAGTTGCCCCGGTATCAAAAAGGAAGGAAAACCTTTTGTCACCTATCGTCGCCTGTATGCGTGGTTCCTCCGCACTATTGGGTGTTACCGACAGGATGGGACACATCAAGGACATCTGTGGGCTGTCCTATTGCGGGTATAGGGACATACCACCCCCTGTGTAGGGGTTGTGTCCCAATATTGTCACCTTCCCTAACTGTGTTTGTGGTAGTGGTGTGTCAGTGGTTGATACATTGCTGTCCTGTACCGGTGTGGGTTGTTGTGCTGGTTGCACTTGATGTTGTTGTGTTACCAACACCTGGTGCTGCGGTGACGCGTAGCTCTGTGTCTGCGGCTGTGGTGCGGCATATTGCTGTGTGGTATTCTGTTATGTTCCTTGCTGTTGTTGGTAAACCTGTTGCTCCCCCATATGTCCTTGTTGCCCCTGCTCTCCCCATGCTATAGGGGCGGGTCTTACTCTACATGTGCGTGACATATGCCCTACCGTCCCGCAAATCCAGCATACTGGTGGTTCCCTGACCTGCCATGGGAAATTCCCTGTGTTATCTTGGTACCCTTGCTGCCCATTAGGGTAGTAACCTCGGAGCCCTCCGACCTGCTGCTGTGTGGGCTGGGCATATCCTCTCCCTCTCATCACACCGCCTCTTCCCCGGAAGGTATTATAATATCCATTTCCTAATGTCCCATACCCTCCCCCTGCGGGAGCCATGTACAGTGTGGGCGGTGGCATATGTTGTGGTATTATTTGCGTTGATTGTGGTAATGGGGCGATATGTTGCTGTCTTGTGTCCTGCGCAACCACTACTGATGTGGGGGTCTGTGTTACTGCTGCTGGTGTGGTAATTAGTGCTCCCTCCATTGAATATTTGGTAAGTTTCTTCTACACTAATTTTGCTTCCTCCGCTTTCCTATCCTCTTCCTTCATCTTCTCCTGCCATATTCTACAGTGGTGTATTATGGTTAGTTGTATCTCCGGCCAGGGCTTTGCTTCTATTCCCACTACTTTCTTCAGTTGTCTTTGTACTGCCTCCGGGAGCCCTTGTACTAATATGTGGTAAAACATGGCTGGTGTTTTATCCCACTGCTCCCTAGTTTCCAAGCGCCACTTCTCCTGAATCTCCTGGATGTAATCAACAGGATCTTCATTCTCACGCATCTTGCATGAGGTAATAGCTCCTATGTCTGACGTGTCTGGATACTGGACCCTCAAGGCCTGCCATAGTGCATGCCTACAGTTGGCAAATGGCGCCCCATCATGTGACGTGTCTGTAGTCGTGACTCCGGGGAAGCCGCCCTTTTCCAAATGTCATCTGCTGCATACCCCAATATTAATATTAGTACTCCCTTCACATCGCCCACCGCTAGCTTCTGCCCCGCAGTGTGCTTCTCCATCTCGTATATCCACTTCCCTGCTCCCCCGCTTAGTGATGGGAGTCTACATTTTATGTTTTCCTAATCAGCATGCTTCCAAGGAACATATTGCGGTCTGACCCCTCCACTTTCCAATAGTGGCATTAAATTATAACCCCTCCGTTCCCCCCGTGACTGCAGGGTAGTGTCAGTGCACTCGTCTTCGTTCTCCGTATCAGGGAACTCTGTTACCATATCTATACTACGGCTCCTTGTCATATTCTCTCCTTCATTCTTTCTCCCTTTCCTATTATTGTCTTGTTTCACCGCAGGTGTGTGTTGCCGTTCTTCCTGTCTGCGTCTAGGGAGATCCCTAAACCTGTCAATGTATGGTGTGTGCTCGGGCTTAGGCATTAGTGGGCGTGGTGGGCGCATTGGCGCGAATGTTGCTGCGTGTGGCGTTCCTCCTGTTACCTCTCTTACCTGTTCTTCACCTATCTTTCCCTCTTCCTTTCTTCTGCATGCCCATAGTGATTCGCTGTTAGCGCGCATGAGGTATAATTTATCTTAACTTTCCTTATTGCCGCTGCTTCCCCTTTTCCCAATACCCTCATCTTCTTCACTGCAAAATCTGTCCAACAGCGACAACTCCCATTCTGTTCTTTTCCCTCCCACTGTCACCGTTTTTAAGTCTATTAGGTCTGTTCCTCTCTCTTTTCCCTGCTTTGATGTCATGGGTACTTCCAATTCCTGGCGTGTGTATGTTCTTGCTCCGTGCCCCACCTTCCTGCCTTCGCTCTCCTCGTCCTTCCTTGCTGTTATCTCGCCCCCAATTTCCTCTCTCTCTTCTCCTTTAGTTCCTCCATCACTTCACTACTAACCCTTGCTAATATCCTTTCTTCCTCTTCCTTTCTCTCCCATTTCTCCCATTCCCGTTCTAGTGTGCTCTCTATTACTTTACCTTCTTCGTATTTCCTGGTGCTTTCAGATAGTATTTTCTTATTCCACAGTTCCATTTCTTTTTCCCTCTCTTCCTCCCTTCTTTTCATGTCACGTTGCTCTGCGCGGGACATCTATTGCTTTTATCCTCTCCGCCTCTCTCTTTTTCTGTTCCGTATGTAATTTCATCCTCTCCCGCTCATCCTTCTTTCCTTCCTTTCCTTCCTTCTTCCTCGTGTCTCTTGCTCGAACTGCCTGATCAGCACGCTCTGCGCATCCCTCAATTCAGCCAACCTTTCCTCCAACATTTCCTCCTCCTCCTGTGACAGTTCTCTTTCCCCCTCCTTACTCACCTCACTATCTGCGCATCGCCCTTGTTGTCCTTATACACTCTCCTCACCGCATTCTCTTCTTCTCCCTTAGTGACCCCCGCAAGTTCAAGAGCACCTGCGCTGCTACCCATTCGTCTGGCTCTAAGGTCATGATGTGTCCCTCACTTCTTTTTCCTCCTTTTTCGCCCATCTGTGAGGAACCGGAACCTACCGTGCTCATCACCTCCCCCCTCTGGTAGCTACTTGTAGCGGTATATGGTGGAGGGCTGTATGTGGGGTTCCGTCACTGGATAGAGCCCACCTTCCTCCTTTTTCACCACTTTCGCTAAAGGCATTTCTACGATCCTTTCTTTCTTCACCTCCACATCGCGTGTGGTGCCAAGCCCTTCGCCCTCCCCTTTGTTCTTCTCACTGCACTGTGTGTTGCTAACCGCCGTTCCCATCCTCCTTTCTTCTTCCTTAACTCCTTTGCCCTTTCTTGTTTTCTTGCTCCCTTTCTCGTTTGTTGTTCCTTCCACAGTAAACATACCTGTTGCTCCTGGCCTGGACCCCTGGAACATCCTCCACAAGTTGAACATTTCCACATGATGAGCTAATTTCTTCCCTTTATACGTGTTATGTATGTGCGATAATAGCGAGTGTTGGACGTATAGGTCAAAACTGCCATTAGGCGGCCATGGGATTGTCATTTTGTTGTCTGTTCCTTGTGTCCATGCTATGTTATATTTGATAAGTTTCTCCCTGTGTGGTGGTAGCTTCATACAAATATGTTCGAGGGGGTAGTTACAGTATTTCCCCACCCTCCGGACCCTGACTCGCAAGACATGGTTGTACTTTATGTTATCACTCTTTAATTGCAACCTTCTTTACCTGGCCCCGTAATTTGGGGACTTCCGATTGTCCGCTGAAAGGCAATTCATTTCACAAATATACAGTCGTTCTTTCCTTTTTTTTTTTTTAAATCTCTTGTACGGCCCCCTGCGGCCATGGTACACGAAGCCCACTGCGGCTGCATGCCCTGTGTGCCGTACTTGTACAGCAGCCCCACTTTTCACTCTCCATCTTTTGACCACTGCGCTCAGTGTGACTGGTGTTCTCCATACGCGGCCACCTCTCCCTTTTTTGCCCCTCCCTTATCAAGGGGTGCTGGCGTTCTCCGTGCGCGGCCTCCCCACCTCTTCTATTCCGCCCCTCTCCCTGTTGTTTTACTCTCGGTCACCCCCTGGGCAAACCGAGCGAAACACCAGGCAGCCGCGGTGTCCTATGGTATCTTACAGGTGACGTCACCAACCTCGTTACCCTATTACCGGTAAGAACATTTACACTACTTAAATGCGCAATATACTTTAATTCTTTGACACCGTCAACCCCACAGCTGTCTTCTTGTTACGACCGGAACAAGGGAACCAACAATACAACTCTTATAATCGGACTGTGCACGCAGCATCACCTCGCGTGTGACACGCCCCTCACCTGGGGAGCTTAACCAGCCAATTATCTTCCGCACTCGGCAACACTCTAGCTACCTCCTACGGGAAAATGTCATCTACTTAACGAGCTTCAATACTCAATTAGTAGGTATTCACATCTACTCATTGACCTAAAACGCCAATTCATAGGAAATCCACACCCCTTCCCTACAAGTGCGGTCGATCTGAACAAATCAGGGCCTTCTAACAATCACGTGTGCCGCCTTTCGCTCCACCCACCTTCCTCCGCGATGCAGTGGGAGACAGCCCTCGTGCCAGTCTGGTCACCGCTCACTCACCTGTCGTCACTTAGTTTTCAAATCCTTAGCACACACTGTAAATACATCCCGCCACCCTTATCGCAATTCCTCCCCCCCTAACAACATTACGTTGCTTGTTGGGTGTGTCATACTCTCCAAGTTCCCTTGATGCGGGGCTGCTTGACTGTTCTCACCCCTCCAAGCGGCTCGCCACCTCCCCTCGTCTGGACTCGTTCGGACACTCGCCAACCGCGAGTGGGATTCTTCTCAATCGGCTCCCGAGGGCCAATATCCAGATTGCGCTGTCCGGTCTTCTTGAAGTTCCGCGATGGTCCTGTAGACCTCAAAAGGGGGCAGCGGCAGAGGGGGCCACGCTGCCGGTCCGCCTTGCAATGAGAGGCCTTGGAATAAAAATGCAAAGGGTAGACCTCAAAAAGATCTCAGCAGTGCCTCCAACTTATCGGGGTGATTATACCGGGGTCGGCAGAGCCGTCCGCGGACCTCCGGGCTGGGGAGGCCCCAACTCCTCCCGTGTCCCCAAAAATGAGTATGAGACACACACAAAGAGGAAGGCTGAGACTGCTTTTTATTGCAACGGCAGGGATGGGTTTCTCGTATGCATCCGAGAAAGCACACCTAACCTTTCAGAGGGGCTCGTAGGCCCTTTTTACTACAGTATGACGCGCTACACGAGTCACCTGGGAAAGTTAGTACAAAAACCTATTGCCACTCAGGATTGGTTCTTCGAGTGGTAGGGTTAGTATGGTTAGCATATAAAGACGTAGGTTATTGGAAGGAACCAGATCAGGTGGTATACTTGGGCTGTCCCTAACTTTTGTTACTTCAGAATTGCAACAAGGGGACCCTCGGAGATTGGCTATGAGTAATGGCGTCTGTAGTGAGCCCCCCTGTGTTCTGACTGGTTCTCCCGCGAGCCCCCATGCCTGGACTATCGTTGTTCCCAGCTCGCGGTGTACCTGTCATTAGCAACAATTTGCAACTATGTGTATGTGAAGACAATGGACAGGTCTGCTCATAGGCTCATAAGCGAGTCGTTCCCATCGCTGTAGGTGTCCATCTTGCCGCTTCGTTGTTGCAACCTGTGAGACCGTGGCGGCTTCTCTGTCTCGTAGGCTTGGCACCTTGTCAGTTCGGCTTGGTCACGTGTAGAGAGACCGTAGCTGGAGAAGAATTATGAGCATTTGATTTTGTATTCGATGTCTGGAGGCTTGGCGTTTGCAGGTGTAACCTTGGCACTGGGCTCTCGGCATGCGGGTTGCAACATTGTGGCCTTGGCTGCAGGCCCTCGTTAGGGGCTTGTTCTGAGAGTCAGCACTTGTATTTTGTTCTGAGAGGGTTTTCGTTTGCGAGGCTTCGGCCTGGGGACTCTTACTTGCGGCCTACTCGGGCCTAGTTCAAGGGTGGCGGTACATAATCCATAGTACGGTGGTAGCGGAATGACAAATCATCATATGCAGCACTAGATATACATGATGGCGTCTCATAGAGATAGGTGGCGAGGAAGCATCAGCAAGCATATACACGATCTCTTCAGGCGTCTTGCGTTTCTGCGGTGCTGTAGAAGGTGTACGTCCGTGGGTGTGACAGTCGGCTACGTCATAGCACTGAGTATGTTCTTCATGTAGATTGGTGTGTGAGTGACCAGTGTGCATGGTGGCACGTGTGCTCTTGTCTGTTAGCTATGTTGTCATGGCATCTCTAACGATGTAGATTTATTTTATTTTATTTTATTTATTTATTTTATATATTTATATAGCGCCGACTGCCCACGGGCATCGGGGCGCTTACAAAAAGACATGTACAAGCTCAAGATAGAGCCAGAAGAGGCGACGGGACGGCAGACAGATTTATACTGGTTAGCTAATTCAGAGTGGCCTAGTCGAGGGATTACTTGAAGAGCTATGTTTTGAGTTTTTTGCGAAAGACCAGAAGGTTGGACTCCAATCTAAGGAGCTTAGGTAATTTGTTCCAGTTGGAGGCTGCTCGGTTCGGGAAAGCTCTGCCCAAGCTGAGTTCTTTCTTGAATTTCAGGGGCGTTATCAATCCATTTGCCTCTGGTCTTAATGCCCTATGAGGATGGTAAAACGTGAGTTTGGACTTCATGTAGGCAGGTGCTTTGCCATATAAGCACTTGTGAGTAAGGCACATAGACTTGAATTGAATACGTTTTTCTATTCTCATCCAGTGAAGGTCTCGTCTAGCTTCACTTATATGTTCACTTCTTGATTTCATTTTGACCATTCTGATCGCGTTGTTCTGGACTAGTTGGAATTTTTGGATGTTATGCTTACTAGCTCCTACCAGGAGAGCATTACCATAGTCTAGACGTGACATGACGGTCGCTCTTGCAATTGTGGCGCTGTTTTTTTCACTCAATAGTGGTCCGATGGCTTTAAGTAACCGGATGTAGTAGTTGCAATTTTTACTAACAAAGGTCGCCTATGCATCAGAATTGAGAGATGCTTCCAGCGTCATGCCTAAAGTTTTAACCTTGTCTGTCACAGGGATAAGGGTCTCTTTGATTTTGAAAGCCTGATATTCCGCAGAGAGTTTGGCACGTGCCTGAGTAGAACCGAATACCAATAATTCGGTTTTGTTTGCGTTCAGGCACATCAAGTTATTGTCCATCCAGTCTTCGATGTTACCATAGAGTGTATTTAGAGTCTTACTATCTTTAGCGTAATCCCCAGTCAGTTCCAGGACCAGCTGAGTATCATCAGCATAGTTGGTGAAGAATATCTGGAGTTGTTGTAGTAGCTCACATAGAAGCCAGATATACAGATTGAAAAGTAAAGGGGATAGACTAGCTCCCTGTGGAACCCCGCAAAAGATGTTAAATTCGGAGGAGAATTTGTCACCCCAGTGTACTCTGGATATTCTGTTTTCTAAAAAGGATGTTAACCAGTTTATAGATTCCTTGGAACAATTTGCGACCTTCTCCAGTGCTTGTTGCAAGAGCTGGTGGTCAAGCAGGTCGAAGGCGGCACTCAGATATAACAATATTAGTAAACCAGCCTTTCCCTGATCCATAATTTCCAGCATTTTGGACTGTAAATCCAGCATGGCGGTTTCAGTGCTGTGCGCAGCTCTAAAGCCAGATTGTTGAGGGTGTAAAATCTCATGGTTTTCTACATAATCTTGGATATGATACTTGTATATATAGATACTTGTTATCTATATAACAAGTATTATCTATATATAGATACTTGTAGTAATTGTTCTAGTCGAGTTCATCCATGCCACAGATGTAGTCATCAGCCGTGCGGGCTGGTGTTGGTCGTACTGGTGGGCATACTCCTCCTATGTGTAAGTTCCTGAACCAGGGTATTTTGTCATCTGGCAGGTAGGTGAATTCGTCTCGTGGAGGGTGTCTGGGCCGTGATCCCCTAGGCCATGGTCTGGATGAGATTGGGTGGATTGGGGGGAGGGTATTATCCCATTCTCCCACTTCAGAAGCACAGAGAATGACAGAGTTTGTGGTGGTGCAGCAGGGAATGTAGAGGCAGTGAAGGGGTGGCTGAGATGGAAAAGGAGATATTGTGAGGAAAGTAAAGATGGTGGTGGAGAATAAGTGGAATGGAGAAGAGCTAGAGGAAGCTGAGCTATCAGGATTGAAGTGATGTGAATCTATATTTCAGCAAACATTATTTTCCCCCAATGTTGCCATGGTATTTTTTATTAAAAAACAAATGATTCAGCCTGAATAAAAAATGTAGAGTTCCTGATATTGCTCAGGATTCATTTTTTGTTAACAGTTGCGTTTGTTTAGTTGAGGGTAAAACATATCAAACAACTTCTTTTCATGAACAGTATCAGATACCAAACGTTTGTTATGTGCAGTTGTATGACCAGAGGTGGATTAGTGGGGTTGTCAGGTAACCTGTCCAAATCCAATTATTCCTGGATGAAAAGTCAACATGTAAACCGCGGTGGGGGACAAAAAAAAAGTACTAAAGAAAAAAGGATGCAAGAAGCTGTGCAGTGATCCGTTCAAACAAAAGAATAGAGTAAAGGAACCACACACGTGGCCGCTGGAGGGTTTCATCAGTTTAAATGAAAATAAGGTTGTTGGAACAATGGTTTCTAACCCTTAGAAAGGAGGGTTGTGAGGCGCTCTGCTCAGCATCATATCATTGCCGCCAACCCGACAGGTAGTCTACAACCACCTCAGGCCCCAGGCAATCTAATTACCGGTGCTTCACCCACCAGGGAGCGCCCAATGTTACAAACTCCCAGGAAGATTATATAAAACACAGATGGCTTGCCCCTTTTCAGGTGGCCCATAAGGACTCTCCAGGCTTCTCCTTCAGACGCAGCCTCGTTGAGGAGGATTTTGGAGCCCGCGCAGTGTTACTGTAAATGCCATACTCAGCCCGGCCAGATTCATTAAAAGGACTCCCTTACTCTGATGGTAACTGTTGGGTTTCATCTGACGTACACAGCCCAGCCACAAGGAATTTGAGGCCCCACACACGCTGATGCTGCGGTCGTCTGCCTGCCAAAGGAACACCTTGGCCCTCATTACGAGTTTGGTCCAGGTCCTCGGAATGAGGACTTACCGGGCCATTCCGAGTTCGGAAGGCCTGGTAATTCCTCCCTCCAAGGACCCGGATACGGTCAATCCCCATTCCCATTTCAGCCCCCATAGGGCTCAATGGGAATGGGAGAGGGAGCAAAGAACGGGCCATTATGAGATGGCCCGTTGTTTGCTCCCTCTTCCCCTCGCGGGACCCGGTAAGCACGCCTGGTTTTCCCAGGCGTGCTTACCGTGTCCCGCGAGGGGAACTCGTAATGGGGCGGTACGGAGTGAACAGCGCCGGCACCTTTTACGGCGACGTTCATTCCGTACCGCCAGGGTCGTAATGAGGCCCCTTGTCAAAGAAAGACATCAGCAAGCAGAGGTGAGAGGAACATTGACAACAACAAGGACCTTGAGAAAGCCCTGGCCAGGCTGTCTCCCAAGTAAAGCATTTCTAATTTGCTTTACTTTAAAAGGACAATTGTTATATTTTTGAAGGTTTATTAGTTACACAGATGCTTAGCTCCCGTGATTCCCCCCCCCCCTTTTTTTTTTTTTTTACAAAACATATTTAAAAAAACCTGCTAGTGTACTGGAAGAAGTAATCCAAATAATAACTAAACCCTGTCCACCAGCATATTGTTGCCCGAGTTCCCTGTTGTCTGGCAATTTTTTTTTTTCTTTACCATAGTGCTTTCTTCCCAAGCGGTTTTGGGGAAAGCCATCTTGTCCTAACCTTTACCTTTCCGTCCCTTGTCAACTTCAAATAGAGGTCCACAAAGGTGATCTGGAACTCTGGTAAACAGGGTTGGAGACAAGTTTAGACATGTCAAGTGTAAAACTAAGTAATATAAAAGCTGATTGTGGGGCCAACACCTCTCCCCAGTAAGTGCGTGGTACCATCCCATGCTGCCAACATTATTTCCGTCGTCACATATTGCAACTTACCTTAGCAGGAGAGGCATATCTAACATATTATTGCGAAAGTCACAACAGTATCAAAGATGGAATACAGAAATAAATAGATGAGAAATAACTTTTTTCTTGATAACAGGTATTTTGGGTTGCAAACCTGGTCTTTGTCTTTGCTTCGAGTATTTATACGTTTTACTTTTTATCTCTGGATATAAAGTCACTGTCCCAGGCTGCAGAGGTTCAGTCACCAGACAGTTCTTTCCTGGATTTTATAGGTGTTTTCTCAACATCCAATATGAAAGACAAGCAGAGTTAAAGGATTTTGGAGTTTTAAGACTCTCTTACTAATATGTAATACTTATAGACAATTGACAGTTTTGGGATTTAAGACTTTGTTAGACACATTACTTTTATGGAATTTAACACTGAGAAAACTCTGAGAAGTAACACTTTCTTGTTCAATATGTATAGTGTTGGGCCACTGGCATTTTGGTTCCTTCTTGGCATGAAGTGTTTTGGACATGCAATAGCTCTGGAGCTAAGACCTTCCATGCAGCTTTTAAGGCACACAGCTATTCAATCCACTCTGAGCTGTAAGACTTCCCTTCCCAATATGCAATATTTTGGACCACTGGTACTTTAGTTGCCTCTCAGTTTTCATGCAGGATTTCCTGGAATGCCTCTCTTTTAAAGCCACGAGCGTACTTCAGCTTGTTCTCCCCATGAAGGGGTTGCATTCTCGTTCTCCTTGGAACTCACAGCCTTGCAGAGGAGCCAATCATCCCCAATGAGCCAATCATTCTTTGGGGACGTTCAGTGGCCTGATAAAAGGCCCAGCTGGCCTCTTGGTTCTCTAAGGTTGTGTTTGGCAATAAATGGGAGATTATATGCTGATCTGTGTGGAGGCGTTCTACCTCTCTTGCTGTTCTGTTAACAGCCCCCTCTTCAGTTTGAGCTCCCATGTTCTGCCTCTTGTTGAAGCAGCCTTCATTTTTGTAATGCAACTTCAAACTCTATAAAGTGGTCCACTGCTTTTTGAAGCTAGGTTCATTCTCAATAAAAAGAAATGTACTGTTATTATTATTATCATCATTATTATTATTATTATTGTTGTTGTTGTTATTATTATTATTATTATTATTATTATTATTATTATTATTATTATTATTATTATTATTATTAATAATAATAATAATAATAATAATAATAATAATAATAATAGTAATAATAATAATAATAATAATAACATTTTCTTCTACCCTGAAAGTGAAAGAAATTACCAATTTGTGAAAACCCTTTTTATTGTTATATTTATTTTTAATTCCTTTCCCTTACCGCACCCCAAATGTAGAAAAAAGAAGAAATAAAACACGTTGAAACTATTCCCTTAGTGTTCCCTCAACCTTTATGGAGCAATTTGGTCACTTTTGGAGCATGCTCTCATCGGGCAAAGGTGGTGCAACATGAGCCTGATATGAAGGGGCATTAGGGGGTGGAGCATAAGTAAGAAAAAGATGGAGAAGCAGATTGAGGATGAGCATGAAGAGGCAGAGATGGGGAGCTAGAAGGAGATAGAACACAATTAGATTGAGTGAAAGCAGGAGAGAGAACCTGGAAAGGGGGGTTAATGGCAGTAAGTAGAGCTGGAGAAAGCAGACCAGGAATACCAGGGGGTAAGCGGGTAGGTTTTGCCCAGGAGAAGGCAGATTCAGATTAGGAGGAGAAACATAGGGAGACATATGGGGGTCAGGAGGAGGATGGGCAGTAGGAGGTGAAACATGAAGTAGTTGGAAAAGGAGCTGTAGGAGGGTAGGCAGGAGGAGTAGTCAGAAGATGAGGTGGTTGACCAACCTGAAACTGTTGTATCATGTCATGTTGAGGGGCAAGGCAGGCCAGATGATGATGTAAACCAATAGATCCATTCCCATGTCTTTCCAAATTCCAACCCTTCTGGGGTGGTTAAGGAGTATTGTCCTCATTTATTTGTGTGTGCAGTTGAATGCAAGCTCAGCAATATGCATGGCTGTAGGGCTAGAACGCTGAGCATTATGGATTGGGCACAACTGCAATGTGTACACATGTGTAAAATGGTTTAAACCACAACCCCTACCACCCAGAATAACCTCTTCAAGTGTGTGGAATAAGCATTTGCCAGCAAATTTGGAAATGCAGGGCATTGCCACCTTGGCATAGAGCATGGCAGCATGTCAAAGTGACCAAATGACATTCATTGGCACCGGCTGCAGCTTTCAGGTCTGTGTTGCCTCGGTTGTGACCCAACCACTTTGTGGTGGGAAGGTTAAGCCTACATTGGACAGTAGACGGTACTATAAACTATTGCATGGTGGTCAAACATTGCCTGTATCTAAGGCTCAGTTGGGGGGAGCTGGAGGACAGTGCAGTGGAGAAGCTCACCTATATCATAGTCACCCCAGCATCCCCTACTAAACCGAAAAAGGGGAAAAGTCTAACAACATTTCCATATTTTTGGAATCAGTCAATCCCAAACCTGGCAACTTCTACTCGTTAAAACTCTCCACAAAGTACCTTACAACGTCCACCCTCCTCAAGCTCCCCCTCACACATTACGTGAATCTTCTTGCTCATGTTTTTTCCCCTTATTTTCCCACCCGGTCCAATGGAGAGCTACAAATGGGCTCACCAACTCCTACATTTAAAAGGGGCTTCAATACTTTACCAAAATATGTGTGTTGTTCTCTCCACAACGACCACTGTATAGAGGTTTGCTGACTTTTTCTTGTAAATACTTCTATTTATTTATCTGTTCTCTGCATCCAGTACATGTTTCGCACTTCACTCATCATAACCTGGGAGACATTGAGGAACATGTTATTTCTGCATCTTTTTCGTGTAGCATAGGGAGAGTCCTGACAATTTTTTATGCTCTCAGGTTGCAGGGAGTACCTGAAAAGCCTAATGTTGGCAATGTCTGCGTAGAAAGAAGAACAGCAAAAAACAACAAAATTCATGCTGGTTGAGTTCTAGTAGCGAGAGAACTTAAACAATTATCACGTTTGCTAATCTTAGGTAATGCGAAGAACCCAAAACATGTCTTTTAGGTAGCAGGGAGAATGGGAAACCATCTCATCTTGGCAGCCCTCAGGTAGCAGGAATTCTAATCTTGAGCACTTTTAAGTAGTTGGAAAAACCTCAAAAACTCTCATAATGCAGCCCTCCCCTCACAGGTATTTGTTGTTTGTTGTTTGTATTGTATTTTATTTTCATTTATTGAGCACTTTCGCAAGAGCGCTTTACAGCAAATAAAGAAAAATGTAAAGACAAACAAGTTATGTTAAAGGATATATCAGTCACAGGCAAGAAACAGTAGAAAATGTACCTTAAAAAGGATAGAAAGCTGTGGAGGGAGAGGCAGGATGTCAGGAGGTAGATTGTGCCATAGTTTAGAAGCCAGAAGTGAAAATGACCGGAACCGCGATGGAGCACAGGGAGGCTTCAGAGAGGTAAGACGGGGAAGGTGCTGACTGCAGAGAGAGCATCCTGGAATGTAAGGAGACATTTTAATACTATACAAAGAAAATAAAAAAGAAAGCAGGAGTCAAAGGGAAGAAGTGAGATGGAGAGAAGAGATTGCCTAAGAGAGGAGTGAGGGGGTGTTGAAAGAGAAGGCAAACAGCAGAACTGAAGACAGAACAAAGATGGGTGAGGGGCGAGGGGCGAGCAGGCGACAAGTAAGGCTTAGCAATAGTTGTGTCCAAATTGGATAGAAAAGAACAAGATGAGCTTACATTAAAGAGATGAAAATGACAGGTGTGTGCTGTAGATGAGATTTGTTGAGAGAAGGATAGCGCAGTATCAAAACTAACCCCTAAATTACGGCCAGTTGGAGATGGAGGGATCAGGGATGCTAGAAAAGATTGAGTGAATGGAATGTGGAGGAGAGGGAGAATGCGGAGGAAAGAAGATATTTTCCATTTTAAAGAGATTCAGAGCAAGGAAACATGAAGACATTCACCAATGGATAACTTGGAGACAAAAAGAGACACAAGAGTAAAGAGAATCTGAAAATGAAAAGAAAATCTGGGTGTCGTCTACATAGAAATGACACACAAGATTAATGGATTCAATCAGGGATGGAGGGGATATTGTGCAGATTGAAAAGAAAGTTGGCGGTACAAAACTGAACCTTGGGGGACACCATTGAGGAGAGTGCTAGAGGATGAAGTACTGCCAGACCATGAGATAGAAAAAGATCGAGCAGAAAGGTAAGACTCAAGCCATTGTAAATCAGAGCCTGAAAATCCCACAGAAGACAGTGCTGTAACGAGAGTAGGGTGATTAGTAGTATCAAAGGCAGCAGAAAGATTTAATAGAATTAAAATAGAAGAGAGTGTTAAGCGAAAAGGAGTTAGTAGTTGTGGAATGTTGAAGAAGAGGAAGGGGGAGCTAGAGGGTTTGGAGTCTCAGAAAAAGGGGAGCTAATAGTAGAAACGTTTGTTGTGAAATAATTAGAGTATTCTGAACCTGAGAGTTTAGAAGAGGTGGAGTGATCAGCAGAAGTGGAGGAAAGTAGTTTATTCATAAGTTGGAAATGGTGATGAGGATGGTGGTAGAGGGAAACTGTTAGAGAGGAGGAGTAGTGTTTTATTGCAGCCAAAAGAGAGGAATCATAAGAAGAATTAAGAGCAGACAGGCGATTGAGATCAATTTTCTTTTCCAACATTGCTCAGCTTTACAGAGGGTTAAGCAAAGGGAACAGAGAGCAGGGCATAGCCAAGGCTTTGCAAAATTATGGGAGAGGAAAAAAGAGGGAGGGTAGAGGGTGGTGATAGTGGAGAATAAATTGTTACTCAGTGTAGAAACATCATGTTGAGAAAATAGTGGAAGAGAAATAGAGTGGGGAAAACTGTCGGAGATCACAATGAAATAAAGGGGATATGAGAGTAATAGAGAATAGTGGCGAGAGAGAGTTGAAAGAAGACACACAGAAGAAAATGGTCCGATGAGTACATCAGAAAAGAAACCATAGGGGTTTGAGTGGAAATGAACGAGAACATGAGATCAAGAGAAGTGCTCGAGATATGGGAGGGGGGAAATGGAAGAGTGCATAAAAAGCAAGATTGAAGATGAGGAATGAGTGGCGATGGGGTATGAGTTGAAGATAGATGGGAGAACTGGGTAACAGGCAGAACGGAAAAAAATTATGTTGGAAGATCTCAGATAGTGGAAAGACCCCCAGCAAAGTTAGTAGCTCTTTGTTAATCTGAAGAACCTGAAAAACTCTCAAGTTGGTGACTATCAGCCGGGAGAATCCAACAAACGTCGGTTGGTAGGGAAGAGAGCTAAACAAATTCTCATGTTGACATCTCTCACATGGCAAGGAGAACTAGAGACATTGTTATGTTGGTCATGCCTCACGTAGCACGCCCATGAGAATATTTTGGGTTCTCAATGCTAACTGCAAGTGGCCAAGATGAGAACATTTTTTATTTATTTCTGTGCTACGTAGATGACTGTGGTTTTAAATAAGCAGGTGTATTCCCATAGTGCTGTGTGGTTTGGATGGCAGTACTAGGATGACCTTCACTTCCCCTGTCTCACAAGTGCTGCTGGCCAGACAGACCCTGAGAGATGTATTAAGGTTTATGTATTCACTATTTGTGCTGCCTGAAGTCTGCTGCTTGTTCTCAAAGACACAACCACATTCAGTGTTCCTGGATGAGTTTAGGAGTGTATCCCACAGCCTCTCAGTTACTAGTCTATCACTAAATGCAGTCTTGTTAACAGAGGATGGGACATGCAATGCAGGCAATGAGCAATTCACTTGATGAAAATGACAATGTCCTTGATGTTTTTGGTTTAACATTAGGGCTTTCTCATGTTCTTCCTGTCAGTTATACATGTACCTTTATTATCACCTCAATTGGGTCTTGTTTTGCTGGGAACTTTCTGATCTCATGGAATTGTACGCGTGTGATTTAATTTTCAAGTGCCAATCAAGAAAAGAGGCCTGAGCTTTTCCCTGTTATCTCTTAATGAAGCTATGCATGGATCCAATTTATGGTTGCGAGAACATTTCTCTCCAGACATATTGTATCCACCTCATCAAACATAACCATGCTGTACAGACAGAATTCTAGCAGCTACATTAGTAGTTGTACCTCACTAAGTTGTCATCTGCCATAGCTAACCCATTATTTGGCATGTTCAAAGCATATATGACTAGATAAAGCATATGCCTCTGTGTAAAGATCAAAGGGTTTAGATAGAAGTGCACACCTATGGTAAGTAAGTTTAGTAAAGAAATTCAAGGATTATTTTAAATACAGTTTTAGGTGCGGGGAGGAACTTGGGTCATTACCCCTCTTAGATCAGAGCGTTCAGTCCAATTTACAACCTTTTTCTCATTGCTTATTTCAATTCTATTTCACACGGTAAACTATTTTTCTTAGCTTTCCTCTCCCCGTTCTACTATGTGCGGACTAGTATTTGTTATGCCCGATTTACATTTTACACTAGGTATCTGCACCGCATGAATTTTTCGTATCAATCGACCTTATTTCCCACTTTTGCACTTCTTGATTCAAATGACTTATAGTTTATTGAATATCTAGAGGTCTATACTCTATCACAACATCTAACCTTGGTTCAAGATGGCCGATCTTTCGGCCTGATTAGTCCTTAATCCTTCTTCTTTATCTATAACTCTAGTTCTCTATTTATCTCCATGGTCACATGCTGTTTCCATGGTTTGTGAACAACAAGCTGCTCGGCTGAACAGACCCTGTTCTGGATTGTCTCCCTACGCTCCAGGTAAGCGCTAATGCATTTATTTGTGGCTTTATTAAACATCACGTTACGTTTTCACTACTCCATTTTAGATTGCTGAGTTTTTTATACTAATCAGGACTCCATTCCTGTTCAGCTTGTTTATTTGTGTGACAGAACTCATACATTCTGAGACACTCCTGCAGCGACAGCGGGATATTTGAGGTCCACACTTCACGTGGGCTCTTCTATTGATTATTTACCGCATCCACATTCTGGCTAGGTATGTTATTCGATTTTTATATATTTCATACTAATGTCCGTTACTTTTAAACAATGAGCTTAACATTGATCAGGCTCTGTTAGTTACAGATTTCTAGTATCTTTTGTGGAATTGGCCGTGTCTCTAGGAACTAACTGAAACACAAAGACAGTCTGTTTACTTATTTTTCCTGCTTCGTCGGATTCTTTGTTTCCGACACTTTCTACACACAAAGGTAACGACTTTCGCATTTCTTCCCCACTAGATCGATAGAGCTTAGGAGCAACTAGCTTTTTTTTACCTATATATTCACTTTAGCTTATATTTCACCATCCACTTGATAGGTCCCATTAGAGGGATCATTCCACTGAACTATAATATGTTGTATGTTTTACTGTCTATTTTACAGGAAGGGGTGTATTAATTGACCTTCAGTTTCTCTCTCTCAAACATGGTCCACTTAATTCACCTTATAATGTTGCATGCATTACAACGCATATTATGACATGTTACAACTAACGTCACCAAATTTTCTAAATTGTAAAATTGAATATGTTATGAACAATCTATGAATTGTGCCTACAATATTTTCTTTACTAAATTTGTGTTTTTCCTTTTACATTAAGAGCCCAAGTTTGGCCTTATGAAGAAGAGGAGAACTTCCTCGAAACGCGTCGCTATTTAATTTGGACTCCATTTTTCCTCAATTTGAGCTTCAGCGATTGATTCCATTTTATTTCTATGCACTGTAAATAATTTCTCTCTGAACTATAATTCTTGCTGAAAATAATATAGCTTGGCTATAAATATATATTTGTTTATCTCACACTTCTGTGTCTGACCATATTTTTTAGAAACAAAAATATGTGCAATGCCTATAACTCAAATTGAACAACTGTATTGGATTAACCCAAACATTTGAAAGTGTGCAGGGGACGGGAGGGTTCCCAAGTTGAATCCTCTTTCTTTTTTCTGTCTAAAGATCAGTCATGACTGCTGAAACCATCAGTGATAGCATTACTTTTTTTCACTTAGCCCGTCAACAAAGGCAACATAGAATTCCAATGGGTAGGAATGTGTGCTCTCTGTGATGATGTCTCTTCTCTGAGAGCGGGGGTACAGGTAAGTATCCAGCAGTTAGGAACTATACCCCTCTTCCCCTGGTAAGTGCGGTCGCAAACAATATTACCTCCAATACCTCCCTAAGGCTGTCATTGATTAGCAATAGTCTAATCCCCTTGTTGGCAGGTTGCCAAACCTTCACTAAAGTGGGAGTGGAATGGTTTTGAGGATTCTGTTATATTGTTTTTCTTTTGTTGCTACCTGTAAAAACTCTCCAAATGCTCGTACTATTTGTCTTGGGCTGAGTTTCACTCTTCCACTTTCTCTCTTTCTCTCTTTGTTTCTCAGTCCCTCAAGGTTAGTTATTTGGTCCATATTAATCCTTTTTCTTCTATTATATTCACATTTTTTTTCCTTAAAATTTCCAGTCCTATGCTGATGACTCACACATCATTGTTTATTTTTCAACCTTCATTGATACATTCCATACTTCTACCTCTGCTCTCAAGTCCTGGATGCATACTCCTTCTCTCCATCTCATCGTAGCCATGACTCAGATTCTCTTTTTTCCTGACTCTTCTACCTATGGCTGTCTTTCTCTTTCTTTCATTCATTTTAGACAGTGGTTCTCTTTGATCCTCTGCTCATAACCTCATCATCTTTGACCCCACTTTTTCCTTTTCTATCATATCTCTTTTCTTGCTTTTTCCTGCCATTCCAACTTTAATAAATCTGCAAGATTCACTGTTTACTTACTTATTATTCTATAAAGATGTGTATTACCATCATACTGTTTCCCTACCTAACTCATGTTCCTTGATTCTTCTTGGCCTCCTGGCCTATGCTCTTTCCTCATTGAAATCTATTTTTAATATGTAGTTGTCTTCTAATTTGGTGACCCTCATGTACTGTCCTGATATGATTTCCCAATGAATAATCTGATCTTCGAAATTAGCCACAAACTAATGATTTACCAGGGTTAGTAGCACATTTGGGGAACTTGGGCTGGGAAGTACTTGGGAAGGCAGGATGATGCTGACCTTGGCAATGCTGCCTGATGTCAAATTAGCTGCCCAAGAAGGATCACAGAAAAGCCACAGAACTGCAAAAGCCCCACAGTGGCAGAACCACTCAACGGTGTGAGAGGCAGGCCCGGGGCAATAAACCCATCACAAGTCCAGTCAGATCAGCATTTACAGTTGAGCTGGATTCATAGAGCCACCTGTTTCAGTCTTTGCAGACTGGAAGGTAGTTTAAACAGGTATAAGCCGTCCATCAGAGACAAAAACAGATGATACTGGGCCATTGGCCAAATATTATCGCAACCATTCTGAAGAGCCAAAGGTAATGGCAAGCACGCAACCTCCCCCTCCTAAAATAGACCCCAAAGATGTGGATGCGGGATACTGGCAATGGTTTCCAATGATCTTTAAACTCACTTCACACAGATGTCTCGATGACATCCAAATAGTGTCCTGGAAAACCAAGGGTTTCACACATCTATTTGGTGATGGAGGATTGATAGCGCATTTGAATAATTATTCAATTGTAGTGCTCCAAGAGACATGGCTCTGTAAATCAGTTGAATTAGATGGTCGTGCCACTATTCACAAGCTTGCATCAAAGGCGCCAAAGGGCGCCCCAAAGGCGGTCTGATGATATCAGTTGCCTCCCTCTGGTCATTACAATCCATTGTCCAGTTTCAACAATGTTAGTCACTAAGCTATGCCTTTGTTCTCGACACCTCATACTCATTAATGTGTATGACTCTGCCAATAATCGTACTACAACTGATAATGTTGCGGCAGTTAAAATAATCTTGAATAGTTTTCACCTAAGATTTTCAATAATACTGCTAGGGGATTTTAACGCATTGATAGAGTTAAATGGCATAGCACACGGCATAGACCACTCTTCAAAGCCGTGTATGCCTCAATGTGCAGCCAGGCGCTGATGGACCAAATGGGTGTCTTTGTTAGATGTGCATGGCATGATGCGTTTGAACGGGTACTGTCCATGTGATGCCCTATGGCGTTTACACGCGTAAGCAGTAAATCGGTGACTACATTGGATAATATGTTTGTGAATGGTCTGGCTCTCACCCTGGTTAAGGACATGGCAATAGTTGCAAGGGCCAAAAGTGACCATCTCCCCTTATATATTTTGTTGACACCCTCTGTTAGTTGCACTTCGCCTTACGCCAAAGCATCAAACAGTGATATTGCCATTAACCCTCAAGGTAACAGAATCCATCGCAATGCTTCAAATATAGATTGAGCAGCAACAGTATCATGTAGGCTGCTCCTCCTCGTCCCAGATTGCTCAGATTTAGTGTCAAGCAATCCATCTGAGGCTATAGTTCCTGCTTTTGAAAAGATGGTTTATCAAATAAAAGATACTATAATAGACCATCGCAGATATAAAAGCTTGGCAGAATGATCTAATCAGAAAACTGATAAAAGGATGATCAATGATCCTGAAATAGCAACAGCGAAATGTCAATTGAGAAAAACCATAAGCACTGTTCTCTATTCCCACAGTAAGCCTTCTTCTCCTAGTGAAGTAAGCTGCTTTATTCGCCATACCAAACAGTATTACCGTAAATGGCTAAGTGAATATCGCAAGTCCTGCAATTTGGAAAGATGGAAAAATATTGCTCAGCTAGCCCTACAAAGGGATAATACTCAGTCCCGGGCAGTTATGAGAGGCTCCTCCTCTCGCGGTCTCGTAATCAACAGAGTGACCGAACCTGAATGGACACAGCATATTGCAAACACGCTTGGCCTAGAGGAGTGTAAAGCCGACACTGTCCCCTTTTCAAACAATGTCTTCAATTGTCAATCCTCCGCGCTGATATAGCTATCATTATTGAGCAATTAACCTCATCCCGTGCAGAATGGTCGGATGACATTTGTAACGCATTTGGTGAAAACATACCCTGGTATGTGGGCACATAGTCTGCAAATATTAGTAAAACAGGCAAGATACGCAAAACTTGGAGTTAAAATCAGATTCTGCCTGTTTATAAAAAAGGTTCTTCGAACCTAGTGTCCAATTATTGAATGCTTGCCATGTTGGATGTTCCATCAAAAATATTTGGTAAAGTCCTATTAGTTGAATGAAATGAGTGGATCAATAAAAACAAGATATTGGGCCTCATTACGACCCTGCCGGTCCGGAAAGAACGGCGTCGGTAAAACCGCCGCCACCGTTCTTTCCAGACCGGCTGATTCAGAGTCCTGCAGGCAGGAGGGGTCACTCCCGCCAGGTCTGACCTGGCGGGATTAACACCACCCGCCTGTAGTCGGACTTGGAAACTCCGGCTCTGTCATAGAAGGAACCAGTGTTTCGATGGTCCCCATCCCCATGGAGTTCATGGGACTCCATGGGAACGGGGATTTACAGAATTCCGCCTCCGGAATTACCGGGTCACCGGGATTGTAATGCCCCAGTGATTCCGGCAATCACAGAGGCAGAATGGTATTACGGGTCCAGCGGCAGCCTGCCAGTTTTTCCTGCACGGCTACCGCCGGACTCGTAATGAGGCCCGCCTCCTAGCAAGATGGGTTTTATAAAAAAAAGTCCAACACCGCTCACAGTCTGCTTATTCTTGTCACCTCCATTAAATACTCTTGGAAGCGCAGAGATTCATTAATGTATGCAGCATTTATAGATATATCAGCAGCATTTGATGCAGTGTTATGTGGTAGACTCTGGAAAAACTGGTATCATGGAACATTACCTCAGGGCTGTTGAACATGTTGATACTTCTCTATATTGATTAATCAGTAAAAAGTAGGTTTGATGCTGAAGGCAATTTATCCGGCCCACTGCCGACATTACGCAGAGTTAAGCAGGGGTGTAGTGTCGCTGCAACCGGTTTTAATCTATATCTTTCAGATTTAGGAGTAGCATTTAATGATTCGGCAATCTGCCCAGTAAAAATGGGACATCGCTTTACCAGTTGGTTGGCATACGCTGGCGATTTGGTCTTAATAGACCACACGCTTAGAGGACTACAAAGTCTGATCATCACACTTGGGAATTTTGCTGAAACAAATGGTTTAGTCATTAATATAGAAACAAGTTAAATAATGACATTTGCCCCGCCCGCCCACAAGAGTTGTCATCTTGTTTGTACCTTTCACAGGTTGCAGCTGGAGAATGTCAACTGTTATAAGTATTTAGGTATACCCTTACAAAACAATTTGAACTGGGATACTCACTGGCAGGAAACTAAACGCAAATGTAACATAGCAGTCAACACCATTACGATTTCTATAGGTAAGCAATGTGGCATCTCAATTGAAACCATTTTGTTGCTGAAAGTCTGTTCTATTATATTTCTATTTTTATATTTCTATTATTTTTCATTGGATTGAAATCTGCTGCATAAACTGTGGACCGTTGATAAGACGATTTACCACCGTCTCTTCCAGTCGAGTTTCTGTATTTAGAATTTGAACTTGCTTGCTGTATGGAGAATTCCATAATATTTTGTGATAAGTTGTTAAAATCTGAGACTGGCGTTATGATGGGCGACTTTGTGGCTGCTTTTTGCGAAATCAAAGCCCGCCACACAGTAGGAACCCTTGGTAGGTTGATCACTAACTGCAATAAATGACAAGCGGGTTACTGTGGCAACTCGTCTAATGGAGCCACTTATGTGATAAAGGCCCGTTTGAAAACTAAGATATTACAGTTTAGTAAAGAACAGCACCTAGTAACCTTATTTTCAGGGAGCCACAATTCAGTCTTCTGTGAGTATATCACCAGTAGAGAAGTCAAACCCTCATACATAACCGCATTTCCTCACAGCGCAATCGCAAGACAGTATTTAAGAGTGACATTTTATATAAGTATTGCACTCATGACTAATGGTGCTCAGTTAGGCATCTTGCGCAACACAAGATTTTGTAGGTTATGTGGGACTGAGGAATTGGAAACAATTGAACACTTGTTATTACGTTGTGAAAGCCTTCAAAGGCTAAGAATAAGCTATTTGAAGGGATATAACAATTGTATAACACTTGGATGACCTAACATCAATATGGTCAGTGTTTTTAAATGGGTGTGATCACAATTTGATCTTTTATCTAATCAAATGTTATTGGAAATGTGTTGAAATGATTAAGATACTAGATTGATGTGTCCACTCCTATAGTACAGAGCTGCTTTTATTACAGGATATGTTTTTACATTCGTGTATGCTTGGTGTTATTTATTCAATGAATGCACATTGTATGCACCGCTGTTTATATGGATGATTTTTTATGAAATATATGAATTGTGAAAGATAGCTACATTGATTTTAAATTGTTCAAATATTTGTGATTATTTGTTTGTAATGCTTTGTTGGCTTATATGTTGCATACATTTGGCTAAATGTGTATTAATAAATACATAAAATTAAAAAATAAACAGGTGGAAAAGGGCGAGCATTTAAAGAGATGGGAGCAGGTAGAGTAGGGGATGGAGAGAGGTAAGAAGTAGATAGGAAGAAAAGTAGAGACACGGAAACAATGAGGTATGTGGGAGAGGAGAGAGTCCTAAAGGGAAATTTCCAAGGGAAAAGAAGCAGAGTTGAGGAGGTAAGGAGAGGAGAGAGTGGTGTGGGGGTGGAAAAGAAAGAGAAGAGTGGAGAAGTGCAGAAAGACCAGACATAGAGAGAGATAAGGAAAGCGAGAGGGATAGAGTGAAAGAGAGAGAGACAGAGAGACAGAGAGAGAGAGAAAGAGAGAGAGAGAGAGAGACAGAGAGACAGAGAGAGAGAGAGAGAGAGAGAGAGAGAGATAAGAAATAGACGAAAGAGGTGGAGAGACAAGACATAGATGGTAAAGGGAAGTTAACAGAAAGAAGGAGAATGATACAGTGTAGGGAGGGGGAGAAGAAGTGGAAGAAGAAAACAAGTAAGATGAGTGTTTTTTTTTTCTTTATTGTGTGTTATAGTTACAAAATAAACTTTTCACACAAGATAAGAAATAAAAGGAACTAAAGACAGAGATAACAACAAACAATAACAATCACAATTACATACAGAAAAAAGTACATTTATGATACATATTACAAATACTAAAATCACCATCACATTCATTATCAAACAGTCATAAGTAAGTTCAATAAAAATTAAGCAAGCTTCAAAATATTGCTAATACAATAAGTGGCCACAATGCTCAAGGATATCTGTTGCCTATTAAGAATTAAATACCCAATTGTCCTTGTATATAAAGATAGGGTATTGTGAAGAAAATTACCAAATGTTGTGGTTCTTAAGTCATGCAATTTCATACATTGCACAAACCAGTGTTCCAGTGTTTCCATGTTATAGGGGGAATAGCATAGTCTACAAGTGCATAATTAGTACTTGTACTAGTACTGCTCCCTATGATTTCATAAGTCTTAGGAAGATTTAGGGCCTCATCAGGGCATTGGCGGTTTCCTTGCGGTAATTTCGCTTGGATATTGCCAACACTATTAGCGTTAGCGTTACTGCAACTCGTTCTGATGGTGATGAAATGCCCCATTTATTCAGAGTCCTTAGGACTCTATGGGGCTTTTCGGTGCTATTACCACCTGTGGTAAAAGCGCTGGCAGCAATAGCACCGAAAATGGGCAGGTAAATCTACAGCTTTCCAGCCAAACTTAGGATTGGGCAGAGCGGTAATGCAGTGGTAGTAGCGTAACCGCCACATTTTTGCCACTCCGCCCAACCGCTGATGAAGACTTTAATCTGATTCTCTTAAAGACATCTTGCTTTTCTTTCTTAACTTCCAAAGCCAAAATAGAGAATAAATCAAAGGTTCAAAACACCGGACAGGTAGAGCACCAACATGACTCCCAAAGGGCCTTTCTTACCCTCAACGGGCTAGTAGTCAGAGTCTCTCTGGTAATGTTAATGTCTGACAAAATGTGATCACAAATATTTGCCTAAATCACTTTAGACCAAAGAGTTAACATTCATGACTGAGGTTTGGAGCAAGGGAAATAATGAGTCTGAAGGGCAATCCCACATTTTTCGAAATAATATTATATGTTGCCAATTAATCTTGGCCACAAAAAACTTAAGGCCCAATTTGAACCTAATTGCCATGCATTGTTCAATTGAGAAGGGGTGATAATTCCTCCAAAGTAAACCCTCAATACCAAAGGGAAAGCTTCAGCGATGAAAATTCTTTACCCTGGGGTAGGGATGGTACAACCTTTCATTTATAGAATCGCATGATCGGTAAAAGAGAAAAGTGGCCATTCTTGCGACCAAGCCTTATCATCTGTGCTGTAAAGGCATCACTTTCAGCCACACATTGCTATAGGAATTGCTTATGCAAGAATTGGAACAAAGCTGAAAGCCTAGGTTTGTAAACTCCTTAACAGTCTCCAGCCTTAAGGACCCAATTTCAAATAAAAGGAAGAAGGCTTCCAAGTAATACAGATCCTGAGTTTTTTTTTAATTTTAGATGTATTAATCACTAAATAATTAGTATCACAATAATCCCCAAGAGCATTAATGAATCTCTAAAGGCCAATAAGAGTCCTGTCAAAAATAACTAAATCATCAGCATAAGCAAGACATAAAAAAGGAGTAGATCCAGGTAGGTAGAAATGAGTTAGCCTTCACTAAGTGAGAATTCAGATTGGAAATATATACATTCAATAATGCTGGCACCAAGACGAAACCTTGGCGTAGGCCATCAACAGTAGGTAACTTCTTCAAATTCATAACAGACAGGTCTAGCCTAACGTGTAGGGAAGAGTTGGCATGCAAGTTGATAACAATATCCAAAAGAGAGTCAGGCATGCCCCAGAATGTGAGTTTCTTTCATAGTTTTGTTCTGTTTACATTATCAAATGCATTTCACAGATCAACACATGCTTTGTACAGCAGAGTTTTCCAAATAAAGGATTGTTGAGACAAAAGAAATAGTAATAGTCCATTGAGCCCTGTCCCCACGCCTTTCTGATTGATAGGTATCCATCACACCTGCCCCAGAGGCGCAGATCTATTTCTATTGCAGTAATAATAGAGAGGAAACAATTTTACAACTGGTACCTTGGAGGGTGATTGGTTGATAGTTGGCAGGATTCAGGTAATCACCTTTTTCAAAGATTGAAACTACAAATGCTAATTGACATGAAGTAGGAAGCTGTTTGCAAGACATTATCATAATAAATAATATATACAGAATGCTCGCCCATATAGTCAGATTATTTTTCCGGCCAACATTAGGAACTATACGCAAGTTCTTTAGATTACAAATTAGCAATAGTATAGCCTCAAGTGTGAGAGATGCTTGTCAAATTGCTGAAGGCACTTCCGGAGACATACTATGTTGTAAATCCTTTTTTGGCCCATATTTCCCACAGTGGTCTACCCAGATGGAATTGGAAATAGGGTTCAGCTGCAAGGATTGTTGACTCAAGGTTTGACCATTCAGGAAATTCCAAAAGGCATGGGTTTGATGCTTAGTTAAGGTTAGGAAAATATGATCATAGTCACTACATATTTGTAAACCTGTGCCAATTCCTGTAGTTCTCTTTCAGTTTTTTAGCCAAAATGCATTAGTGATATGTGGTAAGAGGTTGCAGATTCCTGAGATACTCTCTCTTTTTGTCAATTTCATAATCAGGAAAGTGCTTACAAGTAATGTTACCTTTAGGCCCAAAACAAGATAAAGGGGTCATTACGACCTGGCCGGTAAGGGATACCGGGCACAGTAAGGAGAACGGTGCTGGTAATCCCTTAACGCCCTATTCCAAGGTCCCTTGGCGGGGACCGTAAGGAACGTGTGGCCTGACCACACGTCCCTTACGGGTCCCGCTAAGGAACCAGGGCGCTAATAACGGGCTTGCAAGTCGCAAGCCCGTAATTAGCACCCTCCCCATTCCCATTGAGCCATATGGGGGCTCAAATGGGGAATGGTTTGTTCAATGGGGACTTACTGGTCCCGCCAGGGTTGGACTGCACCGGTAAGTTCCCATTGAACAACACCAGTGCCGGACCCATTATTGGAGGCAGTCATGGCGCAAATAGCGCCATGACTACCACCGATCTCGGAATGAGGCCCAAAGCCTCTTACATTTTGTTTTTCATAAGGAAGAGAGTGTTGGGGAATTTAGAACGGGGGAATACATGGTTTTTATGACCAAAGAGGAAACATCAACCAGGTCTGATATCTTTGCATTAAAGCTGTGAATATTTTTCAGGCTTCAAATCAGACGATTCATTTCTGAATTAGTTACAACAGGTAACAAACCCATCTGTTGTTTAGCTCACATCGAAAAGAACAGGTTAAAATATAATTATCACTTTTTGAAGAATCGATAACCTGGAACTGTACACTGCTTTTATTGACACATACATAATCAATTATGGGGGAAGATGCACCTCTCTTTCCAGTGCACTTCTAGATAATGTCACACAGCAGTTTCCGTTAAGTAGGGTGAGATTCAATTCTTCAAAAATATGGAAATATCACCAGAGGGGAATGAAGAAGTTCCATGTAAAACATTATTAAACTAGTCTGAAAATGCGGAACCACCAAAGTAGGCTCAGTTAAAATCCCCTGTAACAATGACAGTTCCACTATCAAAATACAAAAATATTACTACACTGTTGGGTGTCCTGACCCACATTTGGACTATTATGCTGCAACATTTGGTGCTGTGGGCTTAGGAAATCCAAGAGGGCGGAAAAGCCCACATTTGCGCCAGAATCCTAGAGAACCGTGCAGTTTTGCGCACAGCAAAGTGGTCCCCTGACCTGCTACCCACCAGTGCAAGCATGATTGGCCAGGAGTGGCATGAGTGAAATGTGTGCCAAAGGAAAAACAGCAGTGCAGGTGGCTAAAAAAAAAAAGTGCTTTGAAATCACCATTGTTTCTCTGAAATGCAAGCTAAAAATGCCTATTTTAAACATCACAAGATATTCAAAAATCTCAATGAACACCAGCAGACATTTGGCAGAATGTATTCTTGTGTGCATACTAAATCTGGAAAGAGAAAGAGCCCAAAACAATGTTCATAACAAAACTGGCTGAGCTGTGGATGTCAGCAGCTGAAGTGAAATTGGACTGAAAGACACTAAAATCTAAATGTTTAAAATAAATGAGTGACCTACTGTTGAGTGTCACATAGTTTGCAACTGTTGAAATGTCATAGTTTTGAACTTAGAATCAGCGTTCTAGCTGCATGTGTAAAAATTGTCAGTTTGATTTGAATGTAGAAAACTCGGAACAAACATGACATTTAGCTGAAGCTTGGCTTAAAGAGATTGAATTCTGCCTGACAACTACCCCCGACGGGAGTTGAACTGGCTCAACAACTCTTCCCAGGCCTGGCTGCATCCTGCTGCCCCTGCCAAAAGTAGATGACACCTCTCTGATTGAATTAGGGGAGTGGTACCTGGGGACTACAGGAAACTAAACAAAGCACTGTCCCTGGCTCAGGCAAATGTTATATTGGGGGGTCGTAAAATGGCTTCCTCTTGGGAGAAACTGGGAGGGGCAGTGCCTTTGAGAGCAAGCTGAGCTTGGGGGAAGTGGATAAACCAGAAATTCCACCATGTGCTTTGGAAAACCACACCCCTTTGGGCCCAGAGCATGATTTTAAAAAGATGGATAATTCATAGTGCGGACTTGTAAAAATTATATAAATAACATCATCAGTCTTGTGAGTTTTCTGTGCACTATTTAAGAGGTGTTAAGACCCTGTGGTATGTTCTTGGGGATAGTAGCCGAAAAAAGGTTGTTACTCCAAATGTATGCATGTTAAAAATCTGACACTTTATCATCTGAAACCCATATCCCTGGTGCACATTTGTGTAAAATCTGGAAAGGTTTAGAGGTCGTTATCGGGATGAAAAGTTGAGAATTCTGTCATAAGTGGACACAACATCGTACAAAGACAGGGTATCGGATGGTTTGGTGCTACAGAACATATGTTAACTGGACCTATAATATTAGAAAAATGGTACATAGATAAATATGTATTTGGGTCAGAAATAGATTTGTGTGCAATTTGACAAGGGGAGGTTCCTCTGACCATAAAACCTACAGCATCATTCTGACACTCCATTTCTTTCCCCCAATCAAGGGAGAGAGGAAAGCTTGGCCAATGATAAGTGAGAGGGGCAAACTTAGCTAGGCCCAGGCACACACCCATTTTCAAAACACATACAAGGAACATTGAAACCCAGGTAGAGACATTCACTTTCCACTTTCTTGCAGTACGCTTTGCCGGGAGACTCCAGACTTCAAATCCAGAACTCCAGGGATCCAGAACTTTACTTCAGAACTTGTAGCAGAGAGGCTAACCCACAAGCTGAGTTCTCTTCAGCAGGCCTAAAAAATCATTTGCAAACTATTCAACCCCCGGGTTGTGCGGTTTGCTGCTTGCTAAGAATCCACTTGATCCAGACCCGCAGAACCAAAGACCGATGTGTCCGGAATCGCCAGCAGAACCGATAACAGAACCAGAGACCCAGAGACCAGATGGCTGTGAAGAACCGCTAGCAGAAGTCCAGCCAATCCTGACCCGATCTGTGACGAAGTCGCATTCCTGTCCAAAATCTAGTGTGAGTACCCAGCTAGCACTGTGCCAAAACCAATCTTTTAGTTTAAAATAATCTAATCCAAACTATTTTAGCCTATTAGAACTGCCTCCTAGAATCGTGTCATTCTGTCATCTTTAAAACTGAAAACTGTCATCTGTCATTCTGAGCTTTAAAATTTCAAATCTGAAAAACTTCCTTTACTAAATCGGCCGTATATCCTGAACCGTTTGTGCGAGTTTTAACTGTCATCTTAAAGCTAAGATTCTAAGCTTTCCAACGAGCCTAGAACCGACTTCCTACTCCTTTTAATGCCTCCGTAATTGCGCTCGACGAGCGTGACTAAATTGCCGCGATTTGACATTTTGCTTCATTTTAGCCATGGGTAAAAATATTTGTTTTTGCTTCCATCCCTGAAATCTGTTTTCAACCTAATAACCATCCCTGAATCATTGATAGGGCTGGCCTGAACTGATTCAAAGTATATATCAACTACCCTGAACCCCCTATAGGGAATTGAAAGCCTTTGTAGCATATTTTTCACTTAATTGCAACCACATCAAAGTACATTGCCTGTGTTTAAAACTCCTACCTGTTTTCCTCTAAGCTTGCTATGGGGGAACTGAATTATATTTGATTGTATTGCTGAGAACTGTGTGCTTTCCTTCCATTTCTTTACCTTGCATAAAGGGGGGGGGGTGAATTGTCAAAGAAAAGTGATTACATTGTCTTTTGTTGAAGTCAAATCAAGTTTATTTTCTGTACTGCATTTTCATTCATCATTGCATTGTCCTTGAAGCCATAAAAGCATTCTCAGCTACTTTATCCTCTCTATATCACTTCTAAGCCATCAAAAAGAGTGTACCACTGTAACATTATCCATTGTTGATCACTATTATCTTCACAAGTGTCCTATCAAACATTCATTTATTATAAAAGTGTGATATATATATATTGTTTAATTTTCAAATAAACCTTTTAATTTGCAAAACAAATCTACTTCTTGGCTTAGTGGGGTCAGGGGGATTCTAAGAGAGGAGTGTTATATAAGGGTTATCATCCAGAGTAAACAAACTCGACATAAAAATATATCAATAAGGGTTTCCCTCAGCATCCCAGACTAGGCATTGACTTAGCTGTAGTGTTGAATTGAAGTCGCTTACAACACCAAACAAACAGGATATTATTTGCAGTACACAGGAGTTTTCCACATACAGAGGAATTTGGTTTAAAATAAATGGTAATAATAAGTAGGCTATTCAACCCGCCCATGTCAAATAACATGATAACTAAGGCAAAAAGCACAGGAATTTCATCATGCAAAACTTGAATACAGATAGGAAGGCAATTGGTGATAACTACCAACAATCCCCCATGAGGTCTACCTTTAGGGCCCTTTAGGGCTGGCTGCTGAAAGGTAGAATGACTATCTATGTAACAATGTTCCATTACCTCTTATAAGATAATGATATGGTAACATCTAAAATGAATTGTAAGCATATCTCTCCTCTTTAAATGTGAAAGCCCCTAGTATTCCAAGAGGATAGATTCAAGGAACAAGTGTTAAAGATTACTTGCAGGGTTAGATTGGAAGGTTTTCTCCAAAATCAATGCGTTACACAACCACAACCAATTTTCCATAGGTACTGTTTAAGTGCAATTCCAAGATTCATGCAAATCAATTTCTGACCAGATTTGTCCTTATTACAGCAAATACTCAAAGAGCCATTCACTTAGAGGAGTTTGTCAAAGTGGTTATCCTCTCGCTCTCCATTAGAATTTATATGCCTTTCCGATGGTACAAATAATTCAAATCCTATCTTTATTAAAACATCAGATTCCTTAAAAATCATATCATATACCATTTTGCATTTGACATAAATATTGGCTAAATCCGTACGAGTGTCCTTAACAAAGTAAAGTAAATCAACATTAGCAATATACTGCTTCAAAGACAAGGTATTGCATGAAGCACTGTGAGAATATTGACTGATTCAGAATAATTACCTGATCTGTTTTAAGGATACATTCAATGCCAATACAAAGGGAAAGAGGAGCAACCATCAAAGGTTCCTGGATTCACTTATCATACTTAGAATTCCTAAATATATGTTGATTAATGTTGATGGGTAAAGATAGCTTTTTATAGGAGCCCCTGTCAATAATAAATGGGGCCATACCAATACAACAATTCTTACCAGGAAAAAGTGTCTGCAGATGTAAAACCTTGAAGAGTGTGTGTCCATGTGTGTTGTCAGGGACAAGAATGGAAGACTCATATTCAAAAAAGCATCAATAGAGCTATCAGCATCCTGGACATCCTCATAGACGAAGCCATTGTATGAAGGTGTTTTGCTTGTAGTAAAAAATGGCAGAATATTATCATCTGGGTCCACTGAGATTGACGCCCAGGAAGACATTTCATTCCTGTTTTTTAAATGTCTTCTTAGCATTCCATCTGAGTGGTATTGTTTTGGATTCAAACCAGACACAAGAGAGGGAGAGAGATAGACAGATAAAATAAAAGAGGGATTAGTAAGATCAAAGAGAGGATAGAAAGGGAGCCAGGCTGATCAGAGTGTCTGGCATTGGCAATCCGAAAACACCAGTTCTTGTTCAGATATTGTAAGGCAAGTCCCAAAATCAAGTAATAAAAATCAATCGAATGAGGCAAAAAAGAGTGTATGAGATGTGAGAAAAACAAACGTTTATTACACACAACCCGGGTTGGGAATCATCAATCATCAGAAAGACATTCAAAATGGCCTCGTAAAATGGCTGCATTTATAGTAAGAATAAGATGTTAGGTGACAACAAATGTTAACGATTATTCACAAATTCTCAGCCTGCGACTGGGCATAGTCATGGACACTATTGATGAATCTATACACTAACTAGCACTATTGGTTCATCTTTCCCCTGTGACCCGAACAAGACATCTCTTTATTAATAAGTTGACACTGAGATCATCTTCTTTCCCATGATGCTGATTGGATGTTAGTCTTTATAGTATGTATCCTATAAACTTAATTGTTGATTGGATGTGGCATGAGGAGTATTCCTGGGGTGAATGACTTAATAGGTTTCAACCAATCCCTATGTGAGGTGCAACAGTGTTTGCAACAAAAATGATAACCTTACATCCTTTCCTAAAACATCATTGGTTGGCACCAACTTACCATTCCCACCATTATGAACGGTTCAACTGTTCAACTGACAGCTAATGTTGCACTCGGTGTTGGAAACATTACTTGCTTCCCTTCAACACCTCTTCCTTTTTCATGGCTTATACATGACTTCATTGTCACTGTCTTTGACTTTACAAAAATGGTGACTAAGACATCTGTCGACCTCATGTCTTTACAATCATATATATAGGAGTAAATAATGTATTAATGTAATTCTAAATACGACTGTGTATGTTGTTAGGTGTGTTCAAAGTCTTCTTAAAAGTTTAGCAATCTCTGATCAATTGTACTGCATTTGTAGTAGTGTTTTATGTGTCTCCTGTCTAAGTGGTAGGTCTTCCTTCATCATGGATTCCCTCCAGAGGGCAGTGTTGCACCTTGGTCATACCTCCTTGATACACATGCTTTCTTACTGCTCATTGTTTTATCCCTGCCAGAGTGTGACCTCCATTGTATTACAATGTGATGTACTGGTTAGGAACATCATTTGTTATATGTCTTTTGAACATCAGCTTCAGAACTCGGCTAAGCAGATGTGTCTCAACCAATCTGTGAGAAGTGTCTGTCTCTCAGCTTGAGGGTCTGTTATTGCCTTGTTGCCTTTGCTTGATCCCACTGCCTAGAATAAAGGTTTAGTAATGTATTCGCCCACTCATCTTGTCAATCACCCTGCAGCTTTAATCCCTGCAGTTGGATGCTAAGTCTCTGTGTACGTGTGTTTTTTGTAAAAGGTCTGGCTGATATTTTCTGCTAATTCATGGGGCTTCTTGGCTATGAGGATGGCTGAGTTTTGTCTCAAGGCCTACCTATGTATTGTTTATTGAATTAGTGTGAAAGCTTTCTTCCATTCTCTACCATTATTTCTACTTCTAATGGTTTCCTAATTAGTGTTGGATGTTACTATATTTGCAAGGAATAGGTGTGTGTACTCATGAACTCATGTGTATGGTTTGCAGTTTATAGCTAACCTTTTGCCTACTATTTTGCTAATTCCTGCACGGTTGCTGGTGTGCAGTGAACCTACAAAGGGAGTTCTACATGAATGGGGTTATTTTCTGTATACCCCTCCTTTGCTGCAACGGGACTTTAGAAGCTTGTACTTTCATGAATGTTGGGGGCGTTGCATGTACTCCTCAACAATAGTAAGAGAAGTGCTAGGGCAGGGTAACCGTAAAGAAATTCACAGAGGGAGCCAGATAGATAAGACTTTTACCTTTAGGCCCTTACCACACGTATTAGACAGCAGGTGTAACCAATGACTATCCGGTAAATCCAGTGGTTAGGGACACAATTGCTAGGGTGGTGGGAAGCTCAGAGGAGAGGGGGATGTCCATTAGTCTATTCTACCTGACACCTTGACCAGAGAGAAAACAATGAATGATTTTTAACATCTTGAAAATAAAAAGCATTCAAAAAACGTTCAGAGTCTAGACATTCGTAAGGCCAACTGTGACAGACCCAACTCTGTCAAAACTTGTGCTCATCAGTGGGGATTTACGTTAGCATACATGCCAACATTCTGTGACCAAGAATCTTTAGGAATCTTAACGATTCAAAAATTGAAATTAGCATCCTCATGACAACACAGGAAATGATGTCACATCAATTTGACCCAATGCAATGACAGAACATTACATCACGGGCTGCAAAGCACAAACAATTTAAAGCCACAGAACGAAAGGAATATAGAGAACAATGTATTGCTATTTTAATACAACTGCTGACTGGCAACATACATGCTCTCTTCCATTATATCGTTGATACCCATTATCAATGTGAGTCGTTGTGTGTCGTCATTATGTTTTGAAAGTAGGCGCTTCTGACCACTTCAAATACACGTGCCACACGTGTACCTTACTGGTGTTGTCTAAAGTGTTGTGCGTGTCAGGGTAGAGTGCATGGTGTCCAGCCCCTTTAGATGGTGCCCTGCTTGTCTGGTCCATGGCAACATCGTGGTAAATATTGTAAATATTTATAGACTTTGGGTAAAAGGTGGCTGTGCACAATAATCAACTCAAAAATGAGTAAATACATAACGCACCCTTTGATACAACTCATTCTGCCTACCCCTGAACAGCAGCAGCTGCACTAATCTTCTGTGGCATTTGATTGGTTGAGCAACATATGTTGACATTGCATTCATTAGGCATTGTACAAGAAAGTTGAGTTCAAACCCTTCTTGGATACAGTATTGCCTCAAGGCCATATACTGAAAACCGGCATCTGTGCCTGGAGCTAGTAGGCGCCTCTTAGAGTGGCCCATTGCAAGAGCTTGCTGACATGAGCCTGGGCTTGACAACAGATGGGGGGTGTCATGGGAGAAAGAACAACCATTTCAAAATCTTATCTGGAGCCCTGCTGTGTCCAGATACAAATGCAGTGTTTTCCTTCCTGAAGTTTGAATCGGACAGTGGAGAAAAAATGCATTTGAATCCAAACAAAGTAAGCATAATTGCCGTCCAGCTATTATACGCATGCTTGATCTGTTGTTCTCTATTCAGAACGCACCATAGTTGTTTTGCTCAAACATCTTTCCACAATTTTGTATTATGTTGTCAGGTTGACATGTTTTCATGTCGAGTCCAGAAGTCCAATCCCTAAAAGAAACATGTACGTCCTCCAGGAGACAATACTAGCCGCAGCCAGTGCCCTCGGTAAACAATGAAGGCTCATTATAGTCAGAATATTGTTGAGGTTTAATAAGAGGTTGCCCACGACATCATACTCTGCTTTTAAGATGGATTTTTTTAACAATGTTCCCCCGTAACTATATACTTATTGCAAGCTTGCACAACTCGAGACAGGAAAACATTATACAGAAATCGGTTTGGGTTGTACAGAAAACAAAAGGTTACACTACTGTGAAGAAGAAAGGCACAGTTGGTTATTTGAACTGCTAAAATAGGCACTGTATTAACCACAGTGCTCTGGCTTACAAGTCATGACAACAAGAAGTCAGGGATTAAAATGAACATTGGTCTGAGGGCCCAACCTTTTATTTATAATTTCAGACAGTATTATGCCCTCTCCCATTCACTTTCTCAACTATAGTTGATCCTTTGTTTGCAAGAAGATGCACATTGTTTAATGCTAATTACTGTATGGGTGATGTATTACCTGCCTGTAGGTTGCAGGTTCAAATTCAGTGCAAAGCCTTTGCTCCCAAACCCGTCACCACCCACCGAAGCGGTTTAATGGACAGGCAGACGTTCCTTTTAGTGTTGAAAACCCATTCCTTCTCACTTCTTCAAATTGTGTGATCTTGGGCAAATCACTTAAGCTTCTTGGGCCTGTTCACATATCAGCCACAATTTGAAGCTCTTACAATTGGGAAAAACCATAACAATCATTATTTAATACATGATGATGCTTAGTGGGGTCTACCTCTGCCCATGGCTGTTCCCACACAGAACAGTTAGTAAAGAGTAACTAAAGAAATGTGTTTGAAGCGGGTAAGGTTATCCAGTAGTTAATGAATGCATAAAAGCAAGACTGGGTTCCATTCTTCCAAACACGACTCCAGCATTTGTCTGGGGCACCACTGAGGCTCATACATGGCCCCTTTAAGCTGAAAAAGATGAAAGACCCTGATGCCATCGTTGCCCGTGTCACATCAATTGTCATTAAACAAAGTGATTCATTTACAATACGTGCCTCAGAGAGTCTGATTAGAGGCGATGTTTGCAGCTGGCAGCTGAATAATTTCTAGTGAGACGGAGCACTAATTCACAGCTGTGAACAAACACAGCAAGATGATGCAGGCAGCTCTGAGAGGCACGTGAAGTGTGTGGCGTCATGCTCAGACCTGCCTGGACTTCATTGTGCCCAGCGCAGAGAGTGTGTCTGTTTCACACCAGGCAACATTTCATCAATCAAAATTAATGGGCCATTTAATACGCCCACCTTCAATACACTGCAGGATGCTGCTTTGGACCTCAGGCAGCCAGGCCTAGTAGAGCCATGATTAAGCGGTAGGTTTTCACAATTAACTCAGGAAAATCTGTAGGTTGTAGGACTGCTAAAAAGCGGTAGCCTACCTCCTGAATCAGTAGGGTTGGCAAGTATGCGTTTTGTCCACCCTCAAGTTATCACCTCAGAACTATGGGGCAACTGAAGGGTCAATCAGGCATTAGAACAATCCCTATGATGCATTCTGACGGGGAGTGTGTGACAATGCAGCTGAGCTCTGTAATAACAATTCTCCACATTCGTCTCTTGGGTACTCCCCGTCTATTGTCCCGAGGGGTTTCATATTCTCACTACAAGGATACAACACCCAAGATATAACACAGTCCAAGTATTTCAAGCTTAATACGCTTACCTAAAAATAGTTTTGACTGAGGCCCAAAAGGATTTGCAAAAAGTTAAGAACAAATGTACTACACATACAGATTCACACCAAACGTATGGTGAACAACAATCAACCCAAGAATACGGGGCCCACATACATTCATGCCTTGATATATTGGACATTGACGGGTTAATTCATAGATTTCAGCGCAGAGGCAGCGCACGCGAGCAACGCAGAGAGGGAGCGTGTGCCAGAGTGCGCCAGTCGTGTGCGCTTAACAGCATTCTAGCGCACCACTTATTTATGGAATTGCCAAGCCATTTTGAGCGCTGGCGCAGAGAACATCCCGCAGTGCCAGTTACGCCCCCAAGAATGCCCCTTGCGCAAGGAAAAACCATTGAAATCCCCAATGCAGCGCAAAGGGCCGCGCTAACCCTGGACCCGCTAACAGGGCTGCTACACTGCAATCGCGCGAGCGGGGAACGAGTATTTCTGGGGGGTGCGGAAAGTTTTACACGCGATAGGCCTTGGGCGAGCGGGGTACGTGTATTTCTAGGGTGTGCGGGAAGTTTCACACACGATTTTGCTTGCAGAGCGGGGTACGTGTATTCTGAGGGGTGCGTGGGTACTTTCACACGTGATTTCGCTGTCTGAGCAGGGTACGTGTATTCTGAGGGGTGCGCGGGTACTTTCACACGCGATTCCACTTGCAGAACGGGGTACGTGTATTCTGAGGGGTGCGCGGGTACTTTCACACGCGGTTTCGCTTGCAGAGCGGGGTATGTGTATCCAGTGGGGTGCGCGGGGAGTTTCACACGCGATAGGCCTTGGGCGAGCGGGGTACGTGTATTTCTGGGGTGCGCTGGGGAGTCTCACACACGATTTCGGTTGCAGACCGGGGTACGTGTATCCATTGGGGTGCGCCGGGAGTTTCACACGCGATATGCCTTGGGCGAGCGGGGTACGTGTATTTCTGGGGTGCGCGGGGAGTTTCACACGTGATTTTGTTGTATGAGCGGGGTACGTGAATTCAGTGGGGTGTGCAGGGAGTTTCACATGTGAATTGGCAGTGTGGGTCCTCCCAGGTGTGTCCTCTACCCCTCCCCAGCCCCTGCAGGCAGCCCATACCACAGGGGACTACCCTGCACCCCTGGTCATGTCCCGCAGGGAGCCCATCCACCATGGGCATGCCCCACAGCCAGCCCACATGTCACCTTGCACTAGTGATCACCAACTCATGTCCCCCTGCACCCCCACCCACCCAGCACTGACGGGCACCTGTCAGCAGGCCCCGACTCATGTCCCCCTGCACCTCTACCCACCCAGCATTGATGGTTAGGGCCCGACTCATGTCTCCCTGCACCCCCACCCACCCAGCATTGACGGTCACCTGCCAACAGGCCTCGACTCCTGTCCCCCTGCACCCCCACCCACCCAGCATTGACGGGCACCTGTCAGCAGGCCCCGACTCATGTCCCCCTGCACCCCCACCCACCCAGCATTGACGGGCACCTGTCAGCAGCCCCCAACTCATGTCCCCCTGCACCCCCACCCACCCAGCATTGACGGGCACCTGCCAGCAGGCCCCGACTCATGTCCCCCTGCACCCCCAACAACCCAGCTTTGACGGGCACCTGCCAGCAGGCCCCAACTCATGTCCCCCTGCACCCCCACCCACCCAGCATTGACGGGCACCTGTCAGCAGGCCCTGACTCATGTCCCCCTGCACCCTCACCCACCCAGCATTGACGGGCACCTGTCAGCAGGCCCCGACTCATGTCCCCCTGCACCCCCACCCACCCAGCATTGACGGGCACCTGTCAGCAGGCCCCGACTCATGTCCCCCCCCAACACCTCATAAATATGCACAATCATGGGCCTCATGTCCACCAAAATCCCACAGCACGCCACCCCAGTCTTGAAAGGCAATCAAGTCCTCAATCCACCCCACACTGAAATGCCTATTTCATGACACAAACTAAAAGTCAACTATGTACATCAATACATGTCCCTCACACACACACACTGGGTGCCAGTGATTGTGTAAATCCACATTTTCACATGCAGTAACCCAATGAGCGAATACCACACATGGAAGTAATAAATCAAAATGTATTATGAACAAAATGAATGAAATGAAATGAAAGCATGAAAAATATTTCAAACATGAACTGAAATGAATGTCCAAAAAAGAATTAAAAAAATATGAAGAACCAATCCAAAGTAATCCAAAAGAAAATGTGTCCAAACTCTCAGTCCACCAAAGCAAATCCAAAGGAAACGCAAATTGTAAAATTCATTGATCCATGGTGAGTAAAAAAAAAAAATTCTCTCATAAAGCCACTGTTCAACTATACGGCTACACACTCCGGCACGTCAAGGAAGCCTAGCTTCAATGACGCCGAACTAGATGCACTTGTGGCCTATGTGTTGGCACATAGCCGAGAAATGGTGGTTACTGCAGGGTGCAAGACTACGCCTGCTCAACATAGGGCCCACTGGCAGACCATCACAGCAAGTGCCCTTGGATCTGTGAGGTGCACAGCTGATGATTGCTACAAGCGGTGGAATGACCTGAAACACAGAGCAAAGAACAAGCTGGCTTCCAATCATGCGCCTACTCTGGTTACTGGCGGTGGGTCTCCACCAGAGGATGACCAACTCACTGAACATGAGTCTGTCGCTGGAACCTTCGTCACAGAGGAACAGAACCGAGGTGTGGGAGACCTACCAGATCTTGAAGCATTGTCCGGTGCGTGCCCATGCTTGTGTGTGTAATCCATGTGTACGTTGCTTGGGTGATGTGTTCTGATTGAGTGCCAGGTGAGGGTGTGTAGTCATGACTGGTATGGGTCACCCATGCGGTTCCTCCAAACCATTCCACGGCCTTGGGTTTGGGTATGACAGTATCCCTTCTGACCACAGTAGCCAATTTACACCAGATTACTGCAGTTGCCCTTCAACTGTCATCTTGCAACAACATTTTTCAAAATGTTTTCCTGTTCATTCCACCTGATTGTTTCAATCGTTGCCATTTTTACGACACATTTTTCTGCCCTACTGCCACAAATGTGACATGCTTCTGTCATAGATTACACCCCGCAATGGCCCACATTTATTACCTTGTTATGGGAATGATTTAACCATTCAGGCTGATTGAGTAATGGCCTGCACACAATCATTTTTGGGCCCCGTTTGAATGTTGAACATGACTGTTGTCTTCTGTCATGTTGAAGTGACCAACCATTGATGTATCCATCTGCCTGCCATCACTGTATAACTGAACACTGGATCTGTAGCAGCGTGTGGCACATGCAAGTTTTGTCACACTATTTTGCATGTTGTATCTCATGATGTCCATCTCACATGGATGGGTGACGGTACTTATTTCCTACCATATGGCTGTACTTGTCAAATGTACCATGGCTATGCTTTGTGCCATCTGTGTGTTGGCATGTGTCATGTATGTGTATTGGACATGCCACTCACAGGCTAATGTGTGATGCCAGTGCTATCCAGCATGCAGCACATGTGTTGCTTTTCCATCTTGGAGTCCTCAGTGTCTGCTTCTTGCCTCCCCTTCCAACTCATTAACAGTGCATGCATGCCGGGGTTATAGTCATGTGGGACATGTGTAATTTATGCACTGGATCTCTGCCTCGTCAGGCCTATGTGTGTGCTATGGTACTCATGCCTGTTTCTATTTGTTATCTTTCATATTTTTGCACGTGATGAGGCACTTGATGCTGTTGAGGAGGAGGAGATGGTGCAGACCCAGGAGGAATCACAGCCACAACTGGGCACCACTGGAGGACATGGGGTAGTGGTGGGTGAAAACCCATTTGTCCTACAAACCATGCTGTCCAGGGGTGTCTCTGGGTACACCTCCACAGACCTCTATGATCAAGTGCTGAATCGGACAGTGAGACATATGTGTCATCGAGGTGAGTGTTTCTGGCAGGTATGCTGTTCTGTCCAACCCACCTGCACCGGGGGTAGACCCCTCTATGGGGATTTCAGTGTTGGTAAGTCCACCTTTGGCGGTTACGGATGCAGGGTCAAACTCCACAATATTTGCTCCTGTTCCTGGGCCAGCAGATCAAAGGAGGAATGCAGTCCTGCAGCCTCAGGCAGTGCCAGCACAGCAAGGTGCAGATCGCCTTGCCCCAAACAGGTGTGGTGCCCGTCAACACGGTGGCCGTGCGCCACCAGGCAATACAGTGTGGGAGAACTCCATGTACAGTAATGCAGCACAACAGGGAGCATTGTGTGAAATGATGGCTCGGCAATGGATAGGATGGCCACTTCCATTCTCCCCCCTGAAAGGCAGATGGAGCTCCAGCAGCAGACAACACACTCCATTTGCCACATACACAGGGAGGACATGTTGGCGTCCAACAGGGACCGACGGGCTGTACTGGAGGCTCTGCGCGAAGCCATATCTGTAGAGTCACCGGCCCACAGGGAAGCCCTGAGGTTAGAACCAGGTTCCTCAGAGATACTCTGGGTAAACTTGAGGCTTCCCGGAATTTTAGGTCAGAACAGCAGCTGGAGCAGCTCACACGTTCACTCTCAGCTGAGCTCCAGGCAACCCGTGCGGAGATCCGGGCATCACGCGAGGCCATGCAGGCAGAAATGCGGGCAACCCGTGAGGTGCTGGATGGGGATCTCTGTACCATCATCCTGCAGAACGAAACCTTCCAGACCCGAATGCTTGCTGCCATGGAGGACCAAAACAGGGCTTTGCATGGGCTGCCTCCCATATCACGGCCACCACCTGATGTAGCAGCAGAGGGTGAAGAGAGCGACGGCACTTCTTCCACTGTAGCGTAACCGTGCAGGTCATGAGCCCATGGAGGTATTTTCTTTTTTTCAACATCCACGCATGTGGGTGTTGGGATGCACCCTGTCCTTGAACCTCCTGGGTGGCCTCCCCCCTCCCCTGGTCCACACATGGCCATTTTTGATTTTTTTTTTAATATATTTTTTTAACAGTGTGTTGCTTTATGTGGCTCCCGTGGGCATCCACTGTGTATTTTTATTTTTATTTTAATTGTAACAATTAGTTTATATATAAACTTCAATTACAATGAAAAAACAGTTCCAACTTTCACACAAACACACAAGAAACACACAAGAAGACATCGCAAAAAACGAAAACGATCTTGACATTAACATGAAAAACCATTTCCTGATTATGACAGTTCCTCTCTCAGATTGTTTTCCAAAAAATCACATACTGCACATGTGAGAGGTACATTGTTACCAGACAAAATCCAATACCACCATTTGTCCATGTCTTCATCTACAGGAGCAAAGGGTCCAAGGTGGCGGTTTCATGACTGCGTTAAATTAAGACATTCTATGATCAGATATTTCACTGATTCAACTGATTGTTCACAAAATCTACAGAGATTATTATCGATGTTAGTGACTCTTTGCCGCCATTGAATCTCCTTAGTTGTGCAAGCATTTAAACGCAGTCTCATGAATTGGTTGCGATGTTTTATTGAGGGAAATTTTTTGAAGGTATCTAGGCAGACGATCCAAACAGTTGGTTAAAGGCCGCAGGTCAATTGATGAAGGCAGAAGGTTTCTTTGTTCCAAGTTTTGAATCCAGTTCCAATTTCTTAGTTTCTGTTTGGCTATTTGAGGCGTTGCTATGAGTGTTTCCCATTTTATATCGGCAAATTCTAAGATCATTTTTAGTCTGGTAGACCAATTTTTCAGAATGCCACGATGCTGCGTTTGGCTCGCCGTTGAAAAAATTTGGTATGTCGGTGCCAGCTCTGTTTGCGACAACTTCCATAGCATTGCCAGTGACTTCCAAACAACGATGTTGTAAATGGATTCAATTCCCAATTCCTACCCTATGTAAATCATTGAGACACCTTTTGGAAGATTGAGAATGCGTCTCCAAAACAGACCTTCAAGAGTTGACCATAGATGATAATCTAGATTCCAGCCGGCCTCAGCTCCAAATGTTATCAACGGGATCACTTTTTGAATGTAGAAAGTTAATATGGGTTTTAGAGTGAACTTCCCGTATTCAGCATGAAGCTTAGCCCCTTGCAGTGAAAAGGTCAACATACGTTGTTTAAGGTCGGACATCCATTCATGTTCTCTAATTGATGTATTGAATAGAATGCCCAGATATCGAACAGTTAGTACGTGTTGTAGCTGTACTTCTGCAAGTTTTCATCTGAAGATTTTGATTAGTCTTTTTGAGGTGTTTCCAATTGACATTATCTTTGTCTTCTCCACGTTGATTTGCAGAGAGTTGTCACTTAAATATTTTTCTAAAGCCAATAGAAGTCTCTGACTGTTGATTTTTGGAGGAAAACATTGTGTCTGAGAAAAAGCTTCAGAAACATCTGATATCAATAATTTGAATAGAAGGGCAGCCAGTGGACATCCCTGTTTAACTCCCTTGTGGGTACTTATTTCCTCAGTGAACTCCCCAGCCTCGTTGATTCGCACTCTAATCGAAGTTTCTTTATAAAGAGCCATTATTGGCTGCAATAATTCAAGCGGACACAACCAGCTTTTCAATTTTTCCCACAATTTAAAGCGGTCAAGTGGATCGAACGCTTGTTTCATGTCGATGAATGCGATACACAGATTTTTGCCTTGTTTCATAGCTTCAAGTTTCAATAGATTTAGTATAGTCAGGTTCACTTCTGTTCCAACGCCCTTAGTGAAGCCTGTCTGACGTATATCGAAGTGGCCTGAAGTAATAGCCCACTTTGACAGCTTCTGCTGTAAAAAGGACACAAAAATCTTGCCCACAATGTCCAATAGGGCAATTGGACGGTAGTTCACTGGGTCATCGCGGCTGCCTCTTTTTGAAGATAGGAACTATGATAGCAGAGTTCCAAGAGTCGGGGATCGACTTTGTGCTATCTATCGCTCGAAACAGATGTTAAATAAAGGTTGTCCAATACTCATTGTTTGCTTTTAGTAAGAGGTTGGTTAGGCCGTCAGGTCCGGCTGCTCGAGAGTTTTTTAGATGTTTAATTGCTGTTGATATGTCCTCTCTTGATTCGATTACATTCCAGGAATGGACGACTGCGGGCATTTCATCGCTCTTCTGGTTTTCAATAATTCCAAAGACCTTAGTAAAGTGTTATTCCCAACTGGCCTTAGAAATACCATGATGGATCTTAGCATTCTGGAATATAGCTTTGTTGTTTATGATATTCCATATCTCCTTTGTCTGATGACAAATAATTAGCTTTAGAATTCGCTCCCCTCGCTCTTGGTCTCTCATAGTTGCAAAACATTTCAACCAGTTACAATATTTCGCCTTAAGATGTTTCATTAGCATCAATTTATTTGGGTCTGAGCCTTTTTTTAATTTTCTCATGTCACGTTGCAATTGTTTTTTTTTTGGGACACCAGTGCACTAAATTCGTATTTTTTTATGTATGTGCTACTGTTTGGATGGTTGAACTTTGTTTGAAAGTCTACCAACAGAGCAGTGTAGTTTAATTTGTCGAATGGTGTCACGTCTTCTGAGGACATCATATTGTTTATTCTCTTCATTTGCTTAGTATTTATTTTTAGTTGGTTACCTAGTTGGTTTACCTCGACTGGCTGTGGGAATTGCTCTTCTTTGGTTGACGAGGACGCCTTTAAGGTTACTTTTCGTGGGATCGGTCCCTAATGGTGCGCTCGTGACCACTCTCAGAAATCCCAACCCAAACTGAAGATTGGTGTAAGTTAGCCCGGCAGCAAAACAATGACTACCCCCTCAACCTTCCCACAAAGTTTGTCTATAGCAATGGAGAATTTAGGATTTGGCTTTGGGGGAGTGTAATTCGCTCAAGGTGAATAATTCCTATTCAAAGAAAATTCAAAACAATGTTTCCATAGTCCAAATCCATGTGCAAAATAAGGTTATTTTATTGTCCAAAAGGCGCCACAGCCAAAGGCGCCACAGCCGACACGTGTTTCGACCCCCGGTCGTTTTCAAGGCTGTACAAGTGATATATAAGTTATAATACCATTTATGAACATATGCATATAACAAAAATGTTGGCATTAAATCAAACAAAGTAGAATAATGAGATAAATGTATATGAAAAAAGTGGATAAATCATACCATGTTACATCATACACCAGGTCAGGTTGTGAGGGTTGCAGTCAAAGCAGGACAGGAATACACAGCCAATTGGAAAAAGGGAAAATATAAAGTTGCAATAAGCATGTTGCAAATTATAATTATATCTCCCATTGAATAATTGTCCCATCGGCCGTGTGATATTCCAATTACAGCACCCGATATAACAGTTGTGGACTTGTTTTTAAGGATCATATATTTACTCACCCTAAGGTTTAGTCCATTAACAACGAAAAATAGTGCTTGTGGATTTCTCATGGGTTGCACTTAGACATCATAAATACTTCCAGAGCGAAAGATTAATGTTATACCTATGGTAAAGGAAAATCTATTGGTATTCCATAATGGTCTAATTGGAAATGTATATTATAACATGAACCTGAAAGGATCTCTTACCTTAATATAGAAAGATCGATTGAATGAAACTGCATTTGTATTGACCATAACTGGTATGAGTAGTATTATATGGCCTGTAAGAAATATATAGAATTTGAAGAGAGCTGTGCCTTAAAGTACTGATTATAGCCAACGCAGGTAAATTCATGGTTATAATCTATTATATCAATTGTCCCAGTTGTGGTAACGAGTTATGCTTCTATTTATGTTATATTATGGTAATTAAATTTGTGCACCAGGTTATTTTATTAGAATTAAATAAGTGAACAATTATAATAGAAACTAATTTATGGCTGCATAAACTACTAACGGTCCCATATTAATTCAAATATTGAAATAAGGTAGGAAAAATATGGCCCCATTATTCATTCAATATCATCATTGTTAACCCAGTGAAAAAGGAAAAGAAGGTAACTCTTGTTGCAAGGTGCACTTGTTAGACAAACAAATCATATAGAAAACATTTCTTTGTACCTTAGTCACAGGGGTAAATCCCGTACCATTCTGTTTGCGAATGGCGGTTATCATGATGAGATCGTATGTACGAGATAGCACCCATGTTTTACAATTTTTGAAATCATTACATTGGGAATCTGACTATTTGCTAGCAACATTGAATGTTACAGCTCTATATACGAGCATTGATCACAATTTGGCGATACGCACTATTGACTACATTTTTCAGCATCTTATTTGGATCATGTCAATTTATTGAAAAGTTTTTTTAAATTCACACTGGAAAATAATGTGTTCATATTCAATGACCAATATTATGTTCAAGCCAAAGGGGTTGCCATGGGGGCAACATTTGCGCCTTCCTTAGCAAACCTTTTCATGGCACAATTTGAGGATATATATATTCACAATAATGTTGAATATAAGAATAATCTAATAGCTTGGCGTCGCTTCATAGATGACATCCTTATTGTCTGGAAAGGTGACTTGGAGTCATTTAACAATTTCGTGCAATATGTTAACAACTATAATTTTGGACTAGATTTCGTTGGTTCGGCAGATGCAGAAAAAATTGGATTTTTTAGACTTGCACATCTTTATTGAACATGGCAATATTCAAACTAGGACCTATCGTAAACCAACGGAAGTCAATTCTGTACTTCAAGCGCAAAGTAGCCATCGGCACTCCACCATTGCTAATATTCCATTCAGTGAATTTTACAGGGCCAGGAGGAATTGCAGCAAGGATATTGACTATGAGGAAGAAACCAGATTATTGAGATCCAGGTTTTTGAGCAGAGGATATCATTTAGCAAGTATTAACAAAGCGGAACATAATTATAAACATTTTAAACAGGCAGATTTACTTGTGGATCATTCCAGTGACAAACAAGAATCTAAACACATTACAATTATCACACAGTTCTCAAAAGATTCATCCATTCTTTATCGTCTGGTAGAAAAACATTGGAACATTTTTGAAATTGGAAAATGATTTGATTCCCTATCTTTCTGACAAACCTAAATTCACTTACACACGAGCTCAGACAATAAAACAAAAGCTCAGTCTTTCTTTTCTTGAAACTAAAGCACATGATTCTGGCACCAATTGGTTGAAGAAAAATGTTTTTTTGTTTAAATGTGGTAACTGCAATTATTGCAAGTATGCCGACAGTAACTGCCAATCTTTCACAGACATGAAAGGCAATGTAATCAAAATCAAACAATTTATTTATTGTAGAACCACTAATGTCGTATATGCCATTATATGTGTCTGTGGTAAACTATATGTTGGAAGTACAATCAGACAATTGAGAATTCAGATTAGGGAACATTTATCTAGTCTAAGAAACAATGACCTTAAATCACTGCTGGCCATTCATTGGCGAGAATGTCATCAGATGCATAATAGCAATGATATACGGTTCATTGGACTCATGCAGGTCAAGCTAGGTAAGAGAGGAGGCAATGTTATGCTCAAACTGAGGCAACATGAATCTAAATTAATCTGTTTTTTAAGGTGCACCAAAGAGGGTTTGAATTGTGATCATGAAGTGCATGTATTTCTATAAACACCAATAGGGTTGATAGAATTGTCTATTTGTGGTCGTGTGATACTATCCTGCAGTAACCCAATATCAAAAAATAAGGAATACTTGTTCTCAATTCAAAAAATACAGATAAATCAAATGGTAGGGTTTTATTTGCTGGAATAAGCTCATCTTTGCTACCACCTTCGTTAATATGCTTATTCATATTAGTGTAAATATACCAAAGGTATCAATTCTAATTTCATTATTTACCAACCATAAGGTTTTATTATCCCAGCATTCCATCTATAGTTTGTGAAATCACTTTCCCAAACATACAATACATACTGCATTGGGAACCATTAATTATATTATGTAACACTCAAGTCACCTGCAAGTTACTCAATATAACATGCACACTGCATCTCAATTCAATATCAATCTGATTATACATTTCTTATGTATAATGGAAATTATATCATTTCCAACAGTGTTTCCGCCCACATGTTATAGATGATTTTCATCTTGCCATTATTAATAGACAATCGTACTGACTAATATGCCAAAATGGAACGAGGCATCCAGGGGCTTGGGAGCTATGATAATATATTACACTATGTACTTTAATAATTGGATTCATGAAAGATCACTATGAATATTTTTGCTAAGGAAGATGACGCTGATATGCACGTCACATTGTTTATAACGATGACGTCACGTGTTACGTATATGCGTGACGTCATCACGTCACATCCGCCATTTTGTTATAGCGAAATAGCGGCGTTCGCGGGCAGAATAGCAGTGAGCTGCCGAAAGGCCATCCGCAAACAGAATGGTACAGGATTTACCCCTGTGACTAAGGTACAAAGAAATGTTTTCTATATGATTTATTTGTCTAACAAGTGCACCTTGCAACAAGAGTTCCTTTCTTTTCCTTTTTCACTGGGTTAACAATGATGATATTGAATGAATAATGGGGCCATATTTTTCCGACCTTATTTCAATATTTGAATTAATATGGGACCGTTAGTAGATTATGCAGCCATAAATTAGTTTCTATTATAATTTTTCACTTATTTAATTCTAATAAAATAACCTGGTGCACAAATTTCATTAGCATAATACAACATAAATAGAAGCATAACTCGTTACCACAACTGGGACAATTGATATAATAGATTATAACCATGAATTTACCTGCGTTGGCTATAATCAGTACTTTAAGGCACAGCTCACTTCAAATTCTATATATTTCTTACAGGCCATATAATACTACTAATACCAGTTATGGTCAATACAAATGCAGTTTCATTCAATCGATCGTTCTATATTAACGTAAGAGATCCTTTCAGGATCACGTTATAATATACATTTCCAATTAGACCATTATGGAATACCAATAGATTTTCCTTTACCATAGGTATAACATTAATCTTTCGCTCTGGAAGTATTTATGATGTCTAAGTGCAGCCCATGAGAAATCCACAAGCACTATTTTTCGTTATTAATGGACTAAACCTTAGGGTGAGTAAATATATGATCCTTAAAAACAAGTCCACAACTGTTATATCGGGTGCTGTAATTGGAATATCACACGACCGATGAAAAAATTATTCAATGGGAGATATAATTATAATTTGCAACATGCTTATTTCAACTTTATATTTTCCCTTTTACCAATTGGCGGTGAATTCCTGTCCTGCTTTGAATGCAACCCTCACAACCTGACCTGGTGTATGATGTAACATGGTATGATTTATCCACATTTTTCATACACATTTATCTCATTATTCTACTTTGTTTGATTTAATGCCAACATTTGTGTTATATGCATATGTTCATAAATGGTATTATAACTTATATATCACTTGTACAGCCTTGAAAACGACCGGGGGTCGAAACATGTGTCGGCTGTGGCGCCTTTGGCTGTGACGCCTTTTGGACAATAAAATAACCTTATTTTGCACATCGATTTGGACTATGGAAACATTGTTTTGAATTTTCTTTGAATAGGAATTATTCACCTTGAGCGCATTGCACTCTCCCGAAGCCAAATCCTAAATTCGCCTTTAAGGTTAGTTCGAGAAGATTGTGATCGCTGAAAGTTGATTTCTGAATCTTCAACTGTACATTCTCGTTTGACATAGTATTTGATGCCCAAAAGTAATCGATGATTTTTTCGCAGCCATCACGCTGCCATGTGTAGTTCGGGGGACAATCGCCTTTTGTTTGACCGTTTAACATATGACAGTTCCTGGCATTGATTGCTGACTGGAATTGAAAGCCTCTGCAGGAGGTGAATGCTTGATGCTTGTATTTGATCATAGATCTGTGGTCATCAAACAACGAAAAGTTCAGATCACCACACACTATCACTTGTAGCTCAGACAGCTGTTCCATACTGTCATCGATCAATTTAGTTATCGATTGTATAAAGTGACGAGAGGAGATAATCGCTGTGTTCCGGTAAGTATTAATCAGCAGCAAATACTTAATTGATGCAATGGGGCCACATTTGTTTCGGAGAGTTGTTCCCTGCACAAACAAATTTGGAGAGGAAGAATGCAGAATGTTGCATCCGGAGGCGTTGTTTATCATGGTCAATAAACCAGAGAACGGTCGACCAAACTGATTTTTTCCAGCCGGATTCAAAACAATCGAATACCCATCTCTGGAAGGTACCTCCCGCAGCCATGTCTCCTGGAGACATACTGCAAAATTGTTTTCCAGAGAAGCTTCAAATTTCTGGAGCAGATGCCGAAAACCTCTAGTGTTCCATGATAGTAGCACGTTCACGTCTTCCTTGATGGATTGCGATAGCTAAGCTCTGTTGGAAAAATGTTGTGAAGCAGATTTAAGGGAGGCTTTTTGATTGTCAACTGTTCCTTCCTTTATGTTAAATTGTTTTCTTAGAGCTTCTCGTATCTGTTCGTGAGTTTGCTCCCGATCATGTGACACTGCTTTGGAACTTCCTTCTCTCAGTTGATTGGCTTCTAATGTCAGATCAAAACCATACGATAGCAGTTCATCTCTGGCTGCGAGTAAAGCATTTTCAACTGCCTGAGAGCTTATGTGCAAGTAGACCATATCCAGAGAGTCCTCAGTGATATATTCCACAATAGCAATGTCATTAGGTGTTATCGTTCTTAGAGATGGAAAGTTATGTAACAACCGCATCACATTTTTGTGATTTAGATTCACTTCGTTTGCATCAGAGAAACTATTCTCAAGTCTGATTCTCCAAAGCTGTTGTTTCAGTGCCGATTTCAAAGGCGTGATTTCTTTAAGGTTCGTTAGCTCATGATTTTTTAATTGAGCCGCCGGTCATTTTAGGATTTAGCTTTGATGAAATCAATATTTTTGGATGGGCACAAACTTTATCCATCATCTGTTTGTGACTTTGTGGACTCTCACATGAGGGATTGGAGTTTACAGTCATTGCTGGCTTGTTTGTTACACCAGCTTTGATGTTATGTAGTTGGTGCGTTTTCCTCCTGCTATGAGAGCTCTTTATGACGGGACGAACACTTTTATCCACCTGTACTGGCTGCTCCCATTCCTCAGATCCAACTGAGTGTGTGGAAAGATCATATAAGTCAGAGACACTTAAATCAGTCCTGTTCGAAGCAGAGTCAGATTCAATTCGTCACCTTTTATTAGGATTTGGTATTTCCGCCACATTTGATTTTGAATTTCTTTCGACGCTGATTTTCGAAGTGGCACACTTTCTGGCTCATCCTGTTGAGCGCTCAGTGCGTTTCGCGAGAAGAGACCGAGCTTTTGAGGCGTCGAGAGATTCCTCACAAACTGTTTGGTTTTCGTTCAAGCTTTGCTCGTGTTTGTGGTCCTCTTGTTCGGTATTTGTTTATTACCAGGGGCTTTTGTAGGTTTTGTACACAGTTTGAAAGGAGCCGTGGTAACGATAGCTTTTGCCGCCCCAGTAAAAATACCAAAGGTGTTCACATTTCCTTTAGGAAGAGGTACAGTAGCTTCATTTATGTTTTGATTCTTCTCCGCAACAACCACCGGGGAAATGGTGTTTTGTGGTGTTCCCTCTGATCCAGGTTGTACTTTACTTGATTGATTACAATCAGACTGATCTTCTGTCGTGAGTACAACTTTTGGATCGGATATCACAATGGCCACGTTATTCACTTCAGCGATTTGAGGTGTATCGAGACACTGATCGGGGGCAGTATTGCACATTGCGGTATTGGTTGTTCCATGGGGAGTTATGGTTTTTCTTGTCTTTGCATTTGTTCTTTCTGAACATTGTAGATTCGTCACATTTGAGGGACCAACACTGGCCGCCATATTCATTGGGAAGGAATTCTGACACCACTTCATTATTTCCAGAATCGCCTCCATTTGATCGTTTTTGTCTGTGTGGTCTTTCATGGCTAGATCCCCTAGGCGATTTTGCCATTGATAGGAGATCTCGGCTTCATGTTCAACTCTAGTCAGTAAATGAGTATTGTGTTCTTCCAGTGACAAGACTTTATTTATAAGATTGTGCATCAAGGCATTTTGGTCTTTTACAGTCTTGTTTAAGGTCTCATAGAGTTTGATGAATGGAATTAAGGCTAAAGATGTTGCTGCTAGAACATTATTATGAATCTGTATTCCAGCTGCCACCGATAGATTCTCTTTATTATGAGTGTCTGATAGACAGGATAGGATAGATGGTTTGTCCTGTTTGCTTGAACGTCGTTCATTACTGTGGAATTGATGAGCTGGTTTTGTGTTGCTATGATATCGCAAGTGTTCAGACTCTTCCTTTTGACGAGGCAATGCCTGTGTTTAGTGTGCTATGAGCATATTTTTGATGCAGGGTACTCGTCCATCATTTAAGTGTGACGTTTTGTGAATTTAGAGCGGACTTCACTCCATTCTCGCTATTGCTAGTCTGCTTTTCTTTTGCAATTGATGTGTTTTGGGTAGCCATAGAAAAACTATTGATTAGTTTGTTTTTTACAGCTTGATAGTCAGCTGTCAACCGCTCCGTCAGCCGTGCTTCTCGTCCAGCCAGATCCACTCCCAGATGATTTTTATGGCTATGAATTGGACAGGAGGGAATGTGAATCAGAGGACCAAGAGATTCCAATGGACGTGCTGAGTCTCTATTTTGCACATGGGTCTCAATTTCAGAGTCCTTGTTCCCAGTAGCAACTCTTCTGACTGAAGAGTCGTGGTTTTTTTCACAAATTATTGGTGGAACAAAGGAGAAGTTTGTCAATGTTCCTGACCCATTTGGTAATTTTAAGGCCAAGAGTTCTGTATCTGTTACATCACACGGGGATAAAAAGGAAGCAGTGTCAATTTCCACCAACACAGTTGACTCTAGTGTCAGGGGTCCATGATTCACATTGGAGAGTGTAAATGGATTTGATTGAGGTGGCGCTATATTCAGTTTTGCCGCCTTTGAAATGTCAATTGAAGCATTAGACGGCTCATTAGAATTTGGGTTCTGAGTCGAACGTTCAGCCGTCACAATTTGTTAGACTACTTCGATTTCGTTGCAACATACATCAGCCAGCGACTGATTGGCAGTATCTAATACTGCAAGTGTGTCAGCACTTTCATTCAACTTAGATACGTTGCTTACAGCAGCGCTTCCCGGCTTCGTGTGCAAATCATCGGTCGGTGTTTGGTGAAGCACATTTTGATCCTGCACTGTGTCAGCCAACACATCGGCTGGACATACCGCGATAGTTGGTGCTTTGATTTCGCCAGCATCAGGTAGTGAGAGACCATTGGGGGGACTTACTGCCACAGATTGAGCCAGGAAGGGATAAGAGGGAGAACATGGACGAGCATGGATGGGAGAGAGAGGAGGTACGAGAACGGGGGAAGAAAGAGAAGACACAGGGAGAGGGGAGAGAGGAGGGTGAATGTTGGTGGGAACACTAGCAGCTGACATCGTGGGTTCAGTTGAAAAAGAAAGCTTGCTGCGAATACGAGCATTCAATGTTGTTTGCCGCATCTGTGGGCGGATATCAGGTACCATAATTAGCTCTTACCAGTGGTCAAAGATTCACAGATCTTCAGTCACTTCAACGGGGAAGGCGGACTGGAGGAAGGCTGGACTCTGCACCGGACTCCACACTGCGCTCCGTGCGCTGGAGGGGTTTTTGAAGGCAGTTCCAATAGTGATAGAAAGAGGACTGATCACGTAGTGCAGCTCCTCAGAACAAAGAACTCACAACAGAAGCTGGAGGTAGACTCGACTCTGCACCGGACTCCGCTCCGCGCTCCGCGCGCTGGAGGGGTTTTTGAAGGCAGTTCCAATAGTGATAGAAAGAGGACTGATCGCATAGTGCAGCTCCTCAGGACAAACAACTCACAACAGAAGCTGGAGGCAGACTGGACTCTACACCGGACTCCACTGTGTATTTCAGCTGGGCACATGCAGGCTTGTCCTGTCTTTGAGTTAGATGCTTGGGACCTGACACACACACCCCTCCTGCTTCCCCTTTCCATGGGCTTGCAAAGGGTGTGATCAAGTGACAGTAACTTACACAGTGACATTGGGCTCCCATGAGTTGTGTGGGCAGTCTGTAGTCAAAACTGTATGTACATCCCTAGTGGGGATTGTTGTTGGATTCTACACTGCATGGCATATTGATATGTGCTTGTGCATCTATGTCTTTCTCCTTATTTACATGTAGGTTCTTCATGTCTTCACAAGGCTGTCTCCTTTGCCAATGCAGTTCATGTTGTATGCAGTACACTGAGACATTTGCCTGACGGCAACACTCTGCAGTTGGAAGGGTCGATGTGCTGCCTTAGTCAGGTTGTGAGACTTGCACTACTTCAATTTTTTACTGTTATATATTGACACAATTTCATCCTGAACTGATGTTTTGTGTTGCTGGTAAGTATTTGTTCATGTGTGCTGTTTCTTATTGATTGCTGAGCGCATATTGTCTGTGGCCTGTTTACATTATGGACAGTGCACTTTGTGACTCTTGTGTCATGTGTTGTGCATTCATTTGGTTGCTTTCACATTGCATGCCATGGCATGGTGTGTTGGGTCGCTGAGATGGGGAGGGGTTGGGAAACATGGTACTATTTTGATGTGGTATTTTGCAAGGGGGTAGTCATTCCTGCTGCATGAATGTGTGTCGTTTTGTGACACAGTATTGGGTGCTTTTAAGTAGGTAGGGATGCACACAATGTAACACTTCCAGGTGAACAATCTCAGGCTGGTATGATTGTAACAGTTGACTGTCCCTTTTGTCATCATCATTGATTGTCAGCTGGTATGTGCCAGGCATTTGTGCACTCCGTAGGGGTGGAATTTTAGGTGAAGTAATTTTCCACAAGCTCGGTACGGGCTGCCTCACCACATGCCCTTTCACCTCCCATGCGCAGAGGCCGTGTATGTGGTTGGGGATGTGGGGGCACCACCATGTCCACCGGCACGCCCCGGAGGGTTGCTACGTTGTACAGGACACATGCTGCCACTATGATCCTGCACACTACTGGGGGCGCATATAGCCGCTGCCCACCAGAGCTGTCAAGGGAGCGAAAACGTGACTTGTGCACTCCAAATGTGCGCTAAACTATGCGCCGGGTTGCAATATGGGCTATGTTGTATCTTACCTCAGGTGGTGTGGTGGGGTTCCGAATTGGCGTCATCATGTAGGTGCTCAGAGGGTAGGCACTGTCCCCTGGGGAGGTGATAATGGTTGTCATTAGTGGGGTTTTCCCATTTCTCAGTTTCTGACATGCATACATGTGCCGAGGCATTTATACTCACCATTTAGCCATGTGTTGCCATGCCGGCCACCTTCCAGGTCCCGGTTTAGGGGTGACATTCTGAATATGAAACTATCATGGCTGGACCCTGGATAGTTGGCATATACTGAGATGATGATTCCCTTGGCATCACATACAACCTGCACGTTGATGGAATTCCCGTGCTTGCGGTTCCGATAGATCTTCTCAGTGGCCCTGGGTGGACGTAGAGCCGCATGGGTGCAATCAATGGCACCTAGGACTTTGAGGAAGTGTGCTACCCCGTAAAATTGCTGGAAAACAGCCTGCCTTTCTGCCGGTGTTCTGGGCATGTATATGTGCCTGCAGACTGAGGGGCGGGCAGTGATGATTGCCAACACCTGGTGTAGGCAGCGTGACTGCGTGGCCTGTGAGACCCCCCCCATGGCACTTGTCCGCTGAAATGAGTACATTGAGCATCTTTTCCAAGGGGCTCAGTGCTTGAGAGCACAGGGTGGGTGATGTGAGGTCATCATCCCACTCCCTCACCAGGTCTAGGATTATGTGTGGTGGAAACCTGTACCTCTCATACACCTGGTCATCAAGCATCCCAAAAAGGCTGGTCCTGGGTAAGAAAATGCAGGGCCTGGCTATCCTCCTCCTCCTGCGGTGTCCCACGACCACTGCTGCGAGGAACGGTATATTCATCGTAGCGTCTGACCTTGTTTGTTGTTTGCGCGCACTTTTATGCTGCGTGGGGCCGCTTATGCCTGCTTCCTACTGGCGTACGTGTTTCCGGATTAGCGTGTCTTTTTTTTGGCGCACGCCTTTCCCTTGTTCGATTCCATGAATACGTATGGTTGGCGCGCATTTACCTCCTGTACTTCCCCCGTAACGCCCACATTTTCACGCGTTGTTCCCCATTCCGCGTGTTACGCCCCGTGTTCCGCCCACTTTTGTTGTGTGCACTACGCTATGTGCGCTTTCCCCGCACGCCATTTAATGAGGTGTGCGCCCACGTGCGCCACCCACGAATTTAGCACACATCCCAGGATTTACACGCGCACTGAATTCCATGAATCGATGTGTGCAGCTTTGGCATGCGTGTGCTGCGATTTTCACGCTTGCGCTCCCCTTTTCGGCACACATTTATTCCATGAATCGGCCCGTTAAATATTTCAGGTTTAGTGGGTTCAGCTTCTGGCAAATTACAGCTCCCAAAAAACATCAAGTTTCATGACGTGTTTCATGAAGCACTCACCAAACCTGATCATCTCTCTTTAAGACTAGCTTCAGCTGCAATTCCAATTATTATCAATGAAGAAGCTGAATATGAAGTGTAGAACATCTGAGCCTCCAAACGTGCATGAGGTTGACTACATGTTTCTCAGGATTGGAAGGGGTACTGGGCAGAAAAACGATCCTGGGAACTTACTGCAGCCTTTATTGCCCCTAGATTGGTTAAGGCTTCCCACAGAAATATCCTTATAAAAAAGTATCAATGGGTAGAAAGTCCATTGAGAGGGTGTACTTTCATAAGCAGAGGAGACTGAAACCCAGCCAGAATGCTGCACCAGTCTCAGGGGTGGGGGTTATTGGTTTTGTAGACTCTAAGCAAGAGCTCCACAGTAAGTGCAGCTGGAAATTGGGGTGCCTTGTGCATGCACACACCAATGAAGAAAGTAAGACTATATCTCCCAGGCTCCCACGTGATCCCATGTGTGATTGGGTTATCAGTGGCCATATTGGGAAGCTGAGCTATTTATGGCCATGCTCCACCATGTCACAGTTCTGCAGCTGATCATTCCTCTGCTTTTCTCATCTCCAGATCACAGATATGTGACACCTGGGATCATTCGATCTTGCCTTGGTCTCTAGACTCCCGCCAGCCTCCAGGTGAGTGGCAAACTAAAAACAGGGAAAAGACAAGGGTACAAATGTATACTTTCCACGTATATCCACAAGCAAATTACTCAAGGAAAATTTAAAAAGATGATCTTGACACAAATTAGTTTGGGGAATACATAATTCATGAATGTGCCTAATCCTGCATTAAGCAATGTTATCAAGCTTCATGGCAAGGAAGACATTTAGTAAATTAGCATGGAGCAATGCTCACATGAAATTCTACAAATCGCAGTCCATAAAGGGATATAGAGATCGGAAATATTCTGAAGGGTCTCCTGAGTCTCTAGACCAATTATCCAATCTTGTGCTGATTTATGCAACACTAGGGCCCTCATTATAAGTCAGACGTTAAGGGTTTAACGGCGCCGTCGGCGCCGTTAACCCTTAACGCCTGATTCACACTTTAACGCCTGCTTTTTGCAGGTGTTAATGTACAAGGCGCTAAGCAACCTTGGTGCTAATTACGGCACCGTAATTTACGGTGCCGTAATTAGCGCCTTCCCCATCCCCATTATGCCCTATGGGGCAAAAATGGGAATGGGGAAGGGCAAATGGTGAATGGGGGATTACCGCCCCACTCACCTTGGAATGGGGCGGTAATTCCGCCATCCACCATGCCGGACTCCGGCATGGACCATGGTGCTTATAGCACCATGGTCCAGCGCCAGACTTGTAATGAGGGCCTAGGTCTTTATTTGAGGGGCACTGTGAGAGATATGCTTATTTTGTTGACGTTGGGGGGTTTTGTAGGTTGTTCAATAAAGGCACACATCCATAATCCAGAGTCCAGCACAATGGCTTCCAGATCACGTGTAGCATCTTGGTCCCATCAAGGGAAGGTCATATACCCCTTTTTTATTGTGGTGCAGAAAATGTACTCAGATCAAAAAAGACTAGCTTTAGGCCTCAGAATAGCAAGCACATTTGTTAGGACAGAAAAGTTCAAGATGCAAGCACTTCACCAAATTATTCCTCATCAGGCAAAGAGAGAATTGGATGTGAACCATAGACATTCAATATGCACGTTTCCATGCTCCCATCATCATATACATTGGATACTCCTGGGATTTGTGGTAAACAACCACAACTACCAGTCTGAGTCCCTTTCTTTCAGACTAAAACTAACCCAAGGGCACGATCAACCTTTATGCGGTTAGAGTCATCACATCTGAGAAAAACTACTTTTCAGACAATTGTTTGATCATAGTGTGTCTGCATCAAAATGCAACTTAGGACTACCTGACTACTTCACAAGCACTTTAGCAATTGGGTCTTCTGGTCAACCTGTGCAAAGTATTTACTTCTTGGAGGCAACCAGAGACACACTAGTTGCAGAAGTGTTTCCATTGGAGAGAGACTATTACCAATCAAACTGATATAAAGTGTGTCCTACTAGAGCCATGAAGATCTCATCACTGCTGGGAGTGATGGCCTTGTACATTTCCTTTGTGCCTCATGTGTGCTTGCATATGAGATCCCTGTAAGAAAGCCTGGAGAACAAATGGTCTCAAAAATCAAACAATTGAGAAAGGCACCTGCTGATTTCCCAGTTGGCCATGGATAGTCACAAAGGGAGTTTCATTCCCAAACCCTCCAACTCAACAACCTTGTGTGACCAATGACTTCCAGGAGGGTTGAGGAGCACACATGGATTCCCTTACCACTTGCTCTGAGAAAAAAACACTTATATTTTATGAAGATGATGGAGCCATCTATCTAGCTCTCAAGGCATTTATCCCGTCCATCATGTCATCATCTATCCTAACCTAAAATGACAACACCACAACTATGACTATGTATTATCTCAACTGGTAGGAAGGCATGAGATCCATATTTTTCATCAGCGAAGAGCAGAATATTTCTTTTTGGCCCCTAGTGGGAAATCATTTTTTCACCACTCCGGAATTTAGTATGTTCAGAAGTTGCACTAAGCAAGTCCTTCTAAGAAGACTACAAATGAGTTCTAAACAACAATGTTGTATAGTCTGTTTTCAAAAGATTAGGTTGAACACAGATTGACTTGTTCACAGCAGCAGAAAAGGAAATACGATTCAGCATCACCTTTAGGTTTCCATTGACTGTATCATGGGGAATGCCTTGCTCATCAGCTAGTCAGGTGTTATTTGATGTGTTTCCTCTTATTCTTCTGTTGCTCAAAGTGATAATCAAGATGAAACAAGCCAGGTTGAAGATGATGCTCATAGCTCCAGTTTGTTTATATCAGTGTGTTGTAGAGTACAACGTTGGGGAATACATTCAATGCCCCAAACGTGCACAAAAATACAAGCTTAAAAAATCAATGTGAAAAAGGCGCACGCACAAAGAGAACAGCCCTGCACGTAGAAACTTCCCTATGTATGCCCAACGAGACACTAGTCACCATGCTGTTGTGAGCCATAATGCAAAGATCTTGCACTCAAATATAACCACATATCCTTAATAAATACAGCAGCACCTAACAGTAGCAAGGGAAACCTTAGGGCCCTCATAATGATAGCAACTGACAGTGACCCTTCTCGCTAATTGAATACATAATACACATAGGCCTTAAGACCAGGTTAGCCATCTACAAAGCATGAAAAACCATCACCCCCTCAGCAGAAAATATCAGCCAGGCCCGTGCATAGAGGCACACACATACCAAGCTGTAACTTCTCACAGCAAGACTGAAAGCTGCTAAGTGTTTGGCTAAGGCAAAGGGGGGTGGGCAAGCATGTTCCCAGGCCTGAATTGTGGTAGTGAGGTCATGGAAAAGCAACAAAGAACATATCAGACCCCAGAGCAAAGGACTAACACTGCACACAGATTGGTTAAACCACATCAGCTTAGCTGAGTTCCCAAGCCTGTGTCCAAAAGACATATAACAATTTATGTTCCTAGGCAGTGCATCAAAACGTATTATATTGACGGTCACAAGCTCCTAAGAACTGAACAATGAGCAGTGAAGAGTATGTCTGTCAAGACAAATGAACAAGGAGCAACACCGCCCTTTGTAAGAAAAATCCCACTGAAAGAGCTCCAATTGCTAAGGAAGTAGCCACACAAAACATCATTAGGCATAGAATAAAATTAATCAGGTATCAGTGACCTTTGTGGAAACTCATGACCAACCCTCACAGCACACACGCACTATTCGTAAAGAGCATAATTATAATATTACAAGCTATGTAAATACATATATATTCATGTAATTGTAAGAGAATGAGGTTTGCAAGCAACTAAGCCCCCAGCTCATGAGGTCAGAGACAGGGAAAATCAAATCCTGAGCAATTAAGGAGAAGTAAATAATTTTTCCAATGAAGAGTTGTAAAAGTTGAACTGGTGATGAACAGTTCGCAATGATGAGAGCGGTAAGACGGTGCCAACCAATGAGGTCAATGGGAAGGGGATGTATCAGTTATGATTGTGTTGTCACAATGTCACATCACACACAGGGATTGGTTGAAATGTACTCAGGCACTCACTCCACACATACTCTTCCCGGAACAGACAATTAAATGTCAAATCTTGCTGATACAACATAAAAAGAGTAGCATTCAATAAGCACCATGGGAAAGGAGATGATCTCAATGATAATTAATTAATAAACAGACATCCTGCTGCGGTCACAAGGGTAGAATAAGCCAATAGGGCTAGGCAGTGTATAGATTCACCTATAGTGCAAATGACGATGTCCAATCAGAGGCTGGGAAAGTGTGAATAATCTGTAACATTTGTCATTTCCTGCTCTGTTTTTTGCTATAAAAGGAGCCATTTTATGACACCATTTTGAATGACTTTTTGATAAATCTGTTTCAAATCTGCAAGGAACTTGCCAATCCTTCTGCAGTCTCCACCTCTTCTCAGCCATCCCAGAACCTCTGGACTGCACTGGCCTCTCACGGCATAACCAAACCCAGGGCATATTGTCCTAACTCTCCTCTTCACACCTCCCTTCTTCTTCCCCTGGCTTCAGGCCACCACTGACCCCCTCTCCCTCCCTCCAATTCTCCTCTTTCTTGCCCATACGACCAGATGAGATTGCTAGACAGGTCCTCTCTATGAATATCTCCTCCAAACAGGTTCTCCTCTGCTCCTCCAGAACTACCAAAGACAACATTGCATCCCTTGCTCCAGCCTTGACTGATTTCTGCAATCACTCCTTTGATAACACGCTTAATACCCAGAGGTTTCTAAGTGCAGACCCGGGGATCGAACCTGTGTGGCCCTGTGCCGTCTTGACACTGGCTCCTTGCTGCTACCACTCAAGCACTCCCTTGTGCACCCTCTCCTGAAAAAGCCTTCTGCCGATGATATATTGCTCTACATCAAACATCCCATATTGAATCTGCCCCCATTGATGCAGGAGATTACTAGATTCGGGGAACTTTCAGAGCTGAGAATCAACTGGAATAAATCAAAGTACTGCCCCTGACACCACAGGTGCAACAGGCAGATATGATATGATATGATATGGCATTTGTAACGCGCCTATACACAAGTGTTTTAATGAGCGAGGGGGGGGGATTTCCGCTAGTGCCCTCTGGGCATGCGTTACCTGGGAAACACGGTATCTACAGAGGTGGATGATCAAGGACTAGATTTGCTGGAACACAAGGTAGAATCATGGATCCTCTTGCCTATTTCCCAAGCGGTCCATATAGCTCTAACAAATATTGTTGATCTACCTAAACTAACTAACTTACCGATCTGGCCCCCTGCACACGGCAAGCAAGGATATCCTATGACACCCTCACATTGCAATATGAACAAGGAGGGCTGGAATACCCCAATCTATATCTATACTTCTTAGCAACGCAGGTTGAATACATAGGGGGATGGAAATCCCCCATCACTGACTCCCCTGACTCCCTTCTGGCTGAGGCTGTCGTGAGCCCAATAGTCTATAGGGAATGATATGGGGCAACCGGGAAAGAGCACCCCGGAACAAGGTCCAACCTATAGCTGTGACATATAGAGCCTGTGAACGATTAGGCCAAATCTTAGGGACCGAAACTTGCTATCTCCCTGACCTTCCGGCATATAAATTATGTGGGATCCTACTCACACACGAGAGAACATTTCAGAGTCACTTCCAGAAACTAGAGGTTCAGTTGCTGGGTGACATAGTACATGGAGAGCAGTTTATTAAATGGGAAGACCTACGAATCGGGGGGAGAGTAATGCAGTAACTATGTTATTATACTTCAGGATTAAGGAAGTATCAGAGGCATATACAGGGTCGGGCCTGAGCGGCCAAGGCCCACCCAAAATCTGTAAATGCCCACTCCGCAGCGTTGTGTGGTCATTTGCAGAAGTTGATGTCACTGGATGCGCCCAACTACATTATCTTCAGGCCCCACTTGTTAGACAATCCTGGCTACGCCTCTGGGAAGTATTGAAAACTAAGTGGCCCAGATTCCCCCAACCCCATACCCTCCATCCAGTCCTACAATATGTGATGAACCCTCTATCCACTAGGAAACTTGTATCCAACATTTACAGATTGATCAGAGGGAAAGGCAGAGAGGGGACAGACTCATAGAAATGTCTGGGAGAGAACACTGGGAATAGAGCTGAGTGAGGAACATTGGAAAATCGTCTGCATGCAGACACACAACCTGTCTCTAAATTGTTGCTTCAAGTTAATACAGTGCAAGTTCAGACACCAAGTCTACTACTCCTCAATCAGACTAAACAGATTCTTCCTGGAAAGATCCCCCTCATGTAAGAGATGTAACGCAGACACAGCAGATTTCTACCATGTAGCCTGGGCATGCCCACATAACAGACCATTCGGGATAAAGGTCAAGGAGGCAATGACTGTAATGTTGCCAACAACAGAGACTTAAACACCAGAGCTGTGGCTCCTAGCACTGATTAAAGAGGTGTCCCATACCAAGAGGAAACTATTGCTGATGGCCACAGTGACGGCCAGATATTTGGTCGCCAGGACATGGGGGAAAAATAGCACACCCAAATTTAAGATCTGGCTGAAATTTATGAATACGTGCGAGCAAAGGAAAACCTGCTACGCTCATTCACTTCTGGCTAGGAGCTGTCCGTTTGACTAGTGACCCCCTTTTCAGCAATACTACTCGGAACTACAGTAAGATATACCAACAAATGAAGAAGCTCTATAAGGGTTTAAACCTAATTTGGGAAACGTAACCTGCGCCAGAGAGACAAAGAATGCATGATATATATGAGAGGCCTATAACAAGCGGGAAACCCCCCAGAGTAGGGCTACTACCACATGAGGGCAAACGTTAATATACTCTGAAGTTGTTGGATTACTATCGAAAGTGACTGTGCACCTGTAATGACACTGGAAAGACCAATACAATTGACAGACCTATGTAACACCGTACGAGATAAGCCAAGAGCCGGGGGGAGGAAAGGATGGGGAGGTTGCTTCAGGGGGGATGACTTTGATGGTTGTTGTTTGACTGTCATATGAAAAGTAATAAAGAAAGTTTTTTTAAAAAAGCCTTCGGCAGACCCATCCTACCTGGCTAACTATCGTCCCATCTCCATTACCCCCTTCCTGGGAAAACTCTTGCAGAAGCTGGTAATCTACCAGCTGATCCACCACACTGAATCTGTTGGTTGTCTCCATGACCACCTGTATGGTTCCAGAGCAGCCAGAGGCATGATAACTGCACCCCTGAACACTCATGAAGACGTGCTCTCAAATCTCAATTTCAGCTCTCTTTCTGTTTTCATCCTTCTTGACCTTTCCTCTGCCTTTGATATGTTCAATCATGCCACCCTTGGCAACGCGGACCAGGCAGTGGACTAGTTGACCTCCTTCCTCCCTGAACAAACTTCCCAGGTTCAACTAAGCCCTTATTTCTTCCTCATAACACTCCACCTGTGGCATCCCTCAGGGCTGCATCCTCTCACCATGGCTCTTAAACATCTACCTTGCCCCTCTAGCCCATCTGATCTCCACCTTCTCACCCCACTTCCAGAGTTATGCAGATGACTCGCAGCTCTCCTTCAAGCTTCCCTCACTTCCTCCTCTTCATCCTCTCTCATTCTTGACTTTATGACTGCTATTCTGGCATGGTGTTCTGCTAACAAGCTCTGACTTAATGCAAGTAACACTGAGATCATTCTCATTGTGACCCCTGCTCCCTCCCTTCCTCCTACTCTCTGGCCGTCCTCCGTGGGCCCCTTCACCTCACCATCTTGTGAGGCAAATAACCTTCTTCAACTCCTCTCTCTCCTTATCTTCTCACATCCCTGTCCTTGCCAAGAAAGCTCACTTTCAGATGCATCTCCTCAGAGGCATTCTCCCTTTCCTCACCTTCCCCCAGAAACTCATTGTCTCCAGAGCTCTGGTTCTCTCTAGGCTGGATTACTGCAGCAGCCTTTTCCTCAGTCGCTGCACTTAGCATGTGGACCCTCTTTCCCCTGGCACTTGTACACCTAGCCTGCCCATACCACTCTTCTAGCCCAGGGGCCCTCTCCCCCATCCCCAGCACCTGCATGCTCTCCACTCTTCCCTTCCCATCTTAGCATTAACTCATTCCTCTCTGACAGTCACTGCCCCCTCCCCATTGCCCTGCACTTCTTGTTACTGCACTTGAGTGATCGGAATGACACGAGCATAGTAGGACCATTTGTTATTATTCTTCATCCCTGCCTCAACCTTTGTCTTGCGGAGCCTTGAAACACCATTTGCTGTGTAGGCGCGTAATAAATACCCAATAAAATAAATAAAATAAAATAAATAATTCCCTGCCTAGACTGTGTTGTAATAAACCTTTGTTTTTCTCATATATCATGCATTAGTTTTGGCTCTTTTGATTGATTTTTATTATCGATTTGGTACTTGCCTTACAAGTGGTAGTACTCAGATTCGATGCCGCCTACCCATAGAAACTCAGTGGATTTCAGGGCCTCTTGTGCAAGATGAAAATTAGTGTGCAATACCGCAACCTGAATTCCCTGAACCTGACAGCATAGCTCATAGGCCCCTGCAAAAACGGCACTAGAAGATGAAGTGAATGCAGGCAGGTGCTGGAGGGAGCCAGAAGCCCTTTTGCAAGTTCATCCTGTAACTTCAACTCGAAGAGGTTTTTGCTGTGGTGTGTAAGCAGGGCAAGGTCCCAAATGCCTGTCAAGAACAGCTTGCAATACCTTATTTTCTTTACAAAATCAGGTGAAAAGGTTTCCTTAATAAAAGTTGTCTGCTATTGTTGGCTGCAGCAAACACCCCGCTTCTCAGAGGGGATTTAAAGGTCTTACCCCAAGGTCAGAAAGCTGTCTTGTCCGTGGGAACTAAATATCGTTCTGGTGAAGCTCATTGGTCCACCTGTCAAGTCCAGGCACAGTTCCTATTTGCACCACTTATCCTGGAAGATTGGATTCTAACCATAGGGTTAGTGAAATCCATGCACTCTGAATTCATGAGACTTACATTGTTTCCTATAGAGTTCAAGTATCCTTTTGCACATATCTATAATTTCTTTCTAAAGTTGCCTCAAATTTTGGTCTGCATCTGAAAGTTACTTTTCCTTTGCTCTTTTTCAATCTTTTTGGCACAATCTGGATGCTAAGAATGCCAGAGGTGTTACCTGGACTGGAAGAATGACATGTCACATTCTACATAATTATTGTTTAGCTATGGGGTCATTTACACAGGCCACCCATTAGCCCACATAGCTTCTAAATGGATAGAGTGCTGAATTCTGCCTTGGCTTGAAAAGCAAAACATCCCTGAGATCTGCAAGGCAGCCTCTTTGAATCCTGTCCATACATCTTCCAATCATTATTGCTTGTGAACTTAAGGTCCTTACAGTAAAATGTCATACAATGGATGGGATGCAGAATAACTGTTACACCAAACAATAAGACCGACTTGGGAAGTTGGCAAAATTGCTCTTGACGGTTTTATTATCAATTGTCCAAAACAGAGAGTTAAAACGGACATCAACTGAAGTTTGCTCATGTTCTCTCAACACATTTATTAAAAAACAATACTTTTATAACAATAATTCGTCATACATGACGTCATACTATGTGACAAATAAGAAAAACCTACGGGGAGTTGAGGTTGGAGTAAGGGGAACATCTAAGTATACTTTCTATATGAGAACGAGTTGTGATAGAATATCTGCTATCAGGTGGACAACTAAAGCCTGCCTCTAGTGCAAGTCATCCTGATCACTTTAAGTACACAGAATACTAGTGGTTCTTAAACTATAAGGCTCTTTGTTATATGGCCCTCTATAATTGGTTGACACTCTCATACCATGTCTGGAACACCAGAGGCACATAAACTCAGACCCAGGTGCCAGGTGGTGAACTTGACTTCACCTCCCCACCCAATTAGTCCTGCATCTCTCATCGCCCATGCCTTCGCCCATGCAGACTTGTCTTTGAACTTGGCCTTGTCGTTTCTCTTCTCTGGGACTATAAGGGAGTATGGGTACATATTTATTACGTGTCTGGTCCGCATGCCCACCTTCTATTTTCATCATCGACTCACGTGACAAGGGACCGCAATTAGGCCCATTTCATACCTTTTGTTAGTGATTTCAATCCAGCAATTCACCTAAGTCAACGCCTAGCGTGTAATGCACAACTGAAATCCTTATTTATTTTTTTGTGTCTAAAAGTTCTTTTATTCTGAACGATGTACCACTCATATCACGCCCCTCCCTTGGAAGCCCCCCCCCCCCGGTCACACTGAACAAGGAATCAGGCTGGTTTGCAAAGTTAAAATATATATTTATGCATTCACAATTTTAATTACACTATGTTTATGGGTACACAATTATCACCAATGGGGTGATGTAACACCAAGCAATCACTTTAATCACAAGGAGTAATAGTGAGCAAAACAATTCAGCACAGAAATAATACTTGTGTGTGTGTGTTTGATCAAATATCAGTATGGTTACTATTTCCCCCTGCACATCCCACAACCCCCCCACCAGGCAATGTAAAGAGATACGAGGAGAGATAGCAGGTATTCAGGAATGCAGAATTCAAACAAAATGTCAATCCCAATTTCCCCCCAGCAAACACAAGAGAGAGACCGAACTGATTGGCAAACTGTCAAAATGGTTTTAAAGTTATCTGAGAATGGATTGGGTAAAACACTAAATATGGTTTAAATTGCTGAAATTGTTTAAATTCTTATGGGAGCCACTTTAGATAGTTGCTGACAAACACTAGCAATGATTCAATACTAATAAGCAATGTAAAATCTTAAAATTGAGGTCGGGTGCAATCGCAAGCTATTTTACAGGTGTAATATTTTGCCAAAATGAAAATTTGCGGCAAACTTTTCCATACGCGGTAATCGCGATCGTGGTAGAACTATATAGATTTGGTTCTATGGAAAGCTGTGGATTTTAGCTACAAGCAGAAGTTGAAATTTTGTTTCTATCATAACATTTGAGAAAGTTATGGATGTTTTGGTGAAGGTCATTTTTCTGAGATAGGCGCAAGAATGGGAAAACAGGGATACACTTTTAAAATGACAAAAGGCATTTCATTTACATTAGGTTATGACTATAGAAAAAGAGAATGCCACACATGAATCTCCATCAATCCTGGCCAGGGACCCTTCATGTGGTGGATAATCAATTTCTTTCTGGGATTCAATTTATTTATTCACAACACTATTGATTGATGATTTTAGAATACAACTAAGAGAAACTCTGCGCCAGGAAACTTCTGACGATTGAAACTACTCCTAAGAATATCAGGTTCTAATACAAGAGAGGGGGGGTTTAGATAGGGATTGGAATAAGCCAGGTACATATGCTAGTGACACAGTTCTATTCTATAGATACTCACTATATATGTTTGGAACGGAACCGTCAGGGATTCTGGTCAGCGATTCTGCTTCCGGGACAGACTGCTGGGCACAACGGACTGGGTCTGCAATCAGCAAGGCGCTCTGGTCACCGCACGACAGGACTGACAGGATCAGCACAGCACGGCACAGCACGGCACAGGATTGGGTTTAATCTGCCCTTCTTGGTTCTGAAGATAATTATTTAGCAGGAAAGCAGTTACAGCACCGCCCGCTGTTTCTTTGGTTGCCCTTAGGTCTCTGGGGTTCTTTCTGGTTCTGAAAATTCAAGGCCTAGTTGAAAATGGTTCAACTAATGGAATGGGCCTTTCTGCTTGCCAAGTCTCTGTAGTCTGGAGCTAGGAATATGGATGGTTCTCTCGCAGGGTGCTACGCCAGCAATCGGTTAGTGGATGAATCTGTGTGTGCCTTTTTAAGCCCTCAGCTGTCTCTATTTATGCTTATAATAAAGGGGCGTGTGCTGGTTTAACCTAAGCGCACCTCTTAAGCAAGCAATTGGCTGGATTATCTTCTCTCCCTTGATTGGAGAAGAAAACAGAGTGTCACCATGATGATGTGAGTTATGAGTCAGAGAATCCTCCCCTTGTCCCTTTGAACATAAAATCTACTTTTGGTACAATACATCTTTACATGGGTGCCATCTTAATAACAATAACATATATAAATCACATATTTTGTGCACCAGATACTCCTCAGAACCTCGTCGCTGTGGGATCTTGTGTCTGCTTTTGACAGAATTTTGCCCTTTTTGACCGGAAGCCCATGCCCAGTTTATCCGAAAATGTGTACAACTATGCGCGTTGAACATGGGCATAAGGGTATGACGTTTCATACTTCTGGCACAAATACATTTGGTGTAAAACCACCTTTTTCTGCCGTTTCCTTCTAGAACATGTCACATGGTTTTGCTGTCTCTTAAAATCTACAGTCAGAATTTAGATACACAAATATGTGAATTTTGTAATTTAAACAATTTTAAGAGGTAAGTTATATGTCTTTAACAAAATGTTATTTTGTGAATGTCCAGCCCCAAATGGCTGTTTGTCTCCGCCTCCTTCTTGCTCTCTGCAGTTCGAAGCAGTCTCCTCCCATTTCCTCCAGAGACCCAGACCATTTTTACGACTCTTCACACTTAGCCTTCCTCTGACGGAGGAAATCCATTGTCTTCTTCCCCTTGCAGACCAAATTCTCCTCCCCTAATCTAATCATCACAGAGGTGTGATTTCCTGGTGGAGTGAGCAAAAGGGAGATGCCTGGCCCCCGTGGGGGAAGCTGTTGGACTGGATAAATGGCTTTGAGCAGGCTTAATTCATTGTCATTCTGTTACATTTTTTCTTGGTTTAAAACAAACTTGTAATTTCAAAACAAGCAGCTAGAACACTTATTCCGGATTCTAAAGCATAGGATTTAAATAGTTACAACCTAGGTTACTCTCAATAACAGGTCACTTAGTTTTCAGACATTACATTTCAGTTGTACAAGTTTACAGTTTTAATGCAGGCTGACAGCTGTCATACAGGCGGCCACAGGTACTCCGCCCAGATTTTGACAGATTTCACAGGCAGGCACATTTTTGCTGTGAATGTTTTGAAAACAAATTCAGCTTTTCAGAACATTGTCTGTTCATAATGATTTCTTGAACTAAGTGACTTGTAGCATCCAGCAAGAATACTGGATGTTTGATGGTGTTTTGTACTGGCATTCTGCAGTTTTAACAACCAAGAAAAAGATTTAAAAACAAGGTTTTGGATTCCTTTCAGCAAAGCACCGCTTTTCATGCAGGCTTCATTTTTACTTGTTGGGCAGCCCAGTGACATGTTTCAGGAGTGCGCTCTCTGTTCCACCACTGACAACATGCATGGTAGATTTGGCAGCCATCTTTTCATGTTGCAAAGCACGATTTCCATAGGTTTTGGCATGGACAGGGGTTTTGCGGCCATTTTGAAAATTCTGGCATCACCGGAACACAGTGATGCCACAGGGCAGAGCATAAGTGGGTTAATGCATCCCACACTTTTAATTGTTTTGAATTCATAAACTTGTCACTCATGGTGTTCTTTCCTCATGCTTTAATCAAGGGATGATCCGGCTTCTCACGTTTGCTGCCTTTGAGAACAGATAACAAGTTCATGGCTGCTTCCAGTCTTGACATCAGTCCAAGCAGCCTTTCTCGCTTCCTTCATGCTCTCAACTAATTCTTTGCTGCAACAGCTTTCAATCCATTTTCTCTGCCGGTATGAATTTACTAAAATTGTGACACTGATGTCCAGCTTCTTTATATATACATATAATGGCGGCTTTGCCTGCAGTCTATTCACTACATATAGCAAGCTTAGATGATCGCTTAATCTCTACTTGTGTTATCGCATCTGTACAGTTATTAAACGGTTTGCATTGTCTTCAGTGCGTCACACATATGCATGCAAACTACTTTCATGCACAAGAACATTTACTCGGTTCCTTATTTCGTCATCAGATTTCATAGAGTCCATACATCCTCTTCTTCAACCACTTTCTCAGTGTGTCAAGCTTATTTTTGTGACATCACCAGCTTCTCCTTTTCTTGTTTTCATATTCCTTCAGGGACCTTTTGCATATCATCTCTTCGGGCATACATCTGGTATGGCTTTCTTAATGGATACCTTTTCTTGAACATTTGTCGCGGTATGGTTACAATTACTGGTGTCAAACATGGTGCAGGTTCAGGCTTCCAACATACAGGTAGTAGGGGGGGGCACTTCCTGCAGAGGCATTCGGCTCCTCCTCTACACTTGTATTAAAATATGAGAAAAGATGCCCAAGTGGAGCTAGACTCCATACATCTGTGTGGCGGAGTGTCCTATTGCTTTAGAAGACTCATAACTGCCCATGGGTGGGTTCTATCCTTTTTATGCAGCATAGGGAATCTGCTCTTTCCTTTTCCTTTACACTCATTCCTGATTATCCCTCTTTCTGTGAGGGAATGTGCTTGGTATTCCATTTGATGGTTGTAAACAGCAATGCCAATCTCATACCATGAGGGAATTGGTAGCTACTTGGTAATTCAGTTCCTCATTTTGGTTATTTTTGTTGAATTAATAGAAAGCATTCTCCACCATTCCCCTTGTCAAGCATGACCTTTTGATGTACAAGTTAAAGGAATATATAATATTTCAGGAATTGCATTCTAATTTGTATTTACAAACACAACTCACTACAACTGTGCATGCATTGGTGTGATGGGTGCGAGCACTGTTTGTGTCCTTAAAGGGACACTAGGCCTCATTCCGAGGCTGGCGCAAAGGGATTACCGGCACCAGTAAGGACATCAGTGCCGGTAATCCCTTTGCGCCTTATTCCGAGGTCCCTTTGCGGGTCCCGCTAAGGCTGCCTGGTTTTACCAGGCGGCCTTAGCGGGAGCCGCAAAGGGTCCAGGGAGCAAATAATGGTACCGCAAATTGGGGGCTCAAATGGGAATGCGGAATGGTATTTTGAATGGGGACTTACCGGTCGCGCAAAGGTCCGACTAGACGGTAAATCCCCATTGATGAGGGCAGTCTCAGTACCGTTATTGGAGGTAGCCATGGCGCTATTAGTGCCATGGCTACCTCCAATCTCGGAATGAGGCCCACTACTTTTTTGACATGTTTGATATAGCTGCTTATCTGTCACTTTTACATATGCTGTTTCTCCATGGCAAGGTTTCTGGAAATGAAGTAAAGAAAGGACTGCTTCGATTATACAGAGAGATTAAATCGTCTGAATCAAATATCAGCATTCCAGGTTGTCATTTAGGGTGGATTACATATGGTATGGGTAGTATTTAATGTATACTTGAAGGCTGGTTTCTTCAACAAGGTTAAAACATGCGCACAAATTCTCCCTATGGATAGAGATATCCCAGGTTTAAGAATTCAATGTAGATAACAAGGAGGAGGAAACCTACAATTATCTAGCTATTGCATTCTAATTATTAGCGTGCACCTCACATTCTATATTCCATTATGCCAATGCAAATACAGTCATTCCGTATTTTCGCTAGCGTTCCAACAACTTACTTTTGTTGCAAGCAACACTTCAAAGCAAAAGTTATCTGAGGTGGTGTAAATGCAGCCATCTTTATGCAGTGATGCTGATAAACAGTTCCCTGACCTGAACAGTCCCGAACCTTAAGAAAGTCAGTCCCTGTGTCTCGCCCCCAACCTTTATACGGTGGTCGCCCGCCTGTGCCTTGCCTCGTTTGTACGGGACTGGAGCCACACTCTCGCGTTTACTTAAACGTGTACAGGCCTAGCAAAACACTTTGCTCAGTAGATTTTCTGCGACAGAATATTGCCAATGTAACTTAAAATGAACATGTTTGCAGCCAGGTCACACATCTCTGCACGCTGCCTCAAGCACCTGACTTCCTCGTTACTTTTTCAGTTCTCGGTTATCAAGCCAGATAACAATACCGTCAAGTGCAGAGTGAGAAATGGAGGGTGCACATAAAATGGTTTGAGGGGGAAAAAAGGTAAAAGAAAGCGACGGTGGAAAAGGTACATAGCGCAGGATCAAGAGAAAAAGAGAAAGCAGAGAGACCAATTGCAGAAACAGAGTGCACAAAAGAGGTGGGGGACCACAATAGCGACAGAAACAGTGAGTTACAGAAAGAGGGACATGAAGAGAGAGGGACACAAGTAGACAGGGCCCCACGGTAGAGAGTGGTACATACAGACAGTGAGGCAAAAAAAGGGGGGGAGATAGCCAGTGACAAACATAGTGAGGTTAACATATGGTGAAACATAAAGATAGAGGCAGAAAAATATAGAGGGATACATAGATAGCGAGAAAGCTAGTGATGTTCACAAAAAGAGGGTGTCGCAAAAAGAGGTAGGGAAACAGTGAGGGAAGTATATAGACATAGAGAAAAAAAAGACACATACACAATTTGTAATTTTGTAAAACTTGGGGTTTCACCTTAAGTAACCCAGGGCAGTGCAGACGTGAACCCCTTGCTCTCTGTGCCTTAGAGAGGCTCAGCTTCACCTCACTGAGGAGGCTCAACAAGGCTGAAACACGTGTCTGGAGTGGCTGATGGTATTCTTGTTCAGAGGAGATGTGCCTAGCATTTCAGTGCTGGACTGCCCTTGTGAGTGGGACAAAGTCTGATATGCAAATGGATATTTCTCCTCTGTGAAGCGTGCATTGAGATAAAACGTGGTTGTAGACCCTCCTGAGCGGAACAAATTCCATAGAACAGGTTATTTGACCCATGTTGATTCTCAGTAGAGGGGCTCCCACACTCCTTTTACAATTTGAGAGGGACACAAATGGAACAAGCTCAGAGGGATCCGCGTTGACAGTGGCACAAATAGAGAAGGGCATGACTTGAGATACACACAAAAAGGTAGAAAAGAACAGAGGGAAAAAAGAACAGAGAAGAACTGAGTTACGGAGGGACAAATAAAGAGAGTGTGGTTAAGATCATTAGAGCCTAAAAGAGAGGTGAAAGAGGGACATGAGAGGAGAGTGATGAAAGGACAGAGTCTGCACATGTGCATGTGAGTGCGGGAAAACGGAGTCAGATGTGAAGAGAGACAGGCATTCAAATTGACTATTAAGGAGAGGAGCAGGATAAGTGTAAAAGCAAATCCCCAAGTAGCATGTGGTGTACATCGATAATCAGAGTGAGGAACATAGAGAAAAAAGGTACACATGAAAGACAATAAAAGAAATAATGAATGCGAGTGTGTTCCTGAAAGTGAACTAGACACAGCGGGAAGGATAGCCCAATAGACGAAGCACTAGCAAAGCCAATGCTCTGCACCTGTGTTGTAAACTTTCATGAATGCAACAGCAAAATACATTTTTAATTTGCTTCAATTATGTTAGCCTGCAGTGAATTGGATGGCAGCCTCGACTGGCCGTTAGGGCAATAGGCTCATGGCCGAACTAAGAATGCTGGATGCTAGTATGGGCCAGCTTTTCTGGTCCAAGTGGACCACTTTTTGGGCCAATGTGGGTCAGTTTGATGAGTTACTGCATCTATGCAGGCTCGTAGTTGACCTTTGTTGCTGAAATTCTTCAAAATGCACAACTTGCATCATATTTGATCAAAAAACGTGGCTATTATTCAAACAGTCTGTCACAAAAGGAATGACTTGGCATTTGCAACTGTGGACCACTTTTTCATTGATGCCCGAATTATTTTATGTCCCAGTCGACCCTGGTGAATGATGTCCCTTAAAGCCATATTCATGCACCGTATTTGCATTTTTTTTACCCGTAAAATACCGCCGACATTGTGCCACATCACATTCCTTTTCGGCCTGACTGCCACGTTGGAAATGGCCATTAAAGCAAGTGGTAATCTTAGGGTCTGCACCTGACGTCAGTAAGGTCACCTGTAGGGAGTCAGGTTTACCACCACAGGAATTTCAGTAAATTTGCAAACATTGAGGATGGAAATTGATTATATTCAGTAGCAATTCATACTGTTAGAGTCCCCATTTATTTAGACTGCAGGAAAGGGTCACTATTAACTGTTCTCAGCATTACTTTGCAAAGAGGGGGAGAAGGTGGGCATCAGAGAAGGCCAATATGTCACTCCCTCAGGCTAGTCACAAGCAAACATATTTCTCCTACAGTGAAGAGAAGAGATTTTCCTTCACTTAACTACTGGAAAAACAGCCATAAAACCCCTTAAGGGGATCTTTTTGATTATTGTACCTCGACCTCTTGGTGTGGGGTAAAAATGAGAGCAATTGCATGGTTCTAGCTCAACTTATAATCAGACAGTATGTATTGCAACCAAATCCCTTAGGATTGTCAAATGTGAGATATTCCCCACTACTCTTCAACGTGGCAATCCATATAGTTTTTTTTTAGTTTTTTTTTTTTTAATGCTGCCTGGCTTCACTGTTACTGCTATAGCTGAAAAAAGGCGCCTTAAATGGAAAGCTGTATATCTTTCGTTTTCCTCCACAGAGTTTATCAATAAAGAGGCAGAGAATGAAGATGGGTCAGCCTGTTCTATTCCCTATCATGATTTGTTTACCTGCTCAAATGTATTGATCAAACAAATAGAGTTCATTGTGAAACTGCGGTGACTTGCAGGGCCCCCATTCATGCTCTGAAAGAGCTACATCTGGCCTGCAGGTCAAATCGTGTGTACTGTTGACACACACCGTCTTGCATGAACAATTTATAAGTGAACATGTTCTCCTAGAATGTAGTCCAATAATGAATCCCCTATAAAATCCTCCTTACATTATTACCCACCGGTCACTCAAAAGTAGGAATAACAGTGTCTGGCATGCTGTAGCAATACAAAACATTGCCAAATGGTGAATGACCGGTGGAAGGCCCTATCGGCATGACAAAGCAGATGATATGTATGCACTGTGAGCCTGGCTATTATATTATTTGAATTAATGTATTTATGTATTCATTTAAATGCTGGAAGGACAATGCTCTTTGGATCACAAAGCAACACACAATGGATAAGAAATCATAGTTGACAGAAAGCAGGGAGCTTCTTACAATGGGTTGAGTTTGAGAGACATTCTGACCAGGTTGTGGAGGAGAGTATTATGTAACAAGACTAACAGCGTCAGTCATAGGAATTTGAAAGGCAAGTTCTAATTCTAATTGCAAAAATATAAAGAAATCATGAATGGGCCAGCAGCATTAACAACAATAGCAATAACAGAGAAATGTTACCCAGCACAAACTGTCAAAATGAATGTACCAAGCAGCTGAACCTAAAAGATTCCAATATTGGGAATGCACAGGACATATGATAGAAAAATAATCACTTTGTACTATGATACCACGGTTGTGGGCTGAGTTGAACTAGAATATACTAACGTGAAACTAAAAAACTAATTTACCTTATCCTTTTAACATATAACAGATTCCCATACTAACATTTAGTGCAAACCAGTCCGTGCCGGTTATATAAACCTGGTGCATATTGATGGAAATGTATTCTAGTTGGGAAAAGAAAAATGTGCAGGCTTAAAGCTGCAGTGTGTCTGAATGGGGACGTGACAAATCAGAATTGTGGAATGTGAGATCTGTTCTGCGTTTAAAAAGAACTTTCAGAGCAGGAAAACAGCACTGAAGTGTAGCTATTGCTTCTGTTTCTAAGCGATCAGGGTGCACACGGTCAGAACATTCTTGGATTGGTTGATTGACAAAAAGGGAGGTGGTTTTGAATGACACACAGTCTCAGAAAAAGGCTTAAAAAGGCTTGTAGAAGGAAAGGGTGTTTTTTTCTCTCTCACTCACTGGCTCGGGAGCTGGCAGCTGTGTAAGGAGAGGTTCCAGGTGCTCTTTTCCTCTGGCTGACTTTGGGAGAAGCATGTGGCAGAAAGGCTGGTAGAGGTTTCATTCGAGGCAAAAAGGGAGTGGACCTGAAAAAGAGTTCTTCTGTCTGACAGCTAGCCTGGGGTCGCGAGCAGTTCAGGACATATTTAAAGAAGTTATCCTTGTTCAGTTCCGTTAATGTGAGGAGCGAGCAGATATGTGAATGATTTGTGATCGGATTCTGTAGAATGGGTAAATCATTTCATTTTTAGGTGCTGCACAATGACATTTGAAATGTGTAAGTATAACTGTGTTCATGTTTCTCCAGGTTTTGTTACGAAAAAACTCAGATGTGAAAGAAGCCTGTGTTCTGCCAAGTTTTGTTGGGATGTTCAAGGCCAATGTGGGTAGAACTCTGGGCATTATCGCAAATAGAATGTTTTAAAACCCATTGCATGAAAGGATTCGTTTATGTTTGTAATACAACATGGATACACATGTCATTCTGTGTAACTTGCACAATTCTAACTTCTGATAAATAATACAAATTTGAAAAGAGGTGAATTAGCCTCAGTGTACTTATTCTGTGCTCATCTTTATTGGGTTGGCATACAGAGGAATGCAGAACGTTTGATAAAATATATGGGCAAAGTTAGTCACTGTAAATTGTGTTACTCTGAGAGGCTCTGAATGACTGTGTTTCCTTCACATGGTAAATGTATTCTGAGATGCAAGCCAATATGGCATAATGTGGTATTGTAGATAAGATACCACAAAGGGGATATGTTAATTGTTTAGAGTGTACTAAGTCCATTACATTAGTGATCCCAGTATGCAAACAATTATCAGGTGGTACTCTAAAGTTATGCTCACCACAAGAATACTACTATACCATGAAGTTCCAAAAATATCAAAATGTAGATCTGAATGGAAAAAGACACTAATACCACAAAGAACCAAACATACCAAAATGTAAATCTGAATGATAAAAGACACTAATACCATGAAGTAGCAAAAAAACCAAAATGTAGATCTGAATGGAAAAAGACACTAATATGGACAGGAATCAATGACCGACAAAAAAAAAAACACACTTGGTCAACAGTGAAAAAAGGATGAGTCATCTGTCAAAGAGCACCCCAGGACAAACCTAGAAAGTGTGTAAGTGTCACGATGAACAAATCGAAAAACAAATGAACTCCTGAATCACAAAATACATTATGAAGGCACCAAGCATAACATGTGATCTGGTGAGGTCAGAGTTCTAATAAAGTAGCAAAGCAAAAGGAACCAGTTAAAAACAGAGGTGACGAGTCACCGTTATAATTGTGTGCACCTGAAAAAGTCAACAGTAAGGAAATATCCAATAAATATCCTATAAATATATTTGGGACACATCTTACAATAACAAATATTGGTAACCAGTTGGATATGGAATACCAAAATCAAGTAGCCAAAAGACAGTTTAGGAAAGTGGAAGCAAGGATAGTCAGAAGGATGGTTACTATAAAGCCCACCTGTGCTCTCAAATACATTGCTACCCTAAACAAGAGAACCAGAGGAACTGAAGAACCATTGAGAATAGGATGAATGGGATGACAAGGAATTACATGAGGAATGCATCACAATCTGGGGGAAACATTGAATTGCGAGGTTATCACTCAGATCCGTGAGGAATCTCCTGATCACCAACATCTCTGCTCCCAATCTAACAGAAAGCAAACCAGATCTTCTAAACCAGTTCTACCTTTGGTTATCAACAACATTTGATGACCCTTTTGACACTGGAAACACAGAAGATTGTGTTTTATCCTTTATTTGTATCAAACAGCAGGTTTGGGAAAAGCCTATGGGAACTATTGTGAAGAAATTACAACACAAGAATGACATTGCTTAGCACAATAGTACAACAGTACAGGAGGAACACAAAAAAAGTGGGAGATTTGAGCATTTCCTAGTGTAAAGAGGGCCCAATGCTCTGAGTCGGTGGTAGACTATTCTAATAAAATCCCATCTCAGCTCAGGGCTGTAATACACTCAAGGGTTAGCAGCACAGGCATTGACAGTCATAGGCATTTTAGGGAGCCACAGCACACTTCTTTCTATCCGGGCATGGAGACATACTCATGCTGGGACACTGCCCTTCCATGCCTAAGACTTGTAGAGTTTGACAGGCTTCCCATTACTCCACCCTAGATAGATTTTCAGGCTACAGTACTTATCTTGGTGTACTGGTAAGATAACTCAGTGGGTTGAGTGGTTGTTGCTGAAATCTGTGTCTGATCTGCAGGTCAAAGATAAGAATCCTGGCAAGGCCAACTTAACTTTCCATTCTTCTGAGGTCGATAAATGTGTACAAACATTGGTTGGATAATTATAATTGTATATGAACAATTCTATGAATAGCACTTTGGTAAAAGTGCTATTTAAATTACACATTATTATTATCATTATTATTATTAATATAGTCGATTGACTCAACGGACCATCTGTGAACCCTTGTGTGTTAACTGTCCCTGTACTGTCACCTCTGGTAGAGGTTAAGTTGTTATCCTGGAATGTGGCAGGGTTGCCAGGGCTTTTGTCTGACTCGGAGTGGGTAAGATTTGTTCTCTCCTTTGATATTTTTTGCTTGCAAGAAACATGGACTGTGACTGATATTGAACTACAGGGTATTCACTCTTTTTCTATTCCCGCAAAAAAAAGTGTGTACGAGACAGGTGTAAGGGTGGTCTGGTAATTCTGGTGAGTCCATCACTCAATATTGATTTTGAAATGATCCAACAAAATGTTATGACCTCCAGTGTTTGGAAGCTGTTCTCTTGAGCAGGAGGCCTGTTCTGATCTTTAACATCTATAACAGACCTTGTGTTCCTGCTCATTTGGAAAGCATTAATAAAATGGTGGACATGATTAAAGAATATGAAAGAATGAAATTCCTCCCTTAATTCTAGAAATGGGAGATTTCAATCTTCAGTTTGAACCAATATAGTCGATTGACTCAACGGACCATCTGTGAACCCTTGTGTGTTAACTGTCCCTGTACTGTCACCTCTGGTAGAGGTTAAGTTGTTATCCTGGAATGCGGCAGGGTTGCCAGGGCTTTTGTCTGACTCGGAGTGGGTAAGATTTGTTCTCTCCTTTGATATTTTTTGCTTGCAAGAAACATGGACTGTGACTGATATTGAACTACAGGGTATTCACTCTTTTTCTATTCCCGCAAAAAAAAGTGTGTACGAGACAGGTGTAAGGGTGGTCTGGTAATTCTGGTGAGTCCATCACTCAATATTGATTTTGAAATGATCCAACAAAATGTTATGACCTCCAGTGTTTGGAAGCTGTTCTCTTGAGCAGGAGGCCTGTTCCGATCTTTAACATCTATAACAGACCTTGTGTCCCTGCTCATTTGGAAAGCATTAATAAAATGGTGGACATGATTAAAGAATATGAAAGAATGAAATTCCTCCCTTAATTCTAGAAATGGGAGATTTCAATCTTCAGTTTGAACCAATTGATGATTTAAAGCGGTTATGGGATGACCAGGAAAATGCTTATGAGATACCTCATAAGGAAACACAAAAGTCCCCTAGGCTTTATCAATATGCCACAGAGGCCGCTAGACTGTTGTATGAGGCTGGTCTGTGGGCTTGTAATGGAAGGGTTTTCCCGGATAGGCTGTCGGCATATATGTTTGTTGCCCATCAGGGGAGTCTGAGGATTGACTATGTTATGATTAGTATGGAAGACTGGGATAGTCTCCTGAGTCTTAATGTACTTAAGCATAATGTTAGTTATCATGACCTTTTAAGTGGTGTTTTGCATAATCAGTGGAGTGGTCTGCAAAATGACTCACAAGTAAAAATGGCCACTCAGGTGGATATTAGGGGGCTTGTAATAAAAGTTGTGAAGTGGTCCTCTATTGATATGTGTGTCACAAAACCAAATATTTATGCAAGACATTTATTGCAGGCATTTGTATGGTTTCTGTTTCTGGAGCTATTTAATGACATGGGGCCTCATTACGACCCTGGCGGAAATGGAAAAATGATGGCGGAAATGCAATACCGCCATCGAACACCGCTCGTTGCGATTATGACCCGTCACCGTAAAGTACGATGCCATTAGCGACACCGCAGTGAACGGCAACGCTAACTGCACCAAGTACGCGCACGCGCGCCTTGCAAAACCGGAATCACCGCCATGGCGCAACGGTACGCGAATTCTGACCCTAGCGGACATGTACTGAACGCCATCAAGCACGTCGTAAAGTACCATTCCGCCATGGCGAGAAATACGGCATCGTGAACCAACCGTAAATGGCCCACTGAGTGCCTGTACTCCACTCCCTGGCCACATTGCACAACTCCTGGCAGGCGCAATGTACTCACACTATGCAACCAGTGAAATCTACAATTCACCCATGCATGCCAACGTAGAAATGCATGCAGGGGCTCAAAGCGCCCCGTGAGTGGGCATCCATGTACGGCATGTCACCATAGCCGTACTGATGCAGCACAGGAATGTGAAGGTACAATACATCAAAATGAAAATCAAGAACACATGACACAAAACAACAGTAGTCCCCCATCGCTTGCCACCAGCGCAAGGCAACATCCAAAACAGCATCCTGAGGGGGATTGCACCAGCCCTGTACTCTTGCCAGTAAACAAACCAACCATCAGCAGAAGCATGTACCACACAAGTTGGCAGAGTGACTGAGCAGCCAGGCTCATCCCAAGAGGGGCCGATGGGAGCTGCAGGGCACAGATGGCATGAATACAGAAGCTATTCCAATGGACATGACCCCAGTCCCCCTCCAACAAACGCACGCAAACACAGGCACCTGTGACCAGCCACATTCTGAACATCCCATCATTCCACCAATCGACCTGGCTGACAGGCACCAGTCGGCCAAAAGCCAATCCCCCGCCCCTGAACAGCACATCATGTAAACAGTCACAATGGCAGCCCCTATCCGTGACCATACTGTGCTACGTAGGCAAACGCGGCCAGTACTGTACCACACAACTCAACTCAGAAGGCGGAACACAATGCAGATCATCTCGCAATACATACCGCCACAAATCGAAAATCGCCACATCACCTGCAAAGAATAACGCAACACGACAAATATCGGAATACAATTTAAATGCACATCCAAATGACAAAGGCCCCACAGCAATTTGCAAAATAACACCAAAACATCCATCATCACCGAGGGCTGCATCTGCAATAATTGACCAGCTTCCACTTGTGTGACGCCCTGTACCATCATGGCACACAGGGCCTACATCAACGTTCCAAAAGGCAACATGGAAGCGGCAAGAACCGCAGGTCCGTCCCATGAGGCAGGCACTAGTCGAGCTGAAAGGCCGAAATGTTGCACCTAGCCACCAGTACAGCGTAAGGGCATGTGGCCCATTGGCGATCGTCCCATAAGATCGTAATGGTGCTCCACTGATTCACCCGAAGCTGCAGGTGTCGAGAGTAAAACCCATCTGGAGGAGTGGCGTAGAGATGGCATCTGCAATAGGGCAGGAGATACCTGTCACCCAAATGAAACACAAATTAACCGATTGCATTACGGGACTCATGATGCATTACAATCTTCATTCAACACACCAAATCCACACCCATATGCATGCTAGCCCACTCCAAAGGAATATACACACCCCTAAATCAGTATCGATTCATAACGAAATCAATCGAGGTAAATACACCATTGGCAACGTCGGTTACTGTGCATGCGTCCGTCAAGATAGAACCCATGACATGGGATTAGTAACGTGCCTAGACACAAGTGTATGAAGGCGCGTCGAGACAGGGAGGATCCGACAAGGGCAGATAGACGTAAATCCCACTATGGCAGCCTTGCATCACATAGCGCAGGGGAAGGGGAGTGATTCAAAAAACCCATGTACATGGCAGACCCTAAATGGAATCATCTGTCCATGCATCCATTCATCATTCCCTCATCCCGCAATGAAAACGCATGAATATTCACTCACATAATATGTGAAACTTCCATCGCGTCTGTGCGTAATGCAGTCTGCAAAAACCACTGTGCTCCTGGCCGGATCTGTAGTGTTGTGAAGCAAGATGGATTTGGGAACGTCCTGCCTTATCGTCCACTACGCTATTGCGCATCCCATTCAATTCATATCATTCATTGCTTGCTCGTTATGGGCCATGTCCCAAGGACATTCTACAATAGAACGTTACATTTCCACCCAGACCTGTGGGCGTATCCTCGCCGCTACTTCAAAACCAAAAATGCTGGCCTTCGAATTCCTCACTTGCAACATTACGTCGAAAAGGCTTCTGTGAACGCTTGCATTCACAATTACATCAATGTAGTGCGGCTGTGTGTCATAATGCTAACTGGCTGCAATCACAAATGGGACGCCACGCCCGTCGGTGAAGTACGTTACTGTGCTGCATGAGGGTCGGCCATCGATCGAGCCCTACATACCACTGACTCTTCACAGGTATGTAAGCGGCTGCAATTATAGCATGTGTAACAATGGGAGCATAGCATGAAAATCAGTCAAAGTACATCACACTGCCATCGGGATTTGATACATGATTCCAATCCCAAGATGCCATGCGGCCAAATGCAGCCTTACGTGCGGGACGTGCTCGGCCAGAAGGGATTGCATCTGCCACAGATCCATTCAATCAGCACAGGTGGAGGCCATACAGGCCGACAGCACATATATAGCAGACCCAAACCCCTCCCACAACCACTCCCACTCCAAAATGCTACCGGCAGGACTAGCGATGTTGGGCCTGGGGGACCAGATAGCACTGCAAGTGCTACAACTACAAGAAGACGACGAACAACAACAGGTACAACAACCGGGCGCACAGGGGAGAGGGAGGAGAAGGAGGAGGAGGAGGGCAAGGCAGGGTCAGCAAGGCCCACAAGCACTGCCACTACCACCACGCAGGCGGCCCGCAATCCCACGCCTCCGAGCTGATCCGTTCAACCTCACTGCTGAGCAGATCCACACCCTCTACCGTTTGGACCGGGACACCATAATCGCCATTGTGGACATGACACATGCTGACCTCGTGAGCATGATAGATAGCCCAACCGCCATCCCACCCCTACTGAAGGTGGTGTCTGTACTCCACTTCCTGGCCACAGGCACCTACCAGCACACAGTGGGACAGTTGCATGGCATTTCACAGCCACTGTTCTCACGGACACTCTTCCAAGTGCACGATGCCCTCCTGAAGCACGCCGACGACCACATCACACTACCACGCACGTACCAGGAGATTACCAACGCAAAAGTGGGATTCCATGCACTTGGCGGCATCCCGGGTTGCATTGGTGCCATCGACTGCACCCATGTTGAATTGGTTGTCCCACATGCCATGGAGGTCCAGTACCGCAACCGGAAACAATTTCATTCAATCAATGTGCAAATGGTGTGTGACTCCAACAAGATCTTTACGCATTGTTGTGCCAGGTTTCCAGGATCTACCCATGATTCCATGGTCCTGAGGAACACAAGAATACCACGCTACATGGAGCGACACGCAGGGCACAGATCCTGGCTACTCGGTGAGTCTCATTCCATGCATGACATCGTGGCCCATTTGATGCGTCAATGACCTTGCAGGAGGGGGGGGGGGGCTACTTAGCACTATCATTCCACTGACACCCTTTATTCGTCTCATACAGGTGATGCCGGGTATCCACTGAAGAGATGGCTCCTTACACCAATCCGGAACCCACAGAACGAGCATGAGGAGGACTACAACCATGCCCACTCACGTACCCATGTGGTCATTGAACAGGCATTCGGCCTACTGAAGGCTCGTTTCCGCAGCCTCAGCAGGTCTGGCGGGGCACTCATGTACAGCCATGAGAAGGTTTCTAAGATGGTCATGGCATGTGTCATGCTGCACAACATGTGCATACGTAGGAATGTGCCCATGCCCCCTGACGCTGTACTGCATGCACCTGAAGATGATGATGATGATGAGGGTGGGGATGTGGAGGCACCTCAAGGAGTCCATGAGGCACAGGATGCACGTGCAATCCGACAGAGCATCATAGATGCATGCTTCTAGCAACCACGCATGGTGCCTATTACACGGAAAGGGGACCTGTGGCACTGTGTGTGTGTAGTACAGGCACATTGTGGACTGTACGCCTATGAAGGCCTCGTACGCAAATATCAATGTCCACACATGTCATTGGATGATAATGAGGTGCTGTATTGTTAATGTGATTTGATTTATACACCCTATGGACCCGCCACCCAGTGAAGCCCAACACACCCCCTCCACCCTACTACCTCCCCCCCCAACACCAGTGTCCAAATATGCATGCTGTCCGTGGGTAGACGCTATTGCAAGCCCCCTCTACGGGTATCAGGGGCACCCCTGCCCGTGGAGCGCAGGTTCCTGCCAGATCTGCGTTGGGGGCTGCCCTGGACGGAACTTGCCACGGATGATGTCTCGGCCTGCTCGCGTCCATGCATGTCTCTGAGGGTTTGTGAGAGCTCCGAGAGCACACGGCGCACAGCAGCAAGTTCAGCACAAACGTCTTTGGACGTCGCATGCAGTTCCCCCCTCAGGCTCTCGGTGCTTTTCTCCATTTGTGCTCTCAGGCTCTCGGTGCTTTTCACCATTTGTGCTCTCAGGCTCTCGGTGCTTTTCTCCATTTGTGCTCTCAGGCTCTCGGTGCTTCTCTCCATTTCTCCCCTGAGGCTCTCACTACTTTTCTCTATTTGTGCCCTGAGTGTCTCGGTGGATGTTTCCATGGCTGCCCTGGAACCCCCGCATTCATTTGCATGGTCCTTGAGTAGCGTGGACACTTCCTGCTGTTGCTCGATCAGCAGGTCGAGGGACTGTTGCCTCTGCTGGGCCATGGACATTTGCGGTGGTGTGACAGGGGGGCTGCTCAACACATGTTGCCTTGGCACAGGACTTGTGGGGGTTGGCCAGTCGTCGTCTTCAGGGTGCCCCTGCGTGGTTTCGTCATGGTGTAGGGGATGGAACATGCAGGGGGATCGGGAAAGGTCATGGATGGTACCTACGTCGCCAGCACTGTTTTCCGTGTCGGAGCATGCTGGCATGACAGCTGTGTCACCTATGGTGCTGCTAGCACCAGAGGCAGTGCCATCAGATACGTTCTTTGGGGGGACCTGTGGTGCTGGGGTTGTGGACTTGCTGGCTGCTGGGGTGCCTGTTGCAGTCCCCTCCAGTGTGCTGCCACTTGATTCCTGCTGCTGCCGTGTCTTGATCCTTGCACCTGAGGTGGAGGCTCTTGGGACGTTGGTCCTGGCCCTCTTTGCAGGCGTGCTGGTAGGGGTGTCCTGCAGCTCGTCGTTGGTATCGGACCCTGTGGTGGAGTAAAGAGGGGCGAGCGTTAGTTATGGGTCTGTCGGATTTGGAATGGCAACGTATCAAATGCATTGGGGTGGTACATGAGGCTGATTTGGGACTGGGCCTTGGAGGTGGTCTCATTTTCGTGTGGATTGAGGATGCATTCATTTGGCTGCCTGCAGTTAGGGGGTGCATGCTGCACATGTAGGGGTTGTTTATGGCATCTTGATTGATTTGTTTATTCATTCTGACTTTTAGAGGGCGCTGTCAGGGCAAAGTATGTATTGCACTATGGGGTCACAGGGTACTGCACATGTTCGTGTTTTGTGGATTTCGCATTGTTTCTCTTGGCCAACCTACCTGATTCTCCGGATGTCGGCACTCCTTTCTCCATCCCTCCGACTCCCTCTATGCTCTCCATTCCTATGGTGGAGGCGCAGATATCCTCCCAGGGGGTCAACTTGATGGGCGACTCTGAACCCCCCCCGGTAGCTGTGGCGATGTTCCTGTTCGCAGAAAGTATGCTGCGTACGCGGATCCGCAGGTCGTCCCACCGCTTGCGACATTGCTGTGGCGTGCGGGGTGTTGTCCCCACCGCACTTACGCGCTGTGCCACCAGGGCCCATATGGCCTTCTTGTTGGCAAGGGCCGTCCTGGTCATTTGACTGGAGAAGACGACGGCGGCATTTTCCTGGAGGGTCTCGGTGAGCACGGTCAGTTCCTCTCGGGAGAAGTGGACCTGCCGCTTTCGATCACACGCTTTCTTGGCTACCTTTCCCATATTTATTTTTTTAACTGGGGTTGCTAACGGGTTGGGATGTGTGTCAGGGTCGGATTTTTAATGGTTGTGTTGGGATTCGGATTTTATAGTTGTGCGGCGTGCTGTTTCCCGTTCCGGCCACATGCTTTTACTTCCGTTTCCGTATATTTACGGTGCCCGTAATTTGCGGTGCCCGCTCGTTACGGTGACCGCTCATTACGGTGACCGCTAAGATGGGTGGCGGTATTGCACCTAGTGCAGCGTACGGCGGCGGTAAGGGCCGTTTTGGGGTCATTTCCGCCATCGCAGCCTTTCGGATTCCGCCATGGCGTAATGCTCGTGCCCGATGGGTCGTAATTAGCCGCACTTTGCTCCTTCGTGCAATGGCGGAAACGCTATTTACGCTGTTGCGGTCCGGTCAGTCACTTTCCGCCAGGGTCGTAATGAGGCCCATGGTGAGGGATTTGTATCCTTTCTTTACCAAAGCAGACCGGAATAATACAAATGTTGTCCTAGGAAAAAGGGTCTGATTTGATGAGGACTGTCAGTCTGCTAAACTTGAACTGCTAACTTATGTGAGTAGTCCTATTGAGACTAATAAAGCCTGGTATAAGAACTTTGAGGGCAAGATATAAGTCAGTTCTAACAACTAAAAAAGCTGAATATGCTAAAAATAAGTGGGATGCTCTGGCCGGATGTGCTCAAGGGGGAACCAAGTGAGCTTTTGCAAGCTGATCCCTGGGAAAGACCTGAAACCTGTGGACCTGATATGTTGTTACATATCAGTGGACGCTTGGTTCCTCCATTTTAGTGGCTTGTACAAAATCTCTAAGGGTGCTGGCCAAGAACTGAATATAGATCCCCTTCTGGATTATTCAGTGGAAAATCCAAGCTGGCTTTTAATGTGGGGTCAGCACAGTTGACCAGTGTTTTTCGGTTCAGACTGATTTTGGCAAAGTATGTCTATCTAATGAACACCAAGGTTTACGCAACATTTTTTGACCCATGGACAGCAACTGACTGTGTTTCTAGAGTTAAGTTATGGGCTAGTTTGAAAAGTAAAGGAGTCCCGGGGCATCTGTCAGCTTGTAACCAAGCACTGTACACCACTAATAAGTCCACGGTCAGATGGGAACTGGGGGGGTAGTATAGCGTGCTTTAAGGTTGAAATGGGGGGTGTGCCAGGGCTGTGTGCTGGCCCCCCTCTTATTTTATTTGATATGTTGATGGGATTGTAGAGGACTTATTGGTGTGCTGTCTTATTCCTCCCAAATTGGGGGGTGACAGTTTCCCGGAGTTGTTCTCTGCTGATGACGCAGTGATCCTGCTGACCACACAAATGGGTCTGAGGCATAATCTGGCAGTCTTTAAGGACAAATGTAAAGAACTTGATATGGTTTTAAATACTGAAAAAAACAAGGTGATGGTGTTTGGTCATAGGGCAAGTAAGAAAAACAAGATGTTGGTTTCAACGGAAGGGAGTCTTCTAGAACAAGTTGGCTCCATCTAGGAGTCAAATTGTCTGAAGACCTGTCATGGACTGTAACGCTCACCTGATTCCCACGGAGGCGCAGGTCGTGGCAGGAAGGTGTCTGTGACTCGAAAGGTGATGTGCAGGACTCGATGGGCTTCTGGGGTCGAACCTCTTCGTACTGTGTGACAAACTCGTAGGGTGAGGTTTCTGCAGATGAAAGAATAAAGGGGTTAATGGTCTGGGTTGTTTAATGTCTCTCTTCCTCTCTCTCCCAAGCTTCTCCGTAGAGCCCCCAGGTCAACGTGCTCACCTTAGATAGGTGAATGCTGGACTCTCCATCTGCGTCTGATGCAGGGCGCTGTTGCCAGTTCCTTCACTGGTGAAACATAGGCCTCTTGGACTCAGAGGACCTTTACCGTCGTTAATCGCATGAGCGGTGAGTTTCCAGACACCTTTTTAGTCTTTATAGTCTTTAGAGTCTTTAGGTGCAAGGCACGTTAACATTAAACAGGACTTTGTATGATGCTTTTCTCCCCTTTTGCTTGCAGGACTCGTGAGGAAGATGAAATAAAGCGCCTGGAAATGCGTGAGTAAATGCAAGCACTCTAGCTGTTCTTTCCCTTGCAGCGTAGTTCGTGCTGAAGAGGCACCGGAGTATTTGCAGGCGTTCTATTGTGAAGAGCGTGATGGGCGTAAGTAAATACCTGTCTAATGTCTCTTCTTTTGTCTTTCAGAAGCTTGTTTGCAGCGCCGGAGTCCGCGGAAGGCCCGTAAGTAAATACGATGCTTTTATCTCCGCAGGTGGCGATGCAGCGTGAAGAATTCCAGAGTTCACGGAGTGCCAGTAAGTAATGACAATACTTTTGTCTTCACAGGCGAAAGTACAGCGTGCCGAAATGACCGCAGCCGATGGATCAGGTGAGAAAGCACTGAGAGTTAAGACACTGCCTTGCTAATCTGCTGTTTCTTGTCTCTGCAGATGCTGCTGTCGACTGGATACAGGAATGGTGAGTATGATTCTTGCAGATTGAGGAAGAAAGGCTGAAACAGACTCGGTGAGCGTTCTGCTGCAGATGCAGAATAACGCGAAGCACGTTTCATCCATCGGGTGTGGTTTAAATAGCCTTGGAATGATGAGGCGTCTTCCTCCACGGCCCCGCCTAGGTAAGAAAAGAGTTTCAGTTCCAGAAGCTTTCCCCATGCTGAATCCAGGGAATGGAGCTGCCCCACCCAGGTAAGAAAGTAGTTCCTGTTTACAGAGGACTTCTAAGTGGCTGGTAAGTAAGCAGCATGGTCTGCTGCAGGTAAGTCCACCCAAACATCTGCACACATATTATGAGCCCGGCGCTTCCAGTGCCGGGACCAATGATTCTGATGAGCCTGGTGCCACCGGTGCCAGGACAAGGTCCAAAAGGTCCCCGTGGGGACCGGCTGGTGCCTAGGATTAGGGTTAGGGGCCTGCTTCCAAGGACGTTGGACTGGTCCTGGCTTCTTGGAAGCAGTGATCATGACATGGACAGCTCATCAACTCAGAGCTGTAGTGTTGCTTCAAAAATACAGTGGGGGTATCTCCTGTTTCTTTTATAGTCATGGTTGAGGTGAAATTTCTCCAGAACTCCAGTCATTCAAGATTCAGGTACTTTCTGCAACCCTGTACTGGGCTGAGCTATGGGGGCATCACAAGACATCTTCTCTAAGTATAACTGAGTAACTGAAAATAATTTTCTAAGAGCCTTACTGATGCAACCCTGTGGAGCCTCGGTGACCAGCCTTAGCTGGGAATGCAATGTTCTGCCTATTTATGAGGTTTTAGCGAAGAAACATCTAATGTATTGGGTCAGGGTCTTGAGTGCCCCTGAGCTGGGTAAATATAGAGAAGCTTTGAGTAATCTGCTGAATGTGCCTGGCTTTGGTTCACCACCATGGTTCAAGTTTGTCCACTCTAGGCTTATTGAGCTGGACTCAGCAGATATATGTTTAAACACTGAAGGAATTTCACACTGGTGGCAAAGACTCGGGTTAAAAGGGCTTGTAACAAGGCCTGCATCATTAGGATGAGTCAGGCCTTTCAGGACCTAACAACAGACCGTCTGTTTTACCAATATACACAGACCCAGGGTTTTGAAATATATCTTGACTGTGTTAGTCCGGGTTATGCCCATGCGCTCTTCTTACATTTACGTACCCATACTTTGAGGTTGGCCTCATTTACCTCCAAATGGAAGCAGGATAATGTGGCATTATGACCGGCCTGTAGTATTGTCGAGGAAACTACTGTTCACTGATTAACTTACTCAAAATATGCTGACTTGAGGGCTCGTCATTTAAACCCGCGATTTAAATTGAAAAATGTCAGACTGATTGGTGCTGCAGTGGATCTTTGTGTAAATACGGTTGACCTCAATTCAATTTATTTTGTCTCGAAATTTGAGTATCGGGCTTGACTCTGAAGAATGAAATGGTTCTACGTTATTTCGCCAAATTATTTTACATCGTGGGACTTTTCATCGCAACCCTGTCATCGCCAAAACCTCCTTTTTTTAATTTATGGGGGGGCTTTGCCCCCCCAAACCACCCCTTACTTAAATAATCATACCCCAAACCGCACCAAACAACCCTTCATAAAAAAGTTTTTAAAAAAAAGTTTTTGGCGATGAAAGGGTTGGCGATGAAAAGTCCAACAATGTAAAATCATTCGACGAAATGCGTGTATACCGAATGAAAGTACCTATAGCCTGATCATGGCCATTTTTATTATGGATTCTTATGCTACTCTAGGCATTTATGTAAGATGAAATGTTGTATTCTGCTGTTTTAAGAACTTTTATGTATCAATTGTTGTAGAGTTGTTCATGTTTTGCTTTTATGGTTTTAATGCCAAATAAAGCTTTTGTATACACACATTATTATTATGCACCCTTAATCCCCATCAAGTGAGATCCGATAAACCAGGGTCCCTTTGCAGGGTCAACTTCCACAAAGTGGTTTTCAAGGGGCTCACCTTCCGCTATGGTCTGGGATGTGCACTCCAGGCGGGCTGTCTTTCTGTGGCTCACTGGTTCTGGCTCCAACCTCAATCCAGAATAGGCCGCCCCAGCAGGCTTTTGGCAGGGCCCTTGTACTCCAAATAACCCCTTTCACCCTCTGCCCCATTCTCAATGACCTCCTCTTGTCCCCTCCTGTCCACATTCTTTTTTCCTAACTTCCTGCTGATCCTTCTCCGCTCTGATTCCTTTCCTGTCTCCTCCACCATCAGAAAAACGTTCAAAATAACATAGGATCAAAAGGGAGGAGTTGGCATAACTCGTGAGCCTGTATGCCAGTTTTGCAAAATCCCAGTGAACATGAAATCAAGGATCCCAGAACCAGAAGAACAGGATCTGCAAGAGCAGTTGCCACCCTTATAGGAAGCACTTGGAAAGGGATGAAAGATGCAAATATAAAACTACAAAGACGGGATCAGATGCCTGTGAATAGGTTGAGGTTCTACACATCAATAAACCAATCCTAATACTGCCACTCACACACCAAACAGCTAAGACACCTTACACAATGTCCAACCTGGGAGCAAGCTCACACCATAAGTTGAGCTTCCTATGGAAGAAAACAGATCTGCAGTCATTACACCTATCATGATCTCTTTAAAAAAGATGATCAAATCTCCTGTGCTTTTTAGATTATTTAAGGACACATGGGCAAGAGAAGCTTTGGAGTTCACTAGTTGCATTGCCAAATATGCGGCTGCCGCAAGATCCGTAGAGGGAAGAAATATTGCCGTCATAAAAGTGGAATGCTGCACAGAATTCTCCAGACACGAGGAATCAGGATTCTAGCTCAACTTCTCACAAACGTCACACATTTAGGCTATTCCAGAAGGTATCTCTACGTCTACTGATGCCTATTTAGAGCCAGCAAAATAAGTCATGCCACTGAAATTCTACTTGGTACCATCTGCGTGGTCCAGAAGGCACTGCCATCATGGCTGGGAAGTCTTTCACTGCTTACATGTGTAGGCCTAAATGCAACACTGATGGGTTGGCTCGAACAAAATGGAGGCGATCAAAGGAGCTTTCTGCACGTCATTATTTTATTAAGAAAGACAAGAGAAATGAGATGTTGAAAGACCTCTATCTGAAAGAAATGTTTATTGAAGTCTGGTACTGCTCACCGCTTGCATTGACAACTGAACATAAGCATACAATGCGGAGAAGCCGGCTCTCTTAAAACATTAACGATTCCATTCTCCCGCCAAAAGAACCACGTGTCAAAATCGACTGAAAATTGGGAAGTGACATTAATGCACTCTCTTTTACAAGAAATAGAACCATGCAATGCTTCTGAGGGAGAGAATGAGTGCTTGAGATTTAGAGTACACTGGGGTAGGATATTGGGGGAAGCAGCCCTGAGTGGGGCTTTGGCATGGCAGATTGCAGTCCAGGAGACCAATCACAGAGTTTAAAACAAGTGAGGACTATGCCACACAATTTGACAAGGGGTCTGCAGCTGGAGTCTCTCAAGGTGTTTTGCACTATACATCTCGTGATAATTCACTTCTGATTATGCTGTCTAGAACTGATCGGATTGTCTTGTAGTTGTTATTTATGTAGCGCATTTTCTCATGTGTTTGTCCTCAACGCGCTTTGTGGTAAGTATGCCCTCGGGGACTGAAAGGAAGACTTCTGGCCTATACTGATCTTGTGTCCCTACATTCACTTGTCAGTAGAAGTGGAAGTAAAGTAAAACATTGTGACAAAGATGGAAATTGCAGACATTAAACCTAGACTCTTTGAGGCCGTTCCACGTCTCAAAAGAAAATCTATTAGTGTGGTACAAACCACTAATAAAAACAAAAAAAAGAATCCAGCTAATGCAAGAAATCCCCGGCACCATGAACGCTTACAAACACAGGGACTTAGCAACCGTTCGATATGCATTGCATAGAAACTGCGGAACAATGAGGGGCCTACTACGGAGCCACTTTTAAGGAGCTACGAACAGAAATCGAAGTCAAAATCAGGCAGGGTGGAACTGGCTCTAGGAATGTGAGTTACACCACTTTAGATTTTACACAGTCTTCAACCAAAGCCTGCACAGCCTCTATCTTCACTGCAAAGGCTACCCCGGAAGCTCCAATAGACCTAACAAAAGGAAGAGCTTGGGTTCAAGTCTGGTTCCTGCTGGACACAGTCCCCAGTATGGCGGCTGGCTTCTGTTCTCAAAGAAAATGAAATGGCACATTCCTTTCCTGCAGCAGATTCGTCCCTTAATTAATGGTGAATTAGTGTGAGGGTAGCACCAATCAAACCATTTCCAGGGATTTAAATCAAATCGTATGTGCCAATTAGCCTGCTGGATCTCCATAGGAAGAGCGACACAATGTCAGTGGGTCACTCAAAAGTACCACAAAATTCTTGCAACCAGATATGAACAGATGGTAGGAAATTAAACTGTTTGCAAATAAGGAACCAAGCAAATCTACCATGTTATGTTAAGGGACATTTGTATAGCACCTTTCACCATTGGTATGGTCTCAACGCGCTGTAGGTTGAACGCCCTCGGGGACCGGAGTCCAGGTAAGTGGAGAAAGTCAGAGCAGTAAAAAGTGTGTGTGTGCACTCTGTATGTGTGCAGCTAGAGCACATTTTTCATGGTGGATAGCTGAATTCTAATGCTGGAAGTAGTGTACAGGGTATGTGAGACAGGTAGTATGGGTGCAGCAAGGCCGAATGGTCATGGGGTAGCTGCATCCTAGTGGAGGTGCTGCTAGTATGTGAGATTATGTGTGCAGCTAGGCCAACATTATCATGGAAGATAGCTGCTTTCTAAAGGTCATTGTGGTGTGCAAGGTGGTGTATGATTATGTGTGCGGCTAGGCTGAATTAATTGTGGGGGATAGCTGCATTCTAGTGTTGTGGGTGCTGAGCAGAGACTCAATGTGAATCATATAATGCCTAGCACCATTCTGTCAGCAGTATGTTTTTACACAGCAACATTCTCAAGCGAGAATCTTGTTCACAATGTGCAATTGCAACTACCTGCCACGTGGGTTGTATGTGGCTATCAGACAAGTGAAGTCATTGAGAGTGTATTGGGCAAACTAGCTCACTTTGTTATGTCGGGCACACTACATATTACAAACAAAAAAACAAAAAAAAAAACAAGAGGACCTAAAAAAGCTCCCTGGTGCCTAGAGAGAGCGCTTTTAGGATGTAACACAGGACATGACTTGCCATCTGAAGCATGGCATGGATGTAAGGGATAATAGGAGGGAGCACATAGTGGACACTTACAATCGTCTAAAAACGTTGTTCCCTCTGAGGAATGAACAGAATGCAGGTGTGGCTCTTTCAAATAAGACAACTACCTAACAAGGACACAACACAATTAGACACGAGAAATAGTTGACAATGCCCATGTGACCATATACGCAGTCCCTAGGGAATGGCCATACTCACCAGGGGACTATGCTAATTCGTCCTGAATATGGCCTGCACATTGTCTTACTGTTGTTGTGCGATTCCATATTCCAAATATAATGGGGCAGGGGATGACACCCCTGTGCCCCATGACAGGGCCAATGCAGAGTAGTCCATTTTGACGGAAAGGGGGCTCCCTAAGTAAAAAGTAAAGGTCAAGGTCGGTCATCACTTCCCTAAATTCCCAAAATGTTCTTTGTTTCGTTGGTTTTGTCCCAGTGTAGCTTCCTGCAGAAAACGGCGTGTACCACATACGTAGATGTTTTGAAAAGGATTGTAGGGTTCGGTCCACTTTCCACAGCATTTCCAACCTGCTACCAGAAAGGCGGAAATGTACACAGTTTTGAATGAAACTCTTTCATCAACTAGAATATCAATGGATCACCTTAAAGACCTGTGTGATGCCTAGCTTTATGACACTTAATTCACTGTAGATTCTGCATCTCTTTTAGGTTGCTCCAGCACGTACCGCATTACAAAAAAGCCTAGGCAGATTAGTATTGGAAGCCTTGTCGGCCCTTGTGTAGTCTACCCGTTGGTCCGGCTAAATAAATATAAATAAATAAGTGACACGGTATCCAGATGCTGGCGAACAGTGATGTGCACAGCTAATGTAGATAGAACCTTAGGTAAGAGATTTGATTCAATTAAATACTCTGTGTGGGGTGCAAACCCAGTAAAAGGTGCCTCTGTGTAAAGCACACACAAATCAAACAAGAAGAAAGACCTCGGCTACAAAGTCAGCGGTGTGGGCTGCACTCCCAAAATCCATGTATTGGTTTATAATGTTCTTGATAGTTAAGAAACAGGAATCCAAGTAAAACATCTCCAATTTGATTTATTCACTAATATTTATCTTCTTAGTTGATAAATCTTTCATCAATTAGAGGCAGATGCATCATAGGGCCAATGTATTTCAGACTAAAGTTTCCTTCGTCAGGGCCAGTACAATCTTTACATTAGGTCAGATAATTGCAATTCATTATCCAAAACCAGGTGAGTATGCATCTGGTACAGCATGTTCCACATGCGCACATTGTAAATGACTGTAGAGTCATGTAAGTTAAGCGTATATCACACATCAGAATCAATACACACAGGTCCATTGTGTATAAATAACATGAAAGCACAAACATGTTCAAATGGTGCAAATTGTGTGTCGCAGACATCAATCACCATAATTTAATAATCAATATGTACGTTGGAAGGCAGTGTGTTGGAAGTGAAAAAGGAAACAAGGAAAAAAGGAACAAGATTCATGCGTCAGCTCTGATGGAGTTCAAAGAGTCTATATATTTCAAAAAGACACAGCTTTAAAAGTGTACTAACCTTCTGGTGCTTACTAAGCACAATAGTGTCTGTAACTCATTCCTCAAACGTTAAGGATAGTGCCTAAAAATAACTTGAATGTCCCCATGCAGAACCCTAATGTGCTCATAATATCTCACCAAAATTTAAGGATAAGATCTGACAGTGGCAGTAGCAGTCACTGGTGACTCGCTGCGTACACAGACTCTCTCTATGCCACCCTTTCTCTCCACTCCCTGCCACCTCACTTGCGGTCTCCCACAGGGCTCGTCTTTGTCTCCGGTTCTATTTAACATCTACATTTGGGCCTTGGTCTGTCTCATCCGCTCCCTTGGCCTCAATTTCAACTCCTATGCTGACGACACCCAGATTTTGATCCGGCTAGACCACGATCGAACTGAGGTGTCGTCGTGCCTTCAGAGTTGCTTGACGGCCGTTGGTGAGTGGATGGACCACAATTGGATCAAACTGAACAGAGACAAGATGGAGGTCCTGGTGGTTGGGTGCCCTCCTGACCCCTCACTCTTGGTTTCTGCTTCCTGGCCTTCCACTCTCGTTCCTCTTCCTATCCCGGTTGGTAAGGCGAAAAATCTGGGGGTCATCCTATCTGCCTCTCTGTCTATGGCGAACCAAGTCACGGCCGTCTGCCAGGCAGGCCACTACCAACTCAAGGTTCTGAAGAGGGTCCTCCCCATGATCCCGGATCGTCTCCATCAGCCGGTGGTTGCGGCTTTGGTTCTATGTTGCCTAGATTACTGCAATTTACTGTATTTGGCCCAGCTGATTAGCCTTATACAGCGTTTGCAGCATCTACAAAACTTAGCATCCCGCTTGGCAACTGGCACTCCTTATGGAGCCCATATTATCCCGGTGCTACGCTCCCTTCACTAGTTGCCGGTTAGCCAGCACATCAGATTTAAGGCTCTGTGTATAGTTCACTGTGGCTTTCATTCTCAAGGTGCTAAATTTCTCCAGTCCAAATTCTCGCAATTTCAACCTGGGCTCCCTCTGTGATCTTCTACTGCAGATCTTCTAACAGTACCCAGATTCCGGCATACTAGGATAAGTAGCCGTGCCTTTTCCATCGCTGCGGTCAACCTTGGAAATGGATTGGCATTCAGGAAAGCTCTTAAAACTGCGCTCTTCTAGGCATGTTTCTTCTACCTTGATATCTGGCTTTAACATGTTCTCCCTCTCTAGCGCCATAATGCCTTTGGGCGACCGTGCGTTTAAGAAATTAACCTAACATAACTCGTGTAGGATATACATTTCAATGTGAGCAAATACTGCTGTGTAAAAAATGTATTAGAGAGGATCGAAAACAATCATGTTCTTTGTGGAATCTTGTTTGTGCTAGGATTACACATTCCGATAAAGAACTTACCCAAGGTTCGACACCGTGTCTGATAATGAGAGCCACGGGATGCATTGCGGCGTGCAGCAGATTCATGAGACAACAAAGCGTTATCTTGGAAACTGTAGAGGACTATAATGTGGAAATCGACCGGCCATCTCTAAATGGCTAGGTTGCTACCGAGAATCACTATGAGCCGTGGAAAATTGTGTTTGTAAACAAAAAAACTAAAATAGAGAATTCAAAGTTGTACTTGTGATAGTAGTTAAAGTCAAAGAAGACTACTTCCAGAACAAAAATGAAAATAATGGGTTTGTACCTAAAAGTTGTGTACGGCTTCTAATGATTAGAATCAATCAATAACCATACATGTGAAGGAGAAGGAGCAAAACGTACAAAATTATTATGTAAATTACAGCAAATCTGTGGGTGCTAAATAGTATCATATACTATGGTAGAAAGACGTCCGTAGGCGGGGCCTGTGCAAAACAGCAAAGGGAATTACTATTGTCAAGAATATGATTAGCTCATATAAGTAAACAAGTGTTTGATAGTGGGTCAAAAGATGTAATACCTGAGCAAGGAATAACTACCCAGCGCTGTTGCAATGACACACATGGTCATATGAATTGGTACAAAGTTGGGGTACGTAACAAATGACATGCCAGAGTTGGAATTGTCTCACATAGCTGTTGAAGTGACCCACATGGTCATATCGATGGGTACACTGTTAAAAAATACATTAAATCACATGTCAGTGCTGGAATAATATAAACGGAAATAACAAGGAGGTATTATGCACATAAACCTCAAAATCATGCTTGTAATCTGTTAATCATTCTATTAAGAATCATACTTTATTCTGAACTGGCTTTTACTACAGTATGACTGTACAATAAGCATGTGTGTGTTTACAGATCTGAAGGCACTATTATGTCTGTTTTGGGATCACAAGCATAGACGTTGTGATAAGTATTCTGTAGATGTTAGAACCTCAGTGCCATCCATAGGTATATGATCAGTCCATATCTTTGTGGTAGTACACGTCATTCCAGGGTTGATCAAACAGTGATTCAATGGATGTCTATTATATAAAGCACATCAAGTCCCATTCCTCATTCGTCCCTCAAGGGCAAGGGCATCTAGTTTTTCAATCCAAAGCGTCTCACGTTGGTCTCTTCTTTTCTTGACATTTATTTGGTGACCTTTTGTTTGTAAAATTTCTAGCACTTGAAATCTGAGTTGCGACACAGTGTGTCCCTTTCCCACAAAATGTCTTGCCACAGCTGATGATTGGTTATTATTCCTAATTCAGGATTTATGTTGGTTCATCCGAAGTCTCACCTTTCTTGATGTTTTGACAATGCATGCCACACAGGCATTTGATGCTGTAAATGATGTTCTCTGTGAAGCATGTAGCAGGGTACTTCAATTGAATGTTCTTACCTGTTCTTGGATGGGAAACTGTGTATCCTTTAATAATATTATTACAATTCCCGCATTTGAGACAGGGATAAGTTCCTGGGTATTTGTCAGGACTTTTAGATGTTGATCTGCCTTGAGTGGCTACTAGCAAGTTCTGAAGGTTGCTGCTCTTATGATAGGCAAACACTGATGGTTGAGGATATAGGTATTTTGTTCACTTGTCACTAGTTAAAATACTCCATCGGTTGATTATGCTTTGCTTATTTTGTCTACTTTATATCGGAGATCTGGTAACAAATACTAGGTCTGGGCTCTCTCGGTTAGGTGAATTTAACAAAAGGTATCACAACCCTTAATGTTGGTTTTAGATAATGCCATTTTTAGATCATTGTCGTGGTATCCTTGTTGACAAAGTCTTTCTTGTAATTTAGCTAATTGCTCTTCGCATTCCTCAGGATCATTCACAATCCTCTTGACCCTAAACATTTGACTGTATGTTCAGAGGGTGAAAACTCATCCTGTGTCGTAAATTATTCCTATCTGTAGGTTTATTAAATAGGGCCGTGGTTATATTGGGTCCCTTTATTTTGGACTGAACGTCTAAGTAATGTACATTGGGGTTATAAATCTCCATAGTGAACTGAATGGGGGTATCTCTGCTGTTTAAATAGTTAAAGAATTCTTCGAGTTCTTCTCTACTTCCGCTCCACACTCTGAAAATATCATCAATATATCAGACCCATTTTTTAATGAGTTTCTTCCAATGGTGATGCTCGAGTATATGTGTTGATTCAAAATGGTACATAAAGGTATTGGCATAGCCAGGTGCCATGTTTTGCCCCGATTGCTGTTCCCGATGACTGAAAAACTGGTTGTATTCGAAGCAGTAGTTCAGGGAGATAAAATTAAGGAGTAGCATCAAGAATTCTTTAGAGCCTCCAATTGAATCCCAATGCTGTCATTTATTAGAACAGTGGGTTTGTCAAATAATCAGGTTTTCATGGTTGATTCTCAAACACAAAATAGGGCTGTTTAACAAAGAAAGCCTACAATGATCGTAGAGTGTAGTAGGTGTTCTCTGCAACTGCAAGCTTTTGAAAAACACATGCAGGGGTTGATTCACAGAGAAAATGGCCCTTAACTGTGACTGTGGCAATTTTGATGTTTCATTTTTAACGCAAAGGGCTACATTACAAGTAAAATTGTGCAGGTAAAAATGGCGATGATGCAGTGATAATTGCATTAGCAATGCTTTTTCACTGCATTACCGCACCGCCATAATAAAAATATGGTGGTAAGGTGGTTAATTTACCTCAACCCAAAAGCTGGAGGCAAATCCTCCAATTTACTGCCGCAAATCGGTACTTATGTTGAAATCCCCATGGATTACAATAGTTCACGGAAATGGGGATTACCCCACCCTACCACCACTTGTAATCCCACAGTAAATCTATGGGATCAAATGGAGGACAAAAGTAATTGAGTTTGCCATAATTTGGCAGCTTTACCTGCAAATTACCACCAAACTCAAAATGAGACCCAAAGTACCTAAGTAGAAAACTGTTTGTGTAGTGTCTGCATGCAGTATGCATATGCACAGTCTGTCCACCTATTCTTCAAAGTGCATTTGCAAAACTGTAAGCCAATACAATAACTGTAATGACCAGAGACTGCAATCAACTAGTGAGGCGGTGCACTGGCCTAAAATCTATGTCACATGATGACATTGGAAATGAATGTAATGAAACCATTTGGTGTGAAACCACACAGCATATTATGTGTCTACTGAGGGTCTCACAGTACTTTTGTTGCAGCACAGCAAATTTGTCAAACATGAGCTAGAAAAAAACACTGTTCACTTTACTTAATGTGCATAATCCAAAACCAACAGGCATCATTTGCCCAAAGCATGGTAAGGCTGCCACATACAGTGCTGGACTGCCCCACCGGGATATCCCCCGGTAGGCCTCTGGCTGGTAGAGCCTCTTTGGAGTGGAAGGATACACGGCACTAGCACATTCATGATTTTGCATCCACCTAGGTGGGTTGCGTTGAATTGGCTGCCTGAAAGTGGTGGCTGCCCATACCGACCGAGGCATTTGTACCGATCGAACATTTTGTATTCTTGTTTCCACCAGGGCTTGGCCCACGCATGCTCATAAGGACCTCCTGGGCTGGGCGCCAGATAGAACCGCACTTGCCCCAGTGCGCACACATTGGCAGGCTGTGCAGCGGCAGGTCAGCAGGGCCTGCAGCCGGCCCGGGATGCGTGAAGCCTGGCCTTGGCAAGAAGATCGATGTTGATTGTCGAGTCGACAAAGGTAAGCAAGACGCTGAAGTAGGATGATATATGTGACATCACTATCATGAAGGAACTTTTGATATGGCAATTAGCTGCTGGCTGTCCCTGTCAGCGAGCGTTGCTGCCATCGACTTGGCGGCCGTTTTAAAGCAACTCTAGTTCTCGGCTACAACGGCGGTAATCCCATTCAAAAAGGAAGATCATCCTGGAATCATTCTGGAGTCATCCGATGACTCCATTCTAGAGTCATCCATGGATAGTTCAGGAAGATCATCCAAAGTATTCACACAGGCCAAAATATTTAATGAGATGATGACTCTAGAGTTATCACAGAAACTACTCCAGGATGAGTTTGGATTACTTCCAGTGATGATCTTGGATTACTCCAGGATGACTCCATGACAACTTCAGGATGAGTGGGGATTACTCTAGGATGACTCCATGACAACTTCAGGATGAGTTGGATTACTCCAGGATGACTTCGGATTACTCTAGGATGACTCCATGACAACTTCAGGATGACTCCACGACAACTTCAGGATGAGTTTGGATTACTCTAGGATGACTCCACGACAACTCCAAGACAACTTCAGGATGAGTTTGGATTACTCTAGGATGACTCTACGACAACTCCAGGATGACTCCACGACAACTTCAGGATGAGTTTGGATTACTCTAGGATGACCCATGACAACTCCAGGATGACTTCATGATAACATTAGGATGGGTTTTAAATTGTAAATGATTATTGCAGACCACTCCAGGATGAGTTTAAATGATTTCAAGATGGTTCCAAAAGATTTAGGAAAAGGGGTTGGATTACCACAGGAGGTATCCCTTTTGAGTAACATTGGTGGCATTACTTTACAATGACTCTAGTTAGACTTCTGGATAGTGTACTGGAAAAAGAAAATCTTGCAGCTGTCACTTTTTATCTTTGCTAGAGCACCCGTTAACCAAGTTTGCCGATTTAGTGCACACAACTACAACCCCCATATCACAAACCAACTCCCCCATTTCAATTCTCACCTCTAGACAACATGGCCTCACACCCCATAAAAGTCCCACAGTTCCAAAGCACTACACCAAAATACACACTTCCAGCTACCTAAACAGCATCTGTTAAAGGTCTACCAGCATGACAGACTTCCGCCAGTCACTTCACCCAATAACCCTAAGAGCAGCTAATTATTACCGAGTTCATATCGTGATAGTAAAATTCTGCAGCTATAAATTGTTGATATTTTAATATTGTATTGCTCTGGCTATAAAATATCTTCAATCAAACATAGGCTCGGAAAGTGTACAACTTTTTTTATTCAACAAATTCAGTTTAACGGCATAGCTCCATAAGAATAAATAGGTTTACAAAAATACAAACAAACAATCATTGATCCTGCATTTCAAAAGGTTGAGTCTTTTTTAGGCCTCTTCTGGCATTGAAAATTTTGGTAGCAAGCTTCCTCCTTATTACTCGGCAGTCCATAGTAGGCCAGCTGTTAGCCTTGCAGACAGATCTCAAAAATTCTACAAAAAATAAAAAAATAAAAAGGATATATATATAAAAATGGACACCCGAATAGGCACTGTTAAATTCCTTATTGCAGAATACATACCAGATTAACTAAATGTTAAAATGTCAATTTACAATTGCGTCACTACATTTAAATGCATTTGTACACAAAGGATGAAACAGGCTTAAAAGATAGATTTGAACTGAAAATGAATAATGGTTTTCGGTGGCTGCAGAAGATTTATGGTCTTTAGTGGAGCAATATTGATTTATATCACACAGTTAGAAATAGAATGCATAAGTGGAAATGTACAGTTTTCAAAACCAATACAACTAATACGTCAAAGTGATGATTAAGCATTAGCTACGGAAAAAGAATGAGACTTTTCAATGACCTACCGTGCAAAGCATCAACCTTTTCTACATCAAGGACATCACTCCCAGCTCTGGCTGTTGTTACTCCTTTAGCAGAAGCAAACTCATTCTGGGAAAAGAGAAGCTCGCTGACCCCATTCAAAAGGAAGCTTGCACCATCTCGAGCAGCTTTAGCCCCCTCCAAAAGTCTGTAGAGCTCTCGCTTTGGCACAATTATACCTCTAAATCTGGTGGGGTCATTGGCATCCGTAACCAGCTGTTGCATATCAGCCTGGAAATATAGCACAATATATAATTGTAACACAAATCATCATGACATGCAAGTACACATTGTATTATAAGCAATGATGTGTACAACACATGGTGAGGTGAATTTCCTGCATAGGAAATGTGACCCCTAAACAGTTGGATTGATATAAATCCTAACATTTGTACTTAATCAAGGACACCTTCAGCTGCCTTCTAGGCTTGCACTTTGGCCGCCATGGCACAATATGAATTAATAACTGTACGAGAACAATGTTTCACTGCTAGGATACATTATATATTATATATGGCGTGGTTGCTGGTGAATAGCAGGAGAGTAGATGCACAAAATATAGTGTGTCTGCACACATTTCAAATACAGCCATGCCTAAAACTATGGTGCAAATATCCATCATCTAGGTGATATTTTTTAAGCTATAAATGAAAAAATGGGCCTGGCCAGAATCTATGCAGAATATTGCTTCTTAATTTATATGCATACAAAGATTTGGTTATACACTAAGATTAAGGAATAGAAACAGGTTATAAAAGAGATGAAAAAGTATCACCTTCTGTTGTGTGGATGATCTAGTGTCCATTTCAAACAACTTCTCTGCTGATTCCGGGAATGCTGCTGATTCCGGGAATGCTGCTGATTCCGGGAATGAATTGGTCCTGGTCTGAGCTGCCAGTGATGCCTGCAAATGATGCATTGCCAACTTACTGTGTCTTTGCGTGGCTTGTAACTGTTCTACAATAAAATAAATTTAAAAAAACAGTTAAAAGGCATGTACTCTTTGTCATCACAAACTAAAACAGTGGATGAGGGGTGAATGGGCCAACATCAGCATTATTACTCAAAGTTACAAATATTGCGAACAGTGTTACGCAGATGAATGAAATCTGGGATGGAAAGTGGAAGGTAGAGCTGTAATTTAGCCCAGTCCACCTTCCCTCCAAGCTGTTTTCGCTGCTTCAACCTCTGATGTACTGTTAGGAGGCGCTAGCCTTATAGATTGGTTACTAGATATTGGGTTACTAGATATTGGTCAATGACTGGACTAGTTACCTTTTAAGCAATGGTTCTCTGCACGTAGAGATCTTATTTCTGCCAGTAATTGGGCTGTATCTTCAGTGTGAGCATTAGGACAATCCGATGAATAAGAATTATTTTCATTCACTAAAGACAACGAATTATACACCATTTCCTTGGGGATAAAAAAAAACAAAATTGTAGCATTGACAACTGGGCTATTAAAGAAAATATTGTAGGTGTATACCCTAGTGTCAAAAGGTTGCATTTCTCCATTTCCAAAGTCCATTGATTCATCAGGATGTTGCAGGTCAGACAAAAATGAAGCCTGAAAAGTAAAGCATTGCCAAATAAACAAGCTATGTATGATCTGCTTCGAACAAACATTGTCTTGACATCATTTATTCATGCTACAAATCAATACCAGTAGTATTTTAAAGTGTTATTGTTTATCTTCAAAGTTGTTAGTCTATGTACTATATGGAGACAAAGAAACACAGGCCTGGGCGCCCCTCATCCTGGCCATTTTACTTTGAGAATGTATCCATACACCATGCACCTAACAAGGCGCTTCGTTCACTTTCACATAATAGGAAGCAGAAAAATACATTGCAATTAAAATACATCAACAATATGCTACAAATAAAATGCGTGTATAATTTCAGATGAAAATTGCCACCCCCAGCCAGCATTACCACGTTGCTTAATCCTTGAGGTGTGTCGGTTTCACAGCACCCCTAACTTTGGCAATACAGTACGTGCTAAAAAGTGCCATATAGCTCGATCCTCGATCGAGTCCATGGCGGCCATATGCCATGCATTGTGGCTACTTCTATTTGGGAGGATGTACTTACCAGGACAAAGAGGAAACAGCCACGAGGACGACGACGACGAAGACCCAGATGCTGCAGAATTCCAAAACCGAAAGAACAAACAAAGCCACCAGCAGCTAAATATACCTGCCGGTGCACGGCATGGAGTCCTCCTTCCTCCATGATTGTCTTCATCAGCTACATCATCACAGTGCGTCATACGTAAAAAAAAACGTCCCCACGTCATGACGCCTTAAGGCATTTCAAAAAAGTGTCGGCAAACTTTTAAACAAACACACAATACTCTCGGGTATCATATGGACTTTATCTATGTGCTAAGGAAAGCAACATAAGGCCTTCCTTCACCAGATGCTCCTTTTCAGTTTCCAGCCAGCTTATCAGGTGAGTGTGCATCCTGCAGCTCTGTTTCTATGCATTTTGCACGCGATTGAAAAATTCTGTTATTTGCTGCAGCAACTTGATCAGGCAGCTGCGTTTGGCTTTTTTGGGGGGGTTCATGTTTTTTTTTAATGCGGGATATATTTAAATCAAATGTGGCTTAATTGGCAATATCGGATCCCTGCTGGAACTTGCAGGGTGCATGATCTTTATCATTCATGCCACCTGCCCATTATGCTGTCACCAATCAACCTCACACAAACGTTATCTCTATGGTACATGCTGGGAATGTTACATGCCGAATGGTATGTAAATGTGTGTTTACACTGTACCATCATGTAGTAGTGTATTTATTTAGTTTATATGTAAAACGCTGGGACAGCGCACAAGGGCATGGAAGGGTGCTGGGTGCCGGCCCTTGCCACGATGGGGATTTTGAGGGTGCTGGGTGCCTGTTTTTGACTAGGATGGCAAAGGATTCTCACCCAGGGGGTGCATGCTATGTTTAGGCCTCATGGCTTCCATTTAAGCCCAACATAGTCTCAAGCTTTACCCTTGCCACAATGGGGATTTTGAGGGTGCTGGGTGCCTGCTTTTGACTGGGATGGCAAAGGGTTCTCACCCAGGGGGTGCATGCTATGTTTAGGCCTCATGGCTTCCATTTTAGCCCAACATAGTCTCAAGCTTTACCCTTGCCACAATGGGGATTTTGAGGGTGCTGGGTGCCTGATTTTGACTGGGATGGCAAAGGGTTCTCACCCAGGGGGTGCATGCTATGTTTAGGCCTCATGGCTTCCATTTTAGCCCAACATAGTCTCAAGCGTTCCCCTTGCCACGATGGGGATTTTGAGGGTGCTGGGTGCCTGTTTTTCACTGGGATGGCAAAGGATTATCACCTAGGTGGTGCATGCTATGTTTAGGCCTCATGGCTTCCATTTTAGCCCAACATAGTCTCAAGTGTTCCCCTTGCCACGATGGGGATTTTGAGGGTGCTGGGTGCCTGCTTTTGACTGGGATGGCAAAGGGTTCTCACCCAGGGGGTGCATGCTATGTTTAGGCCTCATGGCTTCCATTTTAGCCCAACATAGTCTCAAGCGTTCCCCTTGCCACGATGGGGATTTTGAGGGTGCTGGGTGCCTGTTTTTGACTGGGATGGCAAAGGATTCTCACCCAGGGGGTGCATGCTATGTTTGGACCTCATGGCTTCCATTTTAGCCCAACATAGTCTCAAGCTTGACCCTTGGCACAATGGGGATTTTGAGGGTGCTGGGTGCCTGCTTTTGACTGGGATGGCAAAGGGTTCTCACCCAGGGGGTGCATGCTATGTTTAGGCCTCATGGCTTCCATTTTAGCCCAACATAGTCTCAAGCGTTCCCCTTGCCACGATGGGGATTTTGAGGGTGCTGGGTGCCTGTTTTTGACTGGGATGGCAAAGGGTTCTCACCTAGGGGGTGCATGCTATGTTTAGGCCTCATGGCTTCCATTTTAGCCCAACATAGTCTCAAGCGTTCCCCTTGCCACGATGGGGATTTTGAGGGTGCTGGGTGCCTGCTTTTGACTGGGATGGCAAAGGGTTCTCACCCAGGGGGTGCATGCTATGTTTAGGCCTCATGGCTTCCATTTTAGCCCAACATAGTCTCAAGCGTTCCCCTTGCCACGATGGGGATTTTGAGGGTGCTGGGTGCCTGTTTTTGACTGGGATGGCAAAGGATTCTCACCCAGGGGGTGCATGCTATGTTTGGGACTCATGGCTTCCATTTTAGCCCAACATAGTCTCAAGCTTGACCCTTGGCACAATGGGGATTTTGAGGGTGCTGGGTGCCTGCTTTTGACTGGGATGGCAAAGGGTTCTCACCCAGGGGGTGCATGCTATGTTTAGGCCTCATGGCTTCCATTTTAGCCCAACATAGTCTCAAGCGTTCCCCTTGCCACGATGGGGTTTTTGAGGGTGCTGGGTGCCTGCTTTTGACTGGGATGGCAAAGGGTTCTCACCCAGGGGGTGCATGCTATGTTTAGGCCTCATGGCTTCCATTTTAGCCCAACATAGTCTCAAGCTTTACCCTTGCCACAATGGGGATTTTGAGGGTGCTGGGTGCCTGCTTTTGACTGGGATGGCAAAGGGTTCTCACCCAGGGGGTGCATGCTATGTTTAGGCCTCATGGCTTCCATTTTAGCCCAACATAGTCTCAAGCGTTCCCCTTGCCACGATGGGGATTTTGAGGGTGCTGGGTGCCTGTTTTTCACTGGGATGGCAAAGGATTCTCACCCAGGGGGTGCATGCTATGTTTAGGCCTCATGGCTTCCATTTTAGCCCAACATAGTCTCAAGCATTCCCCTTGCCATGATGGGGATTTTGAGGGTGCTGGGTGCCTGCTTTTGACTGGGATGGCAAAGGGTTCTCACCCAGGGGGTGCATGCTATGTTTAGGCCTCATGGCTTCCATTTTAGCCCAACATAGTCTCAAGCTTTACCCTTGCCACAATGGGGATTTTGAGGGTGCTGGGTGCTTGCTTTTGACTGGGATGGCAAAGGGTTCTCACCCAGGGGGTGCATGCTATGTTTAGGCCTCATGGCTTCCATTTTAGCCCAACATAGTCTCAAGCGTTCCCCTTGCCACGATGGGGATTTTGAGGGTGCTGGGTGCCTGTTTTTCACTTGGATGGCAAAGGATTCTCACCCAGGGGGTGCATGCTATGTTTGGGCCTCATGGCTTCCATTTTAGCCCAACATAGTCTCAAGCGTTCCCCTTGCCACGATGGGGATTTTGAGGGTGCTGGGTGCCTGTTTTTGACTGGGATGGCAAAGGATTCTCACCCAGGGGGTGCATGCTATGTTTGGGCCTCATGGCTTCCATTTTAGCCCAACATAGTCTCAAGCTTGACCCTTGGCACAATGGGGATTTTGAGGGTGCTGGGTGCCTGCTTTTGACTGGGATGGCAAAGGGTTCTCACCCAGGGGGTGCATGCTATGTTTAGGCCTCATGGCTTCCATTTTGGCCCAACATAGTCTCAAACTTTACCCTTGCCACAATGGGGATTTTGAGGGTGCTGGGTGCCTGCTTTTGACTGGGATGGCAAAGGGTTCTCACCCAGGGGGTGCATGCTATGTTTAGGCCTCATGGCTTCCATTTTAGCCCAACATTTTAGACGGCTAAAAATGCACCTTGGTATCCATGAATACGCAGGGCACCCCTTTTGTCACCTGTATTCTGTTCTGTTATCTTAATTATTTGACTAACTTTTAATTGCTTGTATAATCTGGTTAGGGTATTTCTGTCAACCAACACAGCCATACAAATGGAAATGGATGAAAGGCCCCCTCGAGGAAAAGGAAAGAAACGAGGACCTTACAAAAAATGGATTGCGCTGGTATAATATATTAACGTTCAATGCAACTCTACCGATAAGAGGTCTCCTACATGCTTTTACTCCCCAAAAATACATTCTTCCTAAAAACAAGCAAATATTTCCAAAATAAAAAGGAGTGAAAGTGCACCAAAAATAAACTCCTGTATTCGGCTTGGTCCCTAACCACCAGATTACCTCTAACCACCTGATTACCTCTAAAGTTGGGAAATTAAGTCTGCTTTCATTACATGTCATTTGTTTTCTCTATTCTGTGCATTCATACTTTACACTCTCTGGCTCTTAAAGCAAGACCTGTATGACAATTATGCAATTCTAATACTGGTTTTATGTGTGGCTGCAGAAGGAACATTTCATCGTAGAAACTGATTCTTCAAACACTCTATGTGGAACATCCAAGAAGGCGATAGAAGACCATGCCAAGACTTTTAATAGAGCAGATGACCTTTTCTTCCTAGGTACATTATAACCATTCCAAATGTATGTTATAGTATTTTATTGCACATAACCACAAAACACTGTTATTGATACATTCAGTTAAAAAACTCACTGCACACAAACAGCTATTGGTAGTCTGTAACGCTTACTCCTTGGTCCACTTATAATAAATGATCTGAATTGATAAACTAATTTAAACTGATGCTAGCTGATTCTCATACAAATAACACAAGTTTACTATTTCTATTTATACCTATGCACAACCCAATTTTTACTAGTTGAATTAATCAATTTGTCCTGTGAGTGACCCGCTATTGCATTGCATTGCATTGCAGATCCTTCTACCGCATACTGTGAAGAGCAGCACACCCAAATTGAGGAGAACATCATTGTTAGAAGCACACACACAGCTCCCATTAGTGTCTCTGAGGAAATGGACGAGAGTGACTGTACAACCTTACCAGATTCTACACCACAAGCAGATGAAGACATGACTGACACTATGTGGAATGAGTTATGTGGCACCCTGATGGGTGAAATGAATGGGCATGTTCATGATTCTGGTCATGATTCTGAGCATAGTTCTGGTTTGCAGGTACTTGCCGATCAAATTGGATACACCATTCAAAATGATTATGAAGAAGTTCAAGTACAAGCTAATGAAAAGCTACCCTCAGATGAAAAACAACCTATGTTTGAAGGGTCAACCAGGTGTTTGGGAGTGGTTGTTCTACTAGTTTGTTGCTTTATGATTCGTTTTCGTTTGAGTGATGGAGCTGCTAACTACATGCTTAATCTTATTTACCTACTTCTTCCACCCAGTAACAGAATGATACGAACAATTTATCATCTTCAAAAATACATAAAGGGTTTTGTTAAAGCCCCCATTATTAATTACTACTGTGCAACTTGCTATACACATGTTGACAAGAATACGCAGACTTGCCCTAATACTCATTGTTTAAAAGATTTGACACCAAATGATTCATCTCCTATTTTATCCAACATAGTCTGATTGCCCAGTTACAAATCATGTTTAGTCGAAAAGGCTTTACAGAAAATGTGCGAAACCATTGATTTCATCACTATATGCAGAAAGAAAAACATGAAATGAAAGATGTTTATGATGGGGAACTTTATTTGGATTTGTTTGAGAGGGGCTTTCTAAACGACCCAAATAGTCTATCATTTGCTATGAACACAGATGGCGTTCCTGTATTTAAAAGTTCCAAAGTATCAATGTGGCCAGTGTACTTGATTGTTAATGAGCTGCCCATTTCCAAAAAGAAAACTTTGAGAAAATGTGTTTTTGTATGGCATATGGGTGTCCTCAAAAAAGCCAATAATGTGGTCTTTCTTAAAGCCATTGTATGCTGACCTTGCACAACTTGAAGATGGTGTTGTATTTAATGACCACAACAATTCCAGCTTCACGTGTCATGCTACACTTCTCACAGTTACCTGTGATTTACCTGCACGCTGTCTAGTGTCAAATAGCGCGCAGTTCAATGGAAAGTTTGGCTGCTGGCATTGCCTTCAAGAGGGTGAAAGCACAGTTTCGGGCAAAGTGCACTGTTGGGTATTGTCATGATCTCTGCTTCCAAAAGGTCAGGGTTTTCCCAACTCCCTTGGAAGCAGATCCATAACCCAGGTTCCGAGTGCCAACCAGTCCCAATTGGGACCTTTTGGACCCAGTCCTGGCGCCAGTGGCACCAGGCTCATAAATATGCCCAGTCCAGCGCTGGAAGCGCCGGGCTCATAATGCTTGGGTGGACTTACCTGCAGCAGACCATGCTGCTTACTTGCCTGCCAGTTGAGCCTCTGATCCTCTTCTGTTTGGAACTACTTTTCCTGTTGGGTGGGGCAGGAGCCACTCCCTAGGTTCAGAACACTGGAACTCTTCTGGAAAGCAGGAACTCTTTTCTTACCTAGGCGTGGCTGTGGAAGGAGACACTAAGCACTACAGGAGGCTATTTAAACCACACCCGATGGATGAATCTTGCTTTGCGTTATTCTGCATCCTCTGCAGCAGAACGCTCATCGTGTCTTCTGCATCTGATCCTGGGCCTAAGGAAAAAGGCTTACCATCCTGAATCCAGTCTTCAGCAACACCTATAAAGACAAGAAAGAACAGGTTAGCATTACGGTCTTCAGTGACAGCGCTTCACTTACCTGGTCCATCGGCTGTCACCAACGCCTCGCGCTGCATTCCGGCATCTGAAAGACAAAGGCTTACCTACTCTTCGTGCGCTCCGGAGGTCTTCGCACTGCATTCCGGCATCTGAAAGACAAAAGCTTACCAACTCTTCGCACGCTCCGGAGGCCTTCGGCGCTGCATCCCGTATCTGAAAGACAAAACAAGGTGCGTTTAAAGACATTGGGGAACTTTAATAATCACGTGCCATTACTCCTTTCCACATCTAACCCAGTGGGTATTCCGGCACCCTGCAGCCGCTCCGAACTTGTACCTGCAAAATAAAAAGACAGTTAGAGCGCATCGTGAAGCAGGCAACAAGCGCTTACTTACGTGCTTCCAGGCGCTTCTATTCATCACACGGGCTCCATCTTCAACTCACTTCAGCCCGTCATCCGCCATCGCCGGAACCCTGCAAAACAAGAGACATCATTACTAAAGACTTTTAAAGACATTAGAATTACTCGAAACTTACCGTTCGTGCAGTAAACGACGGACAGCAGTCCTCTGAAGTCAAGAGGCCTGCTCCCCTTATCCAGTGAAGAAACTGGTTACAGCACCCTGCCCCGAGGCAGATGGAGAGCACAGCGTTCACTTACCTAAGATGAGAGCGTTAACCTTTGGGGTTCTACAGGAGAAGAGAAAGAGAAGAAGAGAGAGACATTCAATAACCCAGTTCATTAATCCCATATTTTCTATCTGCAGACATCTTACCCTTCGAGTCAGACATACAGTGCACAGAGGTCCAGCCCAAAGAGCCAGCCGTGTGTTACACATCACCTTTGAAGATACGGTATACGCCCAGTCAAGACCGGCGCCTCTACGGGAATCAGGTGAGCGTTACAGAACGCAAAGCCTACCGCAAAACTCCCGTCCAGGCGCTATGGAAACCTCGGATACGGACCAGCTAGCCCAGTTACTTGGGGAACTAAGGGCAGAAGTGCATGCAGCCTGCCAGGAAACGAACGCTCTAAGAAGGGAACTGATTATTTCCAAGGAGCGAACAGATGATCTCGCTAGACAATTGCTACAGTCACAAGCCGGACAGACCCCGTTACCCGCATCTGGGGGAAATCTTCCTTCTACATCCTCTATGAATCCAGTGCAGATCAACCTACCTGGGAATGTACCTCTGGCTCCGCCCAAACGATTTTCTGGTGACCCAAAGAGGTTTGCAGTATTTATCAATCAGTGCCGGTTGCATTTCTTATGCCGGCCAGCAGCCTTTCCAACTGATCAAGCTAAAGTAGCTTTCGTGCTTTCGTACCTTAGTGGCAATGCGGCAGACTGGTCGATCCCTCTAGTAAATCAAGATGATCCGGTCCTCCATGATTTTCAAGCTTTTCAGCTCAGTATGGAAAAACTGTTCGCAAGACATTCACAGGGGCAGGCCTTGGACAATGAGCTTCTTTCGTTGCGACAAGGTAATCAAGACCTTTTGGCTTATATTGCGTCTTTCAACAGACTGATAGTGGAAACTCAATGGCCTGAGGACAAAAGGATTACGCTGTTTTATAGAGGTCTACGTGGAGAGCTCAAAGATGTGTTAGCCCAAGTAGTGAATCCCCCACAAGATTGTTCGGACTATATAGACTTAGTCGTTCAAATAGATCACAGACTGCAGAACAGGAAGGCCGATCGTTCCAAGTTTGATGCTCGAGTATTTTCCAAACCGCCAACTCCTTCCAAAGGAGTAGACTCCGGGGAACCCATGCAAATAGGGGGCCTGAAAGGTCCTCTAACACAAAAGGAGCGGGAAAGGAGAAAACAGTTGCAATTATGCCTCTATTGCGGAAACTCAGGGCACTTTCTTCGAGACTGTCCGGTGAAACCTGCCAAGAAGGCAGTAGGAGCTGCAGTTACCAAAGTTACAAACTCTGAGCAGGGAAACGACCTCGCCCGACAAGAATAGAGGTCCTCTTGCCGAGCGTGAAAACCAGTTCCGTGACCTCGCATTTCGTGATACCTATGGTCCTCATTAGCCCTGATAATCCGGATCGATTACATGCAATTGAAGCTTACGTCGACAGCGGTGCCATCGGCAATTATGTGGATCATGAAATGGTTTTGAGGATGAATCTAACTCTTTGTCCCAAGGCTGTAAAGGACGTCATTACTACGGTGGATGGAACGGAGATAGCCTCCGGACCAGTAACGCATACCACTCAAGAAGTGACGCTAGTAAGTCAAGATGGACACCATGAGAAGATCGTGTTCGATGTGATCAAGGCTCCTCAGTTTCAGATTATTCTAGGAATACCTTGGTTAGAGAAACACAATCCTCTGATCGATTGGCGAGCAAGAACGGTCCAGTTTCCAGAATGTGTCTCTACTTGTCACCCTCCACCTGGTGTTGCACTGGCAGCAATTTCTTCAGAGACTTCCCAGTTACCTCCCGAATACCTAGAATACCAAGATGTTTTCCGGAAGGATCAGGCTAACCCTCTACCTCCTCATAGGTCTTATGACTACCAGATAGACCTGATACCTGGATCTACTCCTCCTTGTAGTAGAATTTATGCCCTCACCGAGCCTGAGAACCTTCACCTTCGACAATACCTGGATCAATACCTGGCAAATGGGTTTATTCGTCCTTCCAAGTCCCCTGCTTCTTTAGCTTTGTTCTTCGTTCCAAAAAAGGAAGGAGACCTTAGAACTTGTATAGATTATCGCTCCCTGAACCAGATCATCGTCAAGAATAGATATCCGTTACCTTTGATCCCTGAACTCCTGGACCAAGTCAGAAAAGCATGCATATATACAAAGCTGGATCTTAGAGGAGCCTACCACTTGGTACGAGTAAAAGAGGGCGATGAATGGAAGACGGCCTTCCGCACCAAATATGGGCTATTTGAATATCAGGTCATGCCCTTCGGACTTTGCAATGCCCCGGCCGCCTTTCAATATTTTATGAACGATGTCCTCAGAGAGCTCATAGACGTGTGTGTTGTTGTTTACATTGACGACATCCTCGTTTATTCTTCATCGGAATCTGAACATCGGAAACATGTGAAAATGGTCCTCGAAAGATTGCGTCAACACAAACTTTTCGCTAAGTTGGAAAAATGTGTTTTCAACGTGACTGAAGTTGAATTCTTGGGATTCATATTATCACCTAGCGGAGTGCGTATGGATTCAAAGAAGGTCGATGCAGTTCTCAAATGGCCATCACCATCCTCAGTAAAAGGTGTGCAAAGCATGTTAGGCTTCGCTAACTTTTACCGCAGGTTTATCCCCGAATTTTCTCGAATAGTCCAGCCCATCACTGCCTTGTTAAAGAAAAACAAACGTTTTGAATGGTCTACCGAGGCGGAACAAGCTTTCCAGGATTTGAAGACTAAATTTATCTCTGCACCAATCTTAAAACACCCTCGCCCCGAACTCCCCTACATCATGGAAACTGATGCTTCAAGCCTTGCCATGGGGGCAGTTCTATCACAAAAGGACCCGGTAACCAATCAGTTGCATCCCGTGGCATTTTGGTCCTGCAAATTCTCGCCTCCTGAAATCAATTACACGATTACTGACAAGGAACTTCTGGCTATCAAGTCTGCCTTTAAGGCTTGGCGGCATTATCTGCTGGGGGCCCGACACACCGTTACTGTGATTACGGATCACCGAAACCTGCAATATTTGAAAACCGCAAAAGCCCAATCCTCTAGACAACTCCGTTGGGCATTATTGTTTGCCGAATTTGACTTCATAATTACCTATCGACCTGGTACAAAAAACGGTAAAGCTGATGCCCTTTCTCGGATGGGAGTGGAAGAACACTTGATCAACCCTAAACCTGTACCAATCATTCCCGAACAAAGAATTCTGGGTGTAATCGCCACACAATCCATAGAGGAAGTTAAGGATAAAGCCAGGCAACTTGTAACTCCAGCAGACATACAGAATTGGCATCTGCAGGGAAAGGACTTTGCAGTAAAGGACAACTTATTGTATTTCCAAGAACAATTATACCTGCCCAGCACAGATTTACAGAAAAAAGTAATCTCTTTTTATCACGATTCTTTAATGGAAGGACATCCCGGCATGGCCAAGACCTCAGAAAAGATCAAGCGCTACTTCTGGTGGCCGTCTTAGAAAAAAGATATCTGAGACTTTATAATGTCCTGTGGAGTATGCGCCCAAAACAAAAGTCAAAAGGAAAGACCAGCAGGCCTCTTACGCCCTATTGACATCCCACCTCGCCCTTGGCATACGCTTTCTATGGACTTCATCACCGATCTACCTCCATGCTCCGGATACAATACGATTCTAGTAATCGTGGACTTATTCTCCAAGATGGCGCATTTCATTCCGCTCAAAGGCTTGCCAACAGCAGCAACTCTGGCCCGAGAATTTCTCGAAAACATCGTCCGACTGCACGGTTTTCCTTCGGTTCTAATTTCGGATCGAGGTAGTCAATTTATTTCTCATTTTTGGCGAAGTTGCTGTCGGTCGGCTCAAATTGATGTGAGACTATCGACCAGTCACCACCCTCAGACCGATGGACAAACCGAGAGGACCAATCAAACTCTGGAACAGTATTTACGCTGCATGCTGCAACAAACTGAAAAAACTTGGAAAGACATCCTTTGGATAGCCGAATATGCCTACAATAACTCTGTCCATTCGGGAACTGGGAAAACCCCGTTTTTTCTTTTATACGGCAGTCACCCTCGAACCTCAGAGTTGGATCCCCTCCAAGATCTTGAAACACCAGCAGTAGACTACCTGCATTCTACAATCACCCAAGCCTTTAAGGAAGCTGTTTCTCACCTTCAAAGGGCTAAAGAACAATACAAGAAAGGAGCAGATCAACATCGGAAGGAAGCCCCTCAATATCAAGTAGGGGATCAAGTCTGGTTATCCACCAAATATCTACCTCTAAAAGGGCCACGCACATTCAACCCAAGATACCTTGGTCCCTATTCCATCACTACCATAGTAAACCCAGTAGCGGTCAAGTTGGACTTGCCCCCGCACATGAAGATACATCCGGTCTTCCACGTCTCTCTATTAAAACCCGTGCAACCTCAAACCCGACTAACTAAATCTCCAAAACCCATCCTAGTTGATGGAGAACTCGAGTTTGAAGTCAAAAGCATTCTGGACTCCAAGATCTCCAAATCTAAACTATTTTACCTAATTGACTGGAAAGGCTACGGCCCCCAAGAGAGATCCTGGGAACCTGCTGAATATGTCCACGCTCCTCGCCTAATCAAAAGATTTCACCGAACATTTCCTGACAAGCCAAAACCCCCGGAGAAGCCCGGTTTGGGAGGGGCCTTGAGGGGGGGTACTGTCATGATCTCTGCTTCCAAAAGGTCAGGGTTTTCCCAACTCCCTTGGAAGCAGATCCATAACCCAGGTTCCGAGTGCCAACCAGTCCCAATTGGGACCTTTTGGACCCAGTCCTGGCGCCAGTGGCACCAGGCTCATAAATATGCCCAGTCCCAGCGCTGGAAGCGCCGGGCTCATAATGCTTGGGTGGACTTACCTGCAGCAGACCATGCTGCTTACTTGCCTGCCAGTTGAGCCTCTGATCCTCTTCTGTTTGGAACTACTTTTCCTGTTGGGTGGGGCAGGAGCCACTCCCTAGGTTCAGAACACTGGAACTCTTCTGGAAAGCAGGAACTCTTTTCTTACCTAGGCGTGGCTGTGGAAGGAGACACCTAAGCACTACAGGAGGCTATTTAAACCACACCCGATGGATGAATCTTGCTTTGCGTTATTCTGTATCCTCTGCAGCAGAACGCTCATCGTGTCTTCTGCATCTGATCCTGGGCCTAAGGAAAAAGGCTTACCATCCTGAATCCAGTCTTCAGCAACACCTATAAAGACAAGAAAGAACAGGTTAGCATTACGGTCTTCAGTGACAGCGCTTCACTTACCTGGTCCATCGGCTGTCACCAACGCCTCGCGCTGCATTCCGGCATCTGAAAGACAAAGGCTTACCTACTCTTCGTGCGCTCCGGAGGTCTTCGCACTGCATTCCGGCATCTGAAAGACAAAAGCTTACCAACTCTTTGCACGCTCCGGAGGCCTTCGGCGCTGCATCCCGCATCTGAAAGACAAAACAAGGTGCGTTTAAAGACATTGGGGAACTTTAATACTCACGTGCCATTACTCCTTTCCACATCTGTGATTCCTGGTCAATGGTTTAGCACTTTTACATTGGGTGTTGCAATTTAAATTATCATATCCATATTATGCTTTTTACATGCAATTAAAACTAATGCCAAACAGATGTGCTTAGCAAAGCATTAAAAAATCATTCAGCACAAGTGCAACTAAGCAAAAGCTGAAAGACTATCCGTATTAGACCGCAAATCATCCTACAAACTCTGTGATTAATCAGTAAGGCGCATCCCCAAATCATCAAGAACAAACATGTTTCATGACAATGCTCTTGACAGTAGGTCATCCCAGAATCATCCCCAAATCATCAGGGACAAACATGCTTGTCAAGTAATCAGCAGGTCATCCCAGAATCACCTGGGGCAAACCTGTCGATGCTCTTGAAGTAATCGGCAGGTCATCCCAGAATCATCCCCAAATCATCATGGTGATGCTCTTGAAGTAATCAGCAAGTCATCCTAAAATCATCAGGAACAAAGAGTTTTCTAAAATAGGGATGATGTTAGCATCATCAGCAAGTCATCCTAAGCTCATCCCCAAATCATCATGGTGATGCTCTTGAAGTAATCGGCAAGTCATCCTAAAATCATCAGGAACAAAGAGTTTGCTAAAATAGGGATGATGTTAGCATCATCAGCAAGTCATCCTAGCTCATCCCCAAATCATCACCCACCATTCTGAGACATTTGCTGATGACTTTAACAGCATGATGACTTCTGATGATGTGGGAATGACTTCTAATGTAGTTCGATGATCATCGGATGACTCCATGATGGTCTCTAAAGTCATCCTTTTTGACCTGGGTAACACACACGCTCTATGAATCTCCACGTGTTTTCTGAATCTGCAGTGCCACAATGTGTGATCCCCTCTAATCACTCTTAGCTCCATGTTCCTCTACTTCCTTATCTGCTAGTTAATTAGGAGTGTCAATGTTTTATTAAGCGTTTAACGTGCAGACCGGACCTAGCCGTGGAGGGCCGTGGGGCGCTGCAGAGACATCTAAAATGTACGCCTTCCTAAACGGATAAAGAACAGCCCTCCCCTCGCCTTATGTTATCCACTTCTTCCCTGTAACACTTCCCCTCCTGTTTTCACCTCAGTACCACCCTTTGCTGACACGGGGGTCTCTTGATAGAAACCCCTGCATGGGTTGGTCAGGCTGTGTTTCATTCTTCTGGTAGTCCAAATCAGTGCATTGTGTTGGTGTTAAGGGACACTGGCACTGCAGGTGCAGGCCACGCTACTTTGGCCCAGGTGAAGCATGCAAGTGCAACCACTAATCCAGGCTGAAACAACCAAGAAGGCGCCCATCCCCAGCCCTGCTGCCTTGGTTGCTGTGCACTCATAAACAAACCCGTGACCCAGCAGGCCGAATTGGCTGGCTCCTGCAGGCGCTGCTAGTGCATGACTTATAGCTACGTGGGCTTCTCACTGCTGCTTACCACCAGGCTGACTTATAGGAATTGAATTTGAATATTTTTTCTGTCGTGACATGAGTGGACAGATATGAAGTCCAGAATCGTAATTGGTTGTAACATAATGGACTCTTAAACTGTTCAGTTCACATTAGTATTCCCAAAACCCTGTTCTGTAGCAAGGTATAGTATATTCCCAGCGTGCAGCCATTAGAGAACAAGTCAACAGAGAGCACTCTCACCACCAACTAATGTAGCGAGAATGTACAAGAAATGAGTTTCACTGATATTATCGATGTCCCACCATCCGCCTGCTTTAAGTAATTAAAAGTAGTTTGCTTCTGCTCCCTTTTGATTGGTTTAGTGAGTTCCGGAACTGGGCTGATAGAGTGCAGTGACGAACCCAGTATTCAAACAAAGGTCATCCAGACCAGTGCTATGCACAAGGCACCTACTCGCAAGACCACAAAAAGCATGATTGCAATACCTGTGAAATGGCTTATTGCTGGTCCTTTGTGGGGACTATTTAAACACTATGGGCCTCATTACGAGGTTGGAGGTTTCCATGGTGCTATTAGCTCCATGGCTGCCTCCAAACCGGGCTCCAATACCGTGTTCCTTCATAGGGGAATTACTGGGTGAGTCCAACATTGGAGGACCTGGTAATTCCTCCTTGAAGGAACCATTCCCCATTCCCATTTGAGCCCTCATAGGGCTCAATGGGAATGGGGTGGGAGGTAATAACGGGCACATTACAAATGGCCCGTTATTAGCTCCCTCTTCCCCTCGCGGGACCCGGAAAGGACGTCTGGTTTTACCAGACATCTGTTCCGGGTCCCGCAAGGGAACCTCATAATAGGAGCTCCCGTAATGAAGGGTGCCGGTCCCGTACCGGCACCCTTCAGTACGGGACCGCCAGGGTCGTAATGAGGCCCTATTAGTTTTAAAAATTGCTCACCTTTTGCTTTCCCAGTGCCAGCAGCATTAAAGAAGCAGTCTTCTCTTGGATTATTTTTTGAGTGTTCAAGGTTATTCTGAGAGTAAAACGCGCTTTGTCCTGTGCACTTTCTTTGCTTGTGAAAGATCAATTGAATGACATTTTGTTATTTCTCTTCAAGATCTATTCACTTTCTGAGGCACCATTTGCCATTGCAAGTGAAGTCAGGACCAGCAGTGAGACAACTATGTACAATAAGAAAATATGAAGGTCTGGTCACGATGCCTGTGAAATGGCTCATTAGGATCCTCCTCTGCGGGGAATAAACAATGTTAGGTTTAAAATATGTGCACCGTATATACTTTGCCAGCAGCATTATAGAAATGTACAGTCCCCTCTTGGGTTATTTTTGGGTGTTCACCGGCATTTGTCAGGCGTCTACTCAGGTCAAACTCACGACAGGCCCCGTGCCCAAAGAGTTAAATGGGCGCTCCCCCCAAAGAAATCTGATATCAAAACCGTGGTGACAAAAAAGGATGAGATGTATAACCATGAGTCATAACTTCCTGTTTTGTGGCCATTTTGGAACGGGCGCATAGGAGGCCACTTTTATGAGCCTCTAGTAATAATATGTAAACTGGGAGTGTTTTCAAAGTGAGAGATTGAGAACATTAAGTTCTGTGTTCACCGGCCCTAAGCACACAGTCTGCCCTCTTGCTCTGTCCTTGCTGCCTACCCAGCTTGTACGAGTGTGTGTGAGATTGGGTTGAGGCTGTTCAAGGCTGACTTCTGGCATTGACAGGAGGGTGCACTCATTCAAACTCTCACAATCAAATGGATTGAGAGGTGTTGGGGTGAGTGTACTTTCGGTACATTCGCAGCATACTTGATCCGATAAGGAGATCTACTACTACCTCTATGAAGCTTGATACACTCGCCCAGAAACACTTGTGTACAGGCACGTCATAAATGCCATATCATATCATGAAGCATTTACAGTATATACACATATTGGAGAGCTTGCATAGTGCTGAGTGTATTCATAGTGTACATATTGCTGGGCACAGGGCTGTCTCCACTAAGACAATCTGGGGGAACTCAAGAGAGTTTCAGCAATACAGGCTGGTACTGGTTTGCCCATATTGAGTCCTACTGGCTGTACGTGGAGTGTATACTTGCGGTTTGTGCATGGCAATGGCTTCATTTGTCTCCGAGTGTACACACAGTACAGGTTGGACCCAGTGCTGACTCCATTGTGACCCACCTGTATAGTCACAGTGCACACAAAATCATTGACAAGGATTTCTTGTGGTCCATTTGTAATTTTAGCCATGTCTACAGTCAGTGTACATGGGTGGCTTGAGACCTGTGTTTACTTGTGATGTACATGCAGCATATTTTGGACACACAGGCTTTCAGAGAGAGTGTACACTTAGGTTGCGTGCAGAGTGTTGTCTTTATTGACCCTAAACTGTGCCAGGCTTACTATGCTATTTTACAGAGATTTCTTGTGTTTGCACAATTCTGGCTGCCTCCTTGTCTTTAATAGAATCAATACTCCCTGCGCAGTATGCAGGGGTAATCTTCACTTGTTATACTGCTGAATTTCTTAAGGCTTGTTTGTAATTTCGGGCATGTCTGTACTCGGAGTGTACATGCATTAGCGGGTATGCACAATACTGGTCTGAGACCCATTTGCACTCGAGATGTACGTGAAGACGTTTGTTTAGTGACAGCATAGTGTTCACTAAGGTTGTGTACATTGTTAGCTTCATTGACCCTCGTTCAATGTGCAAGGGCATGTTGTGTTATGCTACTGGGGTTGATTATTATACTATGTGCAACTTGAGCACTTGTTGACTAGTTCCATTATGAGACTCTAGCAAAAACACCCATTGTTTCCTCTTGCGATACACAGACCTGGAAGGACAGGACACATTTCGTGTAGGTTCCCCAACTTGCAGTGTTCTATAGGCCCTCATCCATCAACCTTGAACATTTGCTGGAATTATCAGAACAAGCTTCCTAACAAACGTGTTTTGACCCTTGATGCTGCAAATGCCTTTTTTCCCCCAGAAAGTACTTTGAGCCTCCCCTTCTTTGAATATCTCTTATTGGGAGAAGCCAAGTGACAGCCATCTGATTTGTCCAGGATCACCATCCCACTGTTTGGTCGGGCAGAGAATCCAGTTTCTAAATTTTGCAAATATCAGTGTTAACTGTGCTGGCATTGGCATATTATTAGCGAATGAAGCAGGTGTGCAGGGAGCCAGATCAATAATGGATCTATCAATTATTTGCTATCTTAAATTGTATGACTGCATTTCATCTCTACATTGGGTGTACAGTACAGAAGATTATACATCTCAAGTGAAGAAAGGTTTGGTGTTTATGGCTATAATTCAAACCTTTCGAAGCTCGTCCACATATATGTAGACTAATGTAGTACTGTAATTCAGGATTTACTGTTGAGGCACAAACCATATGTTTAACTGAAAGGAATTTACTAGACATCTTCTTTACTATTATCCCACTGGCATTGCACTGCAACTATCACTAAAGGTCTATGTTTTCAGAGAGAAGGAACTTATTTATAATATGACTTTTTAATACCTATATATTTAAAAATGTGTTAATTGCACATATTTGATAATAAAGAAACTAGAGACAAATGTCCAAAGTAACCCTTGGTGCTACCTGTTAGTGCTCAAACAAGCTTGTAATGTTCTATAGTCCTCCTACAAATAATATTCCTATCATGAAGTACCAACAGCATTTAAAAATTGATAACAGATCATTTATTCATAAAGCACAGTGACGCCAGAAAAGTATGTGCGAATGCATTTCGGACACAGCCTGTCTTCAAGGCACCTAATATGATTTACAATTCATCAAACAAACCATACAAATAATAATACATAAGGGTAGAAAAAATAAGAACACCAAACAGACCAAAAACAAAAAGAAATGATGTTAGAAATGAATAAACAACCAGTAAGCATTAAAAGAAAAATCCAAAATGTCCTACTTAAAACCACTGCCTTGTTCACTGTAGCTCTCTCTATTCACTCCGTGGAAACAAAAAATATAAAACCATTTGTATAAGTGTAATCATGAACCATGAACCCATTGAGGTCTATTATATGTTTGCAAATGTAAACTGTATCTGCTCATAGGAGTAAAAAAGAAAAAAAAAGAAAAGGGGGATTCACATGTAAAAGTAAGGAAAACGATGTATTAACAACTCGACAATATACATGTGCCAAAGGTCCTCACACTATTCTGAGCAATTCAAAACTGTGTACTCATAGTTGGCGGTATGTTAACACCTCCTGCACTCATTTGGACACATTTTTTTCAATAATTATTTGGGGGTAAACTCACTGTGCTTGCTCGTTCGACAAAATATGGGGCCTCTTTTTAAGAATATTTCCTCCTTTGGTTCCCAGTCCAGCCCTGCCCACATCTGATGAGCACTGCTGCCACTGTCAGATCTATGTTGATGTATCTCATGAAACCTGCATTATATATCCCTAAAAAGCACACATAAGACACATGTATAGAAACAGGTTTAAACATATACTCATCATCACACTTGTTCGGTAAAAGATTTGTATCAAAATGCTGAACTGTACACGTGTTGTGGTAATCCTGTAGTGATCCCCTATGCAATCAGACTGACCTGTGAATGGCCCAAGTAACCACGTCATGCAGATACCTAAGTAACACTCAATGTAGAAAGTCACTGTCACACTCACCTGTGTCTCTGCAGGAGCGATGGACGAGCCTCCCTTGACCCCGAGTCTTCACTTCCCCTGTTTCACCCGGAGGAATACCTGTCAAATACAAGGTGTACACTCAGACCTAAATTCACCTGATTCCCCTGGGCCCTTCTCCTCTCTTTGATGTCCCCCTATGGGCTTACCTTGATCTTTAGTGGGGTGTGCACTCCATCCTGCATTCGCAGGGGCTCGATTCACTCGTGATGGGTGCCAATGTCTGTAGGCTGAGTTCAGATGCCAAACGCTGTTTTATACTTTCACAGCAAAGCTGAGTGTTCAAGGCGCCGGTTTCTTCACTGGCTAGAAAGTCCTTCCCACAAGTGAATGCTGCGTGGAGAATGCTGAGTGTCCAAAATTGTCTGTATTGTCTTTGTTTGCCGGTATTTTTGTGGGTGAGTAGCGCTGCGTGTAGAAGCTAGCTGCTGGTAGGTTTGCGCAGCACCTTCAATTCGAGGGCGCCTGGTATTGTCTCTCCCTTTCCCTTGCAGGAGAAATTATGTGGTATTAGCGCCTCAAGTCTGGGTTTAGCGCTACAGGAGACATGGTGGTTGGGTAAGTATACACAGAGGCTTTTGGTAAGTATGCACCGCAAGCGCAGTGAAATAAGTGTCCGCGTTATTGGGGCGAGCGCAATGAATAATGTCTCTTCTTTCTTTTGCAGGGGTTTGTGCGCTCGTACAACTGACCTGGATTGCAGCATCGCAGGAAGATTCGGTGAGTATGCGCAGCATTACTGATGTGCGCATGTTAACGCAGTTCTTCTTTGTTCTTACAGGTGCCGGTGTAGAAGTCCCCTCTTGACTGGAGATAGCTGTGGCGTGGAGTAAGAACGGAGGGTCTTCCGGGGCAGGTAAGCTGAAGCAAAATGATCCGGAGCGGGTAATCAGAAGTAGGATGATCCAGAGGAGGTAAGCAGAAGCAGGGTGATCCGGAGCAGGTAAGCAGAAGCAGGATGATCCCGAGCAGGTAAGCAGAAGCTGGTTGATTCAGAGCACGGCAAGGATTTTGCTGATACAGCTCACAGTAAGCAACACGAAGCACTGGAAGAATCTTGGGTGTGGTTTATATAGCCAGCCACACCCAAACACTAGAGAGCTCATGAATCATCATGCACTTCCTGCTTGGCAACAGGAAGTGGTAACCAGGAAGTTACTACAAACACTAGGAAGGAATTAAAGGAGGGATTTGCAATGGGTTCTTTGTGAGCCTATGCCAGGCCTTCCAAGCCTCCACCCAGCTTGCCGCAACTACCTGCCTGACACCCATGACAGTCACTGAGAAGTATTACAAAACTGGTTGGTCTGGAGGAAAGAAGAAATCTCCACTGCAACTCATCGCTGTAAACCCATATCACTCCCAAAATAGGAATATTGCATGCAATTAGAGCATTATATCACCCACAAATAAAAATATCAGCATAGTATATGGCCACATTCCACATTCCATATGCAAAACCAAAACATTGCAGCATGCATAGTAGCATACAACATGCTAAGACCATACCCTGGTCATGAGCATGTGCAGCAGAAATGCAATGATTCAACTTGCCTAAAATACATCAGCAATCTAGGATGACCCTAAGCACCAAAATAATCACTGCATGCCTCCAGAATTGCATACAAAGAAACACAAGCATGTTGTGGACCCCTACCCATTCAAAACCCAGTACCCTCTCCTGGCACTTCTCCCCTCCCTTCCCTTTGCACTTGCATGATCGGAATGACACAAGGCCTAGTAAAATCGGTTTTGCCCTCCCTTTGTCATCTCCCTTTCCTTGCCTTGTCACGCCTAGAAACAC